>NC_081374.1:5245035-5597535 GCF_030684315.1 Stegostoma tigrinum
CTGGCATCTCACCTGTAGTTACAGATGATAAAAATACTTCTGCAAAGGGCCATGCAATTTCTTCCCTAACATCTCACAATGTCCTGGGACACAGCACATCAGGTCCTGGAGATTTATCCATCTTCATATCTTCTAAGACCTCCAAGACTTCCTTTTCTGTGATGTGAATTACTTTCGATACATCAATATGTACTTCCTTGAGTTCTCTAGCCTCCATTTCATTCCCCACTATAAAAACTGATGTGAAATATTCATTTAAAGTGTCTCCCATCACCTGAGTTCAACACAAAGTTGACCTCTTTGAGCTTTAAGGGGACCTACTCTGTCTCTACTTACTCTCTTGCTCTTAATGTAGTTGTAAAATCTCTTTTGATTATCCTTAATCTTATTTGCCAAGGCTATGTCATATCCTCTCTTTGCCTTCCTGATCTCCCTGTTAGTATGCCCCTACACTGTTTATACTGTTCAAGAGATTCATTTGAATACAATTGTCTATATCGAATATATAAATCAGTTTTATTCTTGACCAGAGCCTCAATATCTTTATTCATCTATTGTTCACTAATCCTACCAGCTTTACCTTTCACTGTAACAGGAGCATAATGACTCTGAACTCTCATTATCACACTTCTGAAAGCCTCCCAGTTTTCAGGTGGATTGCCGCCTGAGTCACGTGCAAATTGGCACAGGGAAGCAAGGATCAGGGAAGTAAACGTGTGGCTAAAAGAGTGGAGTAGGAAAGAGGGATTCATTTTCATGGGGCACTGGCATCAGTTCTGGGACGGAAGGGATCTATCCTGCTGGGATGGACTCCACCTCAACAGGGCCGGGTCCACTGTTCTGGTGAAAAGGCTAAATAGGGTGGTTAATAGGTAAGTTAACTTAGTAAGTGGGGGGAAGGGAGAAGTGAGCATAGAGGGAGAATAACAATTAATGTAAGGCAGAGCAGCAGGTTAGCAGGTGAAGAGGAAGCTTCAACTCCATTGAAAATTAGGAAAAATAGTTAAACGGAAGGAGATCTCAAGAGCTGTTAGTAATGGAGCTGATAGGACCCAAAAAGAAGATGCAAAAACTGGTATAAGGGCACTTTACCTGAATGCCCGGAGTATTCGAAACAAGGTGGATGAGTTGACGGCACAAATCATGGCAAATGGGTATGATTTAGTGGCCATTACAGAGACATGGTTACAGGATGGTCATGACTGGGAGTTAAATATCGAGGGGTATCAAACTGTTAAGAATTACAGACAGGAAGGTGAGGGGGGTTGGTGTTACTCTGATTTTTAAGGATGATGTCAGGGCGGTAGTGAGAGATGATCTAGGTTCTACTGAACAAAACGTTGAATCCATTTGGGTGGAAATTAGGAATAGCAGGGACAAGTCTCTGATAGGTGTGGTCCACCAAATAACAGCATCGTGGTGGGGCAGGCAATAAACATAGAAATAGCTAATGCATGTAAAAATGGTACAGCAATTATCATGGGGGATTTTAATCTACACATCGATTGGTCAAACCAGGTCAGTCATGGCAGCCTTGAGGAGGGGTTCATAGAATGCATCTGTGATCATTTCCTTGAACAGTATGTAATGGAACCTACGTGGGAGCAAGCTATCCTAGATCTAGTCCTGTGTAACGAGACAGGAATAATTAATGATCACACAGTTAGGAATCCTTTCGGAAGGAGCGATCACAGTATGGTTGAATTTAAAATACAGATGGAGAGTGAGGAGGTTAAATCCAGTACCTATGTCCTGTGCTTAAACAAAGGAGATTATGAAGGAATGAGGAAGGAGTTAGCTAAGGTAGAATGGGAACAAAAACTTTATGGTGGGTCAATTGAGGAACAGTGGAGGACTTTCAAACCAATTTTTCGCAGTGCTCAGCAGAAGTACATCCCAGTGATAAGGAAGAACTGTAGGAAAAGAGAGAGCCAGCCATGGATGTCTAAGGATATAAAGGAAAGTATCAGATCGAAAAAAAAACACATTCAAAAGAGCAAAGAGTAGTGGGAAACTAGTAGACTGGGAAATCTTTAAAGGCCAACAGAAAGCCACAAAAAAAGTTTTAAAGAAAAGTAACATAGATTATGAGAGTAAACTAGCTCATAATATAAAAACAGGCAGCAAAAGTTTCTATAAATATGTAAATCGTGAAAGAGTGACAAAGGTAAACATTGGTCCTTGAAAGGATGAAAAGGCCAACTTAATAACTGAGAATAAGGAAATTGCCGGGTCATTAAGTAATTATTTTGTGGCGGTCTTCACAGTGGAAAACACGCATAACATGCCGAAAACTAATAGCAAGAAGATTATAGCAGGTGACGGCCTAGAAACTATCATCATTACTAAGGAGGCAGTGCTGGGCAAGCTAATGGGGCTAAAGGTAGACAAGTCTCCTGGCCCTGATGAAATGTATCCCAGCATGCTAAATGAGGTGATGGGGGAAATGACAAATGCGCTAGTGATTATTTACCAAAATTCACTGGACGCTGGGGTGGTTCCCGCAGATTGGAAAACTGCCAATGTGACACCACTGTTTAAGAAACGAAATCAGCAAAAAGGGGTGGCCTGGTGGCTCGGTGGTTAGCACTGCAGCCTCACAGTGCCAGGGACCCAGGTTCGATTCCAGCCTCAGGCGATCATCTGTGCAGAGTTTACACATTCTCCCCATGTCTGTGCGGGTTTCCTCCGGGTGCTCCAGTTTGCTCCCACAGTACAAAGATGTGCAGGCTAGGTGGATTGGCCATGCTAAATTGCCAGTAGTATTCAGGGGTGTGTGGATTATAAGGGGAATGGGGCTGGGTGGGATGCTGCAAGGGATGGTGTGGACTTGTTGGGCCGAAGGGCCTGTTTCCACACTGTAGGGAATCTAATCTAATCTAAGAAAAGCAGGTAACCATAGGCCAGTTAGCTTAACTTCGGTAGTGGGGAAAATGCTTGAATCTATCATAAAGGAAGAAATAGCAAGACATCTGGATATAAATTATCCCATTGGGAGCACCCAGCATGGGTTCATGTTTAACTAATCTGGTGGAATTCTTTGAGGACATTACTTGCATGGTGGACAATGGGGAGCCTGTGGATGTGGTGTATCTGGATTTCCAGAAGGCATTTCACAAGTTGCCACACCAAAGGCTGTTACATAAGATTAGGTTGCTTATAGGTAATGTATTGACATGGATAAAGGATTGGTTGGCCAAGAGTAGAAGCAAAGGGCAGGGGTAAATCAGAGATGATGGGAACTGCAGATGCTGGAGAATCCTCGATAACAAAGTGTGGAGCTGGATGAACACAGCAGGCCAAGCAGCATCTCAGGAGCACAAAAGCTGACGTTTCGGGCCTAGACCCTTCATCAGAGAGGGGGATGGGGAGAGGGAACTGGAATAAATAGGGAGAGAGGGGGAGGCGGACCGAAGATCGATAGAGGAGAAGATAGGTGGAGAGGAGAGTACAGGTGGGGAGGTGGGGAGGGGATAGGTCAGTCCGGGGTGGACGGACAGGTCAAGGAGGTGGGATGAGGTGGTAGGTAGGAGATGGAGGTGCGGCTTGGGGTGGGAGGAAGGGATGAGTGAGGGGAAGAACAGGTTAGGGAAGCAGGGACGAGCTGGGCTGGTTTTGGGATGCGGTGGGGGAAGGGGAGATTTTGAAGCTGGTGAAGTCCACATTGATACCATTAGGCTGCAGGGTTCCCAGGCGGAATATGAGTTGCTGTTCCTGCAACCTTCGGGTGGCATCATTGTGGCACTGCAGGAGGCCCAGGATGGACATGTCATTTAAGGAATGGGAGGGGGAGTTGAAATGGTTCGCGACTGGGAGGTGCAGTTGTTTGTTGCGAACCGAGCAGAGGTGTTCTGGGAAGCGGTCCCCAAGCCTCCGCTTGGTTTCCCCAATGTAGAGGAAGCCACACCGGGTACAGTGGATAGAGTATACCATATTGGCAGATGTGCAGGTGAACCTCTGCTTAATGTGGAAAGTCATCTTGGGGCCTGGGATGGGGGTGAGGGGGGAGGGTGGGGGGCAGGTGTAGCACTTCCTGCGGTTGCAGGGGAAAGTGCCCGGTGTGGTGGGGCTGGAGGGCAGTGTGGAGCGAACAAGGGAGTCACGGAGAGAGTGGTCCCTCCAGAAGGTAGACAAGGGTGGGGAGGGAAAAACATCTTTAGTGGTGGGGTCAGATTGTAGATGGCGGAAGTGTTGGAGGATGCTGCATTAGATCCGGAGGTTGGTGGGTTGGTATGTGAGGACTAGGGGGATTCTGTTTTGGCAGTTATTGCGGGGGCAGGGTGTGAGGGATGTGTTGCGGGAAATGCAGGAGACACGGTCAAGGATGTTCTCGACTCCTGAGAGGGGGACGTTGCGGTCCTTGAAGAACGAGGACATCTGGGATGTATGGGAGTGGAATGCCTCATCCTGGGAGCAGACGCAATGGAGGAGAAAGAATTGGGAATAGGGGATGGAATTTTTGCAGGAAGGTTGGTGGGAGGAGGTGTATTCTGGGTAGCTGTGGGAGTCAGTGGGCTTGAAATGGGCATCGGTTTCTAGCTGGTTGCCTGAGATGGAGACAGAGAGATCCAGGAGGGTGAGGGATGTGTTGGAGATGGCCCAGGTGAACTTGAGGTTGGGGTGGAAGGTGTTGGTGAAGTGGATGAACTGTTCGAGCTCCTTGTGGGAGCAAGAGGCGGCGCCGATACAGTCATCAATGTAACGGAAGAAGAGGTGGGGTTTAGGGCCGGTGTAGGTGCAGAAGAGGGACTATTCCACGTATCCTACAAAGAGGCAGGCATAGCTTGGGCCCATGCGGGTACCCATGGCCACCCCCGTTGTCTGTAGGAAGTAGGGGTAAATGGGTGTTTTTCTGCTTGACGGTCAGTGGCTAATGGTGTGCCTCAGGGATCAGTGTTGGGACCTCAATTGTTTACAATTTTCACAGATGACTTCAAGTTGCGGACTTAGTGTGGTGTGTCAAAATTTGCAGATGACACTGAGATGAGTGGTAGAGCAAAGTCTGCAGAAGGATACAGATAGTCTGAGTGGGCAAAAGTCTGGCAGATGGAGTACAATGTTGATAAGTGAGAGGCCATCCATTTTGGTAGGAATAACAGCAAAATAGACTATGTTTTAAACGGTAAAAAAATTGCAGCACATTGCTGTGCAGAGGGACTTGGGTGTCCTCGTGCATGAATCGCTAAAAGTAGAATTGCAGGTGCAGCAGGTAATTAAAAAGGCAAATGGAATTTTGTCTGCCATTGCTGGAGGGACGGAATTTAAAAACAGGGAGGCTATGCTGCAGCTGTATAGGGTCCTGGTGAGGCCACACCTGGAGTACTGTGTGCCGTTTTGGTCTCCTTACTTGAGAACAGATATACCAACACTGGAGGGGGTGCAGAGGAGATTCACTCGGTTGATTCCAGAGTTGAGGAGATTGGATTATAAGGAGATACTGAGTAGACTGGGATTATGCACATTGGAATTCAGAATGAGGGGAGATCTTATAGAAACATAAAAGATTATGAATGGAATAGATAAGGTGAAGGCAGGGAGGTTGTTTCCGCTAGCAGGTGAAACTAGGACTTGAGGGTGTCGCCTCAAAATACAAGGAAGCAGATGTAGGACTGAGGTCAGGAGGAGCTTCTTCACCCAAAGGGTTGTGAATCTGTGGAATTCCCTGCCCAGTGAAGCGGTTGAAGCTACCTCACTAAATGTTTTTCAGGTAAGGCTAGATAAATTTTTGAGCAGTAAGGGAATTAAGGGTTATGGTTAGTGGGCGGGTAAGTGGAGCTGAGTCTCAAAAAGATCAGCCATGGCCTTATTAAATGTCGGCAGGCTCGGGGGCCAGATGGCCTACTCCTGCTCCTAGTTCCTATGTTCTTATGTTCCCGCTAGGATATTAATCCTTTTTCCAGTACAGGTGAAACCCATCCTTTTCGAACAGGTCTTTTCTGTCCCAGAAGAGATCTCAACAATCCAAGATCCTGAATCCCTCAATATTATACCATCTCTTCAGCTATTGATTTTCCATCTCCTTTATCAATTTATTCCTTCTCTCATTTGAGCCTGGTATGGAAAGTAAACCAGAGATTATAACTTATGAGGCTCTGTTTTTTTGAGCTTCTACCTAACCTCTTACACTCACTCTGTAAAACCTTAATATTTTCCTGAATTTCAGTATTTTGTTAATGAGAAACCTGGTGTGCATATTATTTTATGTTGAATTATACAGTTCGGTAACATCTGGCAATTTCATGGTTTAATTAAAATGTTCACATTTGTGATTGTCCAGGGAATAGTGGAAACAAAGGTTGAGATTGCTGGAAAAGCTCAGCAGGTCTGGCAGCATCTGTGAAGAGAAATCAGAATTAATGTCTTGGATCCAGTGACCCTTCCTCAGAACCTATTGTGAGTTTTTACAGCAGTCTCTATTTTTGTCTCCAATTTACAGCCATTCACAGTTCTTTCAGTTTTTATTCAGGGAATAGTGGAGTTTGACTTCCTGTGCGCTACCCCAATGAGTTGTGGTCGGTGGTAGATTTCATTCCTGATCGGACATTGGTGAACCAGATGTGATTTTGTTTATAAACATTCATGGCTGTGGTCCTGGTCATCATCATTGACTCTGTCGGTCAGTTCCACATGTGGAGCTTGAATTTAAATTTCATCAGTTGCCTATCTGTCTCAGACTGTTTGCCTGACCTTAAGACTCAGAATTACTGCCTTGATATTAGCAGTCCATTGTTAAGGCCACTTGGGGTGAGTGTTGAATGACTGAAGGGCATTTCTAGAGTTTGAACGTATTCCTGCAAAGTCAAAAAACCTCAATGATTCAGAAAGGAAACAATTCGGAAAAGTACAGTCTTGTTTTATAGCTAGGAAATTATTGTCACAGATTTTTTAAAAGTGACATATTGGGAACACATATAGATGTAGATTAAAGAATTGAAAATGGACATTTTGACATTATTGAGTTACAAAAGGTTTGTCATGTGATTGTGTGGAATTGCAAATTCTAACGGTTAGTTGTATTTGTGGGAAGCCACTGTCTGGTTGTAATATCACAGGATGTGGTGAGTTCTCGAGCATAGCTGTTCAGTACCTTTTTCTGGAATTTTATCAGGGTCCGTACCCCAGCAGTAATCAGTGCCTTCAGCCATTTCTTGATATTATGTGGAATGAAACAAATTGAATAGAGGTTGGCACCTGTACTGCTGAGGGCCTTTAGGGGGAGCTGAAATGAATCAACCCCTCAGCATTTCTGGCTGAAGATTGTTGTGAATGCTCTAGCCTTATCTGATGTGCTGGGGTCCCCTCATTGAGGAAAGCGATATGTGAGGAACCTCCTCCTCCAGTGAGTGATTTAATTGTCTGCTGCCGTTCACGACTGAAATGTGGCAGGACTGCAGAGCCAAGATCTGATCCATTGTTTGTGAGCTCATTTAGCTCTGGCCATTGCATGTGTCCATATAGGCTGCTGTGTTTCTTACATTGCAAGTATTCAAAATATTATACTTTTTATCTGTCAAAGTTGCGCTGTTACTTGTAACATTCTGAGCAGACGCTGTATAAATGCAAGCTTTTTATTTTATCATTCTTTGTTTCTTTGAATGATGTTAGAAAACCCATTGTTTTTCCTTTTTTAAATTATTTTTGGTTGGAATTGTGAGCTGAGAGTTGAACACAACCTTTGGCCTGTGAGCAGCTGAATGTGTGCAAATAAAGGAGAGCAGGCAAATTAAAATTTGTTTCTAAAATTTGGAAGTTAATTGCAGGTTGTTTCTTTTTCAAAGAGCACTGTAGACATTTTGTTTTTGGAGATGGCTTATTCTCAGGTGTTGGCAGATATTCGGGTATTCGGATGATCATCGCATATTATAATTTGTTTATGTCGTCAATACAGGAATAGGGAGCATGCCTTGCGTTTTCCAGCTGTTTTGGTGTCTGTGTTGTGAGAAAGGAGAACAGAAAATGAAAGTTATAAAATAAAAAACCATAAGGAGAGCTGAAGAAGGAAATTAGAGAGCACTTATGAGTAGTGATTAATGGATAAAAAGGCAGAATTATTTTCGATACTCAAGTGGAAGGAAAGTTTGGTAAATAAGTGGGATTGATTAGGAATCAAATAAGGAAATCTTTAGGTGTGAGGCTTTGCGTGTGTCTGTAAGAGGATGCTACTGCTCAGTTAAAGATAGGGCCAGCAGAAGGACTGGAAAAGATAAAAATGCAGAAAGAGGAAGTTTCAAGTTACATCAAGGTTCACAATGCGTCACCAGCACTCAATTGTGAAAAGTCACTGCGTCAGGATTGTTTATATCGTAGGATCCTACAGGAAGTATTGGCAAAAAATTGCAGAGGTTCAATGTATTATCTTCCACATCTGAGTCTGTATGGGACCTGTGCCTGAGGGCTGCAGACCTCCAATGTTATAGTCAAGTTCAAAGGAGGAGAGAGATACAAAGCCAGCCACTGCATTTTGAAAAACCTCATGGTACACATTGAATTCTAGGAATCTTGCCTGGGACAAAATCTATGCTACGCAGAAAGATATGAGTTAATAAACTAGGGCAGGCACAGATATCTTAGAGCCAAATTGTGTTTCATTAACTTGACTGATTCCTGCCATGAAGTAACAGAGATGGTTAATGATGGTTGTATGGTCAAAGTGGTGCATGTGGACTTTCAAATGTATCTCATAAAATTCCATTCAATAGATTTGTTTGCAGAATTAAAGCTCCTGAGGATTAAAAGAACGATAGCTATGGGAATGCCAAATTGCAAAAGTACAATCCACTGTTTTTGTCATTTACATAAATGAATCGGGTGTGAACATCTGATGTATGGGAAGTAAGCTTGCAGACGACACCAAAATTGGAGATGTAGAATGTCGTGAAGACGGTCACCTCAGAGTACAATCGGGCATTGATCAGAAGGGCCAATGGGCCAAGGAGTGGCAGATGGAATTTAATTTAGATAAATGTGAGATGCTGCACTTTGGAAAGGCACATCAGGACAGGACTTATACACTTAATGGGGAGTTTTGCTGAACAAAGAGATCTTGGAGTGCAGGTTTATAGTTCATTGGAAACAGAGCCACAGGTAGACTGAGCGGTGAAGAAGGCATTGGTACGTTTGTCTTTGTTGGTCAGTGCATTGAGTATCGGAGTTAGGAGGGTCATGTTGCAGCTGTACAGGACATTGTTTAGGCCACTGTTGGAATACTGCGTGCAGTTCTGATCTCCCTGCTAGAGGAAGGACGTTGTGAAACTTGAAAGTGTTCAGAAAAGATTTACAAGGATGTTGCCAGGGTTGGAGGGTTTCAGCTATAGGGAGAGGATGAATAGGCCGGGGCTATTTTCCCTGGAGCTTCGGAGGCTGAGGGCATGACCTTATGGAGGTTTAAAAAACCATGAGGGGCATTGATGGGCTGAACAGCCAAGGTCTTTTCCCCAGGGTGGGGGAGTTCAAAACTAGAAGGCATAGGTTTAAGGCGATACGGGAAGGACTTAAAATGGACCAGGGGAAGCCTTTTCACACAGGGTGTGGGGTGTCTATGGAATGAGCTGCTCAACTAAGTGGTGGGGGCTGGTCCAATTACAACTTGGATGGGTACATGAATAGGAAGGGTTTAGGATATTTGGTCAACATGGGCCAGTGAGACCGAATGGTCTAATCCCATGCTGTACAGCTCTACTGTTGCCCGGCAGGAGTAATGAATGCTTGTTTCTGCTGCCTGGCAGAGGAATGTGCGTAGCATTGTGTAGCACATCAGTCTCTGGTTCATTTCTCCTTTCGAGGTTTATCAACAACCCGAACTAGTCTGCTGCACATTTTTGCCAATGTGGAAATGCTAGTAAACTCAGAAGTATTGCAGACAGTAAGAAGCATGGGTACAAACCTCAGGAGGTCAGAAACAGGCCGATGGGCAGATAAATGATAGATAACGCTTAGCATTCACAATTGTAAAGTGTTATATTTTGATGAAAGAATGAAGTAAAGCAATATAAACAAAATGAAACAATTGTAAAAGAGAGCTGGCAGTAGATACACACATGGTATTTGACAGCAGCAGATGAGATTGAGAAGGTAGTTAAAAAGACATGTGGAATCATTGTTTTATTAAGCAGGGGTCGACAGTGCAGCAGCAAGGATGTTTCACCATATTTTTCAAAAATCATTAGCTAGGCCCAGCTGGAGTATTGTATTCAATTCTGGGCACTTTTAGGAGGCCCATGGAGAGAGTGTGGAGGATATTTACTAAAATGGTAGCAGGGGATTAAAAGCTTCAGTAATGTGGGCACACTGGAAAAACTGAGATTGCTACCCTGAGTGCAGAGAGCATTATGGAGAGCCTTGGTAGAGGTGATAGATGTAAAATTGTTTGCTGGTTTAACAAGAGACAGAGAAGGCAAGATCCCGCCAAAGGTGAATTCACTTATTCAGAACAGGACTGGATTCCTGTATGGAATTGATGTGAATGAATGAATGAATGAATGAACGAACGAACGAATGGATGAATGAATTAATTGAATAGCTTTATTGTCATCTGTACTCAATGAGAACAGTGAAAAATTTAGATGTAACCACTTACAGCGCCATCTTACAGGGCACCTAGGTACAGCTTCTTCAGTTTCAAGTCTTAGAAAATAGAGAAATAAAATGAGCAGCATTGCAGAAATAAAGGTCAGAACGGTGCTCTTCCAACCCAGACTGAGCTGGCTCCTAGCCCTCAGTCTGTATCAGGCCCTGGAACTAGACTGTGCCGCACTTCACCTCATGGACGATGAGACTGGGGGATTATTCCAGACCACCATGCCGGGCCAAGGATGTCATGCCAGGGGGCTGCCCTGCCGCATCAGAAGGCCGGTCTGGGAGGCTGGCATGCCCAGTGAAAGGCCACCGGGAGGTCACCATGCCAGACCGGGAGGTCACTGTGCCAGGCCGGCAGGTCTCCGTGCCATGTCGGGAGGTCACCATCCCAGGCCAGGAGGTCACCATCCCAGGCCAGGAGGTCACAGTGCCAAACTGGGAGGTCTCCGTGCCATGCCGGGAGGTCACCATCCCAGGCCAGGAAGTCACAGTGCCAGGCTGGGAGGTCACAGTGCCAGGCTGGGAGGTCACTGTGCCAGGCTGGGAGGTCACTGTGCCAGGTCGGCAGGTCTCCATGCCATGTCGGGAGGTCACCATCCCAGGCCAGGAGGTCACAGTGCCAGGCTGGGAGGTCACAGTGTCAGGCTGGGAGGTCACCATCCCAGGGCAGGAGGTCACCATCCCAGGCCAGGAGGTCATAGTGCCAGGCTGGGAGGTCACAGTGCCAGGCTGGGAGGTCACCATCCTAGGCCAGGAAGTCACCGTGCCAGGCCGTGAGTTTGCCATGCCATGCCAGGAGGTCACAGTGCCAGGCTGGGAGGTCACCATCCCAGGCCAGGAGGTCACAGTGCCAGGCCAGGAGGTCATACTGCCAGGCCAGGAGGTCACCATCTCAGGCCAGGAGGTCATAGTGCCAGGCCAGGAGGTCACAGTGCCAGGCCAGGAGGTCACAGTGCCAGGCTGGGAGGTCACCATCCCAGGCCAGGAGGTCACCATCCCAGGCCAGGAGGTCACAGTGCCAGGCCAGGAGGTCACCATCTCAGGCCAGGAGGTCATAGTGCCAGGCCAGGAGGTCACAGTGCCAGGCCAGGAGGTCACAGTGCCAGGCTGGGAGGTCACAGTGCCAGGCTGGGAGATCACCATCCCAGGCCAGGAGGTCACAGTGCCAGGCCAGGAGGTCACAGTGCCAGGCTGGGAGGTCACAGTGCCAGGCTGGGAGGTCACCATCCCAGGCCAGGAGGTCATAGTGCCAGGCCAGGAGGTCACAGTGCCAGGCTGGGAGATCACCATCCCAGGCCAGGAGGTCACAGTGCCAGGCCAGGAGGTCACAGTGCCAGGTTGGGAGGCCACCATCCTAGGCCGGGAAGTCACCATGCCATGCCAGGAGGTCACTAAGTCTGGCTGGGAGGCCCTTCGTAGTGCCTGCGCTGAGGCTGGGAGTCGAGCAGAGGTTGGGAGCCGACAGGAATATCTTGGGAATACATTGGAGAAACAATATCAGAAAGTCCAATGGACATGAAATCAAATTGCTAGATATTCTGTAACATTATTTAACCATAGTTCCAGTTCAGGAACCCACTTTTATAGGAGGGATGTGATTGCACTGGATCGGGTGGAAGGGAGATTTACAAGGATATTGCCTGAGTTGGAGAGTTTCAGTACAAAGAAACATTGGACAGACTGGTGATAATGGGAACTGCAGATGCTGGAGAATCCAAGATAATAAAATGTGAGGCTGGATGAACACAGCAGGCCCAGCAGTATCTCAGGAGCACAAAAGCTGACATTTCGGGCCTAGACTCAGAGACTCAGCTTTTGTGCTCCTGAGATGCTGCTGGGCCTGCTGTGTTCATCCAGCCTCACATTGGACAGACTGGGTTGTCTTCCTTCACTTTTTCAGAAACCTGGGAGTTATGGGGGGAACTAAAATGAACTTTGTCTTAATTTTGTCTCAATTATTTCTTTTTATTATTTTTGTAATTAAAATGGTGCTGTATTATAGTGACTTATACATATTACACTGTATTTTCATTGAAACCGGGGGAATAAATTTCCGAAGAAGAGCCCTGACCTGTAACATCAGCTTTCCTGCTCCTCTAATGCTGCTGTGTTCCTCACTGTGTTCCACACCTTGTTATCTCACACTCCAGCATCTGCAGTTCTCACTACTTCGCAATAAATTACTATTCTATTTTATTCTGTTGTAATCTAGGGCAGAGGAAATTGAGAGGCAATTGTCATGTATAAAATTATGGGGGGCGTGGATAGGGGAGACAGGAAGAAACCTTTCCCTTCAATGGAGGGTTTAGTAACTGGAGGAATAGGTTTAAGGAAAGGGTCAGAAAGTTTACAGGAGGTATGAAGGAAAACTTTTTCCCCCGGAGGGTGATAGGAGGCTGGAACTCCCAGCTGGTAAGGGTGTTAGAGACAGAAACCCTTATAACATTTAAGAAGAATGTAAATGTGCTCTTGCAATGCCCAGCCATTTGAAGCTTTGTGCCAAATGCTGGAAAATGGATTACAATAGTTAGGTGGTGATTTTGACCAGCACAGACTCGAAGGGCCAAAGGGCCTTTTTCTGACCTGTAGATCCCTATGACACTACAGACAGACTGGAGCGAGTGAAATCAAGAATATCGTTCCTCACGGATTAAAACATTTAGTAGAGACCACAATTGTTTAGATTTCCTTCAGTTTAGAAAATTGAATGTATTGAGTTATAAATCATCAATGTCTTTGAATGGCTTGGAATTGGAATTAACATTGAACACTTTGTAAGGTGTGGGCCTATGGTTAGTTCCCCTAATAATAGTTTGATCTAACTGATACAGACACTGAGGCTTCTGTATTTTAAATAGTAATCATTTTATTTTTAAATACAAACTATCTATGCAAGGTACTTGAGACAGGTTTTCATTATCAAAGGCTAGACAAGATATCTTTACCGTAGGTTTTTTGACATCATTATAGTGGGTAATGTCTCTCCCATTCTAATGCTTTTCACCTTTTCTGTACTACATCTACCCAAATCTTTGCACTTGTTATCATTTAAAATACATTTAAATCCTACCTCAAATTGCCCTAAGTCTCTGATTTCTCAGATCTACTCAGTCTTTAAGTTTCATGCCTCTCTCCGATTGTGATCTTGTTTGACTCAGAAGATCAGTAGCATTTTCATCAGGTATTTTTTTCTTGACTTTGACAGTTTCATTGAGATCTATGGTGCATCTTCCTTCTTGTTTTGTTTTAATTTCCAATCTTGTTTGTCCAAATAGAGATAACTCCACAGAGATCAGTATCCCATCACCAAGTCACCCTTTATTTGCACATAAACAATCTTTGAGTGGAGCACTGTCTTATTCAGCATCGGGAATCAGGGTATCAGTATCTCTGATACTCAACCCTTTCATTTCAGCCAGGGGTCTCTGTTTGGATCAGATTAACTGCACCATTCAACGAACTCACATTCTATGATGTCAAATTGGCTGACCTCATTACAATCACTAAACAAATAAATGGCTGTTGTCTTTCATACATTGGAACAAGATTTTGAGTTCTTTTTCTTTCTGTGGCATGCGTATCAGATAAGATCTATGTTGACTTACAGTTCACGTAGCATTTTCCATTCTCTTTTTTTTCCGCTGTTCCATATTCTTTGACCCTTTTTTAGATTCGTAGCATACCATCTCCTTTTGTAGTGTTTTGCTTGTTGTACTCTGTAAGATTTATTTTTGTCTCTCACTCCTTGATAATTCTGGAAATTTGACCCTTGAGTAACTTCCCGAGTTGGATATGAATGTTATGTTTTGAGTTTTGTTCCAATCAATACCCCTCATGGTGCTGACCCACACATCAGTGGAGTGAATCTGCAGTTTAGGAGCAATGTATTTTCCCCTGCTCGTCGCCTCCTCCCAAGACATTATATGCCCAAATGTTTTATTCAGAATTTGAACTATTGGATAATGTTGTGCACTCAAAATGTTGCTTTAGAAGCTTAACTTCTCTGTCCCAGCAATTTTCTTAATATTCCAAATTGCCATTCTTGTATTGTAAATTATCATCCTATCCACTTTCTCAGTTATGCCAGGAGTGCCCATGAGGGTTTCAATTTTTAAAGGGCAGCCATGCATCCTAAATATTCTGTGCCACTTTTCAAGACTCTTTCTATGATTTTATTAATTTGTTTATTCATTCATTCTCTTAAGACTGTTTAAGCTTTTGTACTTGATCCTCAACCTTCCATTCACTGGGTCAAACCTGGAGTCAGGATCTTTCTGGTAAGTAGAACTTTATGTATTGTGTTTCAAAACTAGAAGGCATATTGTTGAGGTGAGAAGAGAAAAACTTAAAAGGGACCTGAGGGGCAACTTTTTCACACAGAGGGCAGTTTGTATGTGGAATGAATTGGAAATGATAGATGTAGGTACAGTTGCAACATTTAAAAGACATTAAGGCAGGTACATGGATAGGAAAGGTTTAGAAGGACATGGACTAAACATAAGCAAATGGGACTATTTAAGCTTGGGAAACTTGTTCAGCATGGACATGTTAGACTGATGGGTCTACCTCTGTGTTGTATGGCTCTAAGACTCTATAACAGGCAGAACTCGGCAGTCTAGGTAAATCAGGGAAATGTCTTTACCTAGAGAAGTGAGCCTGTGAAATTCACTTCTACAGAGAGTAATTGAGGCCAAGACATTGTGTTTTCAAGAAGGAGATAGATATAGACTTTGCGGTTAAAGGGATCAAGGATTATGAGGGCAGGGTGGGATGAGGGGACTGAGTTTGATGATTAGCCAGGATCATATTGAATGGTGCTGTTGGCTCTATGGGTAGAATGGCCTTGCCCTGCTCCTATCTTCAATGTTTATGTGTAACAGCACCAGAGCTTGGAGGTGGTCAATGTCTGAGCTTGGAAGAATGAATGTATATGCACTTAATTTTCCTGCTGTGTGCTTTATATTTACAGGGAGTAGAACCACTGTCAAAAACCAGACCACCCCGGGCGAAAGGACCTAAGTGAAAGGAAGACGTTTCAATGGGTATTTGTGTTCGATTATATTCTGAGCCTCTGCAATACACTAAACGAGAGACAACTTGCATTTATCATCTGTGTGGGATATCCTCAGAGCCACTCGAGAAGGACAAGAAATGTGACCACAGTGTAAACCTCAATAATTTCAAAAATTAGTCATTGTGCCTCAGTGCCCCAAGTCTTTGGCTTCACCCACACGACTGTGTGATGTTGGTTACAGCTGCTCGTGTTTTGGAGGTTGCTGTAGAAACCGATTGGCTCTCAGCCCTAACCTTGCCCAGTACTCACACACATAACCTTTCAATTAGGATCACATGACAAGCAGTCAGGAAAGAGAAATTTACTTTGAGCTCTGTGGAATACACAGAAGAGAAACAGGGCAACCGGCTCACCTCTCTTCGTCTCACCATCTCAGTATACCCTTCTATTCCTTTCTCCCTCATGCCCACCTTTTTGTAACTACAGTGCTGTTCCCTTGCTCACCCTGATGCGGCTGGTGATGAGCTGTCTGCAATCAACTGCTTTGGATTGTTGTGTGGTGATGATAGGTGCTAGATAAATGCAAGTTCTTTCTCCTTTCCATGTTACGCTTGAGCGTATACAAAGATCCGTTTCTGAAGCAACATCCTGTCAAATCTCCTGTAAATCTTCTGTTACCATTTATCCCAAAGCGATCAATGTTGTTAATCCAAGATATTAAGAGATTTGGGACAAAGGAGTAATCTCAAAGATGGTCTCAATAAGTAACTCGCATCGGTTGAAGGGGCTGAATTTCCGATATTGCCTCTGTGTCATGGAACAGAGGAAGCTAACAGCAGGCAACTTTCTTTTAAAACAATGGAATGTTTTGAAATACAGAATTCGGAAAACCCAGAAACTGCATCGAAATTTCAGGAGAAATATTTCCACAGCTGTCAAAACTTTAATTGCTTTATTCAGAGTGCTCGAGGTAGAATCATTTACATTCCTCCAGGGAATCTTGGACATTGTTTCGGAGGAAGAGATGAGGGAGAGCAGGAAAATTCTGGCTGGCTTGAGGCAAGACAAAGAGCTGAATGGTCTTCTTTTGATACAAATGCTATGATTTTAATCCAGTAATTTCTTACCAAGAACTGTTAGTATTTTGTTACAAATAAAATGTATTAAGGACCAAATTGTTGACATTTGTAATCACCAATTCTTTTTCTGTCAAAGGTAACCTTTTCTCACAAAAGAAGCCAAAGCCAATTAAAACAACCAGAGCTCCGACAACCCAAGCAACAACAACGGCATCAACGTGGCTAGCAACAGAGTCAACTCAGCCAGGTCCGTTTTCCATCGATGGTTATGTTTCATAGAGCAGCATTAGTTTTCCCCAATTTAAATCAATGGCTGCAGTGTTTTCTTCGCTGTCTGCCCAGCTGAGGCCCATTGTAGCAGCTTAGCCTTCAGCACCAGGCCTGTGTCTCCAACCTTCTGACTCCAACCCTCTGAGTCTAGGCCTTTCATGGGCAAGTTTTGGATGTTCATACCTTCAAGGCCTCTGGCATCAGGCCTCTGATTCCAAACCTCCAACACCCAGGCCTCCACAACTCCCCTCTCCGTGTCACTAATCAACACATAGCATAATCAAGGCAGCACCACACTGGTCCCTGGGCCTCTGTGTAGTTACTGGGTATGCTGAGATACTCACTTTCTGTGTGCGAGCCCAGGCCCTAAATGTGGAGCTACAGTTACAGTTCAGAGGACGATCCCCAGATTGATTCCCAGGATGAAAGGGCTGTTGTACAAGGAGAAGTTGAATAGCTTGGATGTTTACGTGCTGCAGATCAGAGAATGGGGATGTGGAATAGGATTGAGGTACAGAAAATGCTAAAGGTGATTGATAAGGCGGATGTTGAATAGATGTTCCCCTTTGTGGGACAGTCTCAAACAAGCGGAAATAGATATAAAGAGAAAAGGATTTGGTTCTAAACTGAAATGAGGAAAAACTACTTCTCTCAGAGGGTTGTGAATCTATGCAGACCCAGAGTGTAGTGGAGGCAGAATCAATCATCAGATTCCAGAAAGAAATAGACATGTTTCTGATGAAAAGTGGGATGTATGGTTAAGGGGACCAGGCAGGAAAGTGGAGTTGAGACCGGATAAGATCAGCCATGTTCTATGCTACTCCTGCTCCTAATTCCTATATTCCTATGTTCCTATGTGGTGGCTGACAGATTATAAAGGAAAGCTAGATCATATTTAAACATGCAAAGGATTATATGGGGGACAGAAAGTTGGTTGGGGTCATGTTTCTTCTTGAGAATAGGGACACACATCAAAACCCCTACTTCATAGACTCCAGATCTATTGGACAGACAAATGAGATAGTTCATGCTGGTTGTCCAGTCCTGTTAGTGCTGGCACAGAAACAACCCATTAAGAGAATATGTGGACTAAATCTCATCTTGTGTTACTATAACTAATTGTCAGCAGTGAAGAAATGGGGTGTAGCATTGAGAAATCGTTCACCATATTAAGCAGTTAAACCTTAGCAAAATAAATCCAATGAAGTGGTGATAAAATATATAACTATACAAACCATCCATGGTAGGCTTCTATTCAAATTTTAAATCCCATTTTAGGGAACTTAAGGAAGGATTTTAAGACCATGGAGAGATTTACTCAGGTGTTGTAATGGGATTGTTTGATGAGAGAGAACAGTGATGGAGTAAGGCTGGTGTAGCCGTTTTCACTGACCAGCAAGAGGCCAGGAAGGAAGGGAATGTGAGGGAGGGAGAGGCAGGGGGATCACCACCAAGAGGATGAAAGGGAAACCTTGGAGCAATATTTTTGATGCAGGTTTGAGGAGGTAGACTGGCCAGCAGTATCAATGGAAGGAGTGGATTCCAAAAGTAAACATTTCAAAAATGAATTACAAGTGGAAAAGCTGTTAAATGTGACGTTAAAGAAAATAACGAAGTGGGTCGAAGTGGACAGCCCTTTCAGAGAACAGAGGTAATAGGCTGAACGGCGTGCAGTTGCTGGACAATCGTATTTTTGTAAGAAAAGGCATATTTGTAGCTGCCACTTTAAAGAAACAGCATAAAGTCCTTGTGAAGCCAAGGAATGCAAGTGTTTGTATCATGGAGTGTCTGCACATTTGCTACAAGGGCTCAGCAATGGATCACTTTATATTGTGTACAGCAACTAGAAATGGCTCGCTCTTGAACTGGATGACTGTCCAGTGATTTGATTTCTAACCTTGTTCTCGCGTTTATTTTCCCTATCCAGTTCCCCAGCCCTATCCCAGTGCTAAGCTACTCAAATAAAGTTTGAATAAAAGCCAAAAAAACTGAAAATCTGAAACAAATACAGGGAATGCTGGAGAAACTCAGCAGGTCTGTGGAGAATGAGAGACAGAGTTAAAATTTTGTGTCTGGTGTAACTTGAAGTCAATACAGTGTGGAGCTGGAGGAATACAGCATGTCAGGCAGTATCAGAGGAGCAAGAGCAGACGTTTTGGTTCACGACCTTCATCAGGTGTGACTTCAAGCATTGCTGAGTTTCTCCAGCATTTTCTGTGCTTGTTACTCAAAAGAAATTGCCCGCAATCCTCATGATCAGATGTTACTGCGTTTACAGTTCTGAGTGCAATCAGAAGTGAGATCGCTTCCGTTCACACTCAACACTAGAATCACAACAGAGTGATGGAGGACTGTACTCCAGTGTGACAAGAATGTAACCTTCAGCCCTGGGTTGGAAGTTGTCCTGTGGGGAGAGGCTGAATGCAGTGTGGACAAGAATCCCAGAAACCTGAGAAAAGTATAAAATTCATAGAGGGCTGCAGCAGGTCAATGGTGAGAGATTGTTTCTCTCCGCATGAAGAGTCTACAGTTGGGTGTCATGTCTCAGAGGCCACCAATTTTGGGCTGCAGTGGAGACATTTCTTCACTCAGAGGGCAGCAAATCATTGCAAATGTCTACCCTAGAGGATTGGGGAAATGATGGCTGAGTGGAAGGCTCACAGGTTATAGTATTCCATGCACCCAGAAAGTGTTCTGGGGACCTGGGTTCAAATCCCACCCATGGCAAAAGGTGGAATTTGAATGTAATATGCAAAAAGAAAAAATCTGGAATTGAAAAAGTCTGATGATGGCAATCAAACCATTTGCTGCCACTGTTGTTTAAAAGCTCACCTGGTTTTCCCTCGGTGTGACTCCAAACCTACAGCACTGTGCTTAACTATCTTTGGCAACATCCAGCTAATTATTCCATCGCATCAAACCATTACAACATCTAAGAAACTGAATTAAATTAAAATTAGGGATAAGCAACAAATATTGGCCCAGCCAATGATACCCACAACTTGAGTGAGTAAAAAGAAGCTCAATTATTGAGAGGACATTGCGGAGCTGGGTGGCCAAGCAGCATCAGAGGAGCAGGAAATCTGACATTTCGAGCCTAGACCCTTCTTCAGAAAGGCTGAGTTAGTTTAAGATTGATGTTTTGTGGGGGATTTTTCTAAGGGAATTGCAGACTATGGCAGGAAATTGGAGTTGAAATTGACAATCAGCTGCGAACTTATTCATGAGCAGAGCAGGCTTCAGAACGTCCTGCTCCTTTTTAAAAAATCTTTTTAAACAAAGTGTTGATGAAATTATTTCTTTCTGTCACCAGTCCATGAGCACCATGTGTTGGTCAGTGTGGCGTTGTTTGTGCTGATGGTTTTGCTCCTGATCGCTGTTCTTCTGTATTTCATCAAAAGAAAGAAAAGAACTGCAGGTGAGTATTACATTGATCGCTGAAGGATGTTAACAAAAGAATTGACGTGCATTTATAAGAAGCCTTCTCGGGGTGTGCTGAAAGTGCATTGCAATCAATGAAAGAAAAATAACTCCACGTTGGCCTGTGTCCCGTGACCAAGTCATCTTTTATTTACATGTGCAGAGTATAAGGCACTGACCAAACTACCACAGA
Organism: Stegostoma tigrinum; assembly: GCF_030684315.1. Classification (NCBI taxonomy): domain Eukaryota; kingdom Metazoa; phylum Chordata; class Chondrichthyes; order Orectolobiformes; family Stegostomatidae; genus Stegostoma; species Stegostoma tigrinum. The sequence continues at coordinate 5,265,587 of NC_081374.1, forward strand.
GCCAACTCTCAGTGAACAGAACCTCAGATGTGTTTACATCTGTCAGCCTGTTAATATCTGTGTATCTACCCCTGATTGGACTAGGTTTACAGCCCCATTCAGGCATCTCATACTCTGTAAGGTCCAACTGGCTGACCTCATTACAATCACTACAGAAACTATTGCTGACAATTGGGAATTGAGTTGAAGCTGATCCCAAAAATTGACTCAGTTTGTCTATTTTTCCTTGGGGGTGTGGTGCGGTGGTGGTGTGGAGCATCATGGCCAATAATCCTAAAAGAGCTCCCTTCTTTTCTCCAGGTAATGCCAGGGGGTATCTGCCTCAGCTATACAGACAAATCCTTGGCTTAGCATGCTCTGAAGATCTGATACCTCTGATAGTTCTGCACTCCGTCAGGTCTGCAGTGACTGTCAGCAGGGATTGAAAAAAGAACTTTCATGTTCATTAGACATTTCACAATCTTGGAACATCACAAAAGCTTTACACCCATGGATGTTTATACACTGTTGTAATGAAGCAATTTTGGGTACAGTCAATTCTAACGTAGCAGGATCTCATGACCAGCACTGTCTTAGTGATTTTAGTTGTTGGATAAATGTTGGTGGAGGTGTGGGAGAGAACTCCCCGGCTCTTTACATCCACCTGAAACAGTTTCACCTTAACGTTGTACCAGAAAAACAGCACCTCTGATGGTGCAGCACTCTCTCAATATTACATCCGCAGAATCAGCTCAAATGCTAATTTTTAAAAGCATTTCTTTATTCATTCGTGGGATGTGGGCATCGCTGGCTGAACTAGCATTTATTGCCCCATCCCTAGTTGCCCCTTGAGAAGGTGGGGGTGAGCTGCCTCCTTGAACCTCTACAGTCCATGTTGATGTAGGTTGACACACAATGCCCTTAGGGAGAGAATTCCAGGATTTGGATCTAACTACAATGAAGGAACAATGATATATTTCCAAATCAGGGTGGTGAGCTCTTTGGAGGGAACTTGCAGATGGTAGTGTTCCCATGTATCAGCTCAGACTCATGAATTAGGACCTGAACCCAATTGATACACTGCACTGTCCTAGAGATGAAATTGCTACTCACTAAGACACAGTTGCCATAATGTAATGTGACAACTAATTAGAATAGTTAGATCCTTGTTTTTAACCAGCAGACTCAATGGGCTGGAGGATCTTTTTTTGTGTTGTAGCTGTCCATGAGTCTAATGAGGAATAATAAATTTAACCACAGAAACTGTGCAGATTTGAATAAGAAGCATATTTCACGCTCCCTCTAATTTTATTGTTCCTAGGAATTGGACGTGGGCTGCAGTAGGAGGTGACAATGTATGTATTCATGTATGAACAGATTCAAGAACAGCTTCTTCCCTGCTGTTATTAAACATTTGAAAGGACCTCTTAGTATTTAAACTTAATGTCGATCTCACTCTCTGTGCACCTTCTCTGCAGCTGTTACCCTAGAGCACTTTGTATGCAATGACCTGCCTGTACTGCATGCAAAACAAAATATTTCACTGTATCCAGGTACATGTGATAATGTCAAATCACATCAAATCAAATCAAAAACAGGGGAGAGGAGCTTCTCCACAGAGTTTTCCAGTGTTCAGAACCCAATCTCAAAACTCCAAACTCTCTTGGGTTGTATTAAAGCTGGATAAGTAGCCTGAGGGTGACTGAGTATTTGGGGATTGTCGTCCAGTGTAGGTACTGGTGTGGCATCGTAATGTGCAGCGGTTTGTAACCCCAAGCATAAATCTGCAGCAACTGTGTCAATTTTTGCTTCATTCTTTCACAGCCAAGTCTACACATGAAGCAGGAACAACAGCGCAGGACAAGGTAAACAAGCATTTACTACTATGTATGATTGCTTAAAGAAGACAGAATCATGAGACAAATAGACGGAAAGATTTTGTGCAACCACTGTAGCAGATCCTTTTCTTCCCTTTGAAGCTAAGAGTGATCCTGATCTCAGTGCAAGAAGAGACCCAGATGATTTTTTAAAAGTAGTTGAGGTTATTCCATGAACGAAGAGTTGCAGAAACTGAATTTTCAATGGACATGAGCAGAAGTGAAACCAGAAATTAAAAAGATGGGACGGAAAAGTTTAAAATGGTCAAGAGAGGAATTAAGTCCATATGATGGAGTAGATATGTTTCTGGATAAGTAAACCAGAAATAGAAAGTTCAAAACCTATCATTGGCTGTTTGAGAATTAGAATTCAATTAAAAACATTACTGTTGTCAGAATAAGTCATTGGTCACACGACACCAGGTTATAGTCCAACAAGTTTATGTGAAATCACAAGCTTTCAGAGCGCTGTTCATCACCTGATGAAGGTGTCATGTAACTTCTGACTTTTCCCACTCCAATCCAACATTGGCATCTCCACATCACGTCTACCATCAATGTGAAGTAACCACGATGCAGCATGGCTCAAACACAACTGGTCCGATAGTGTTCTTTAAGGATGAAAAGCTGCTGTCCTTACCTACTTTGGAATTGTTGGATGATTCCGATCCCCACACCATCACAGTTGACTATTCTCTGCAGAGCTCTACAAGCCACATGTTTTGCCACACACCTTCTCAGGGCGAGTAGAGAGACAACAAATGTTATCTGTGTCAGCCCCCTCCCACAACTGGGAATAAAAGGATGGGGATAGACTGCAATGATTACTGCTGTTGGATCAGAAAGTTGACTGTGGTGGGCAGAAAGCTAGAAGATGCAAAATTGGTGAATATTTAACAGTTTGCACTTCTTTAGACAGTCGCCTGTAACATCTTTGGGTGGTGGGTGGTCTGGAATGCACTGCCTGGGATAGTTGAGTGGGAAACCTCACAACCTTTAAAAACAAGTTGATGAACACTTGAATTATCGTAACATTCAATGCTATTGGTCTAGTGTTGGATTAGCGAATATTCAACCGTGCAGACTTGATCGGCTGAATGGTCCTTTCTGTACTGTAGCATTCCACGATCTGTTTTTCAGTGGGTGATTCAGTTGAGCAGAGCTGAAGTGAATGTTATAAACCAGAAACATTCACTCTTCAATAAACTTGTCCCTCACCAAGAGTTTGCTCACTCCCAGTGACCAGCACATAGGCTGGCCGGGGTGAGGGACACGGAAGTGATTAGATGTTGTTGAAGTAGCTTTTGACACAAGCAGTGTCGCTGGAAATGGAAGAGATGGGTTTGCTGACAGAATCAGTTAAAAGTGGAACTCCACAAGTCAGAAAGTAAATCAGCAAATAGTAATACTTAATGTGCAGATTAGCACCGTCCTGTTATGGAAACATTATTCATACTAAAAGGAAGTTCTTGCATTCGTACAGTGCAGTTGTGACCACAAGACATCCCAAAGTGCTTACTGCCAACAAAATTCTTTTGAGGCTTAGTCACAGCAGGAAACAAAACAGCCAACATGCAGACAGCAAGTCCAACACGTAGGAATCCGAAGCACAAGATTTTCTTAGTGAAAGCATAGAACTGCAGATGGCGGACATCTGAAATAAAAATAGAAAGTGCTGGTGAAACTCAGCAGGTCTGGCAATGTCTGTAAATATAGAAACGGGGTAAGCTTCCGAGCCCAGCATGATTCTTCTTGGAAATTCCAAAGTTTGAAGATGGTTCATAGTGGACTTAAATCTGTTCTTAGTGAGGGATATGGGAGAAATCAGGGAGAACTTTGAAGAAGAGTCATACTGGATTTGAAACATTGACTCTATTTCTCTCTCTACAAATATTGCTGGACCTGCTGAGTTTCTCCAGCGCTTTCTGTTTTTAACTGGAGTCATAATTATAGGGTTGTACAGCAAGGAAACAAACCCTTTGGTCCAACTCGTCCATGCCGACTGAATATCCAAAATTAATCTAGTTCCATTTGCCAGAATTTGGCCCATATCCCTCTAAACCCTTCCTATTCATGTACCCATCCAGATGCCTCTTAAATGTTGTAATTGTACTAGACCCCACCACTTCCTTTCACAGCTCATTCCGTAAACGCACCACCTGGGTGAAAAAGTTGCCCCTTTGTTCCCACCTCACTTTAAATGTGTACCCTCTAGTTTTTGGACTCCCCTACCCTCGGAAGAAGACCTTGGCTATTCACCCTGTCCATGCCTGTCACAATTTTATAAACTTCTAAAAGGTCACCCCTCAGCCTCAGATCAGGGAGAATTCCCTGGCTCTTTACTCTCTAATCCAGCTGCTCCTCATGGATCTCCTTGAAGACCTGACCTTCAACAAAGGATTTTGCTTGACCATTCCAAATACCGCCTGCTTTGGATTTGAATCAATTTCTGTCTCACTGTTTCTCCCAGAACCAGTTTCCAGTGTTTGTAATGCTGCAGGTGAAAATGCTTGTAGATTTATCTCAAAAATATTGCATTTACCTCTAGATAGCTGTTGCTGCTTTTGACTTTTATCATAAGAGATTGATGAAACTAACCCTGTCCGATCCTGCTACAGGACTCTGAAAGCCTGGGCAGTCATTTTGTCTGTGCTAGCATTGCTAAACCTCCAGGGCAGGTCCCCAACCATTCCAATCTGGAGACTCCAGCTACAAATGCAGAGAAATCTCCTGAGATACTTTACAGCATGGTGGAGTTCAAGCCAGTGGATCAAACTACTTCTATCCAAATGCACACAGAGGAAAGCCTATATGCCAGCATCGTCACTAAAGCAAAATAGACTGGATTAATGACTCCGAGAAAGAGCAAATACACGGTTTGTATCTTTCTTGCGTCCTTCTTCGGCACTGCGGGTGACATCTTTCCATTTCAGGTCGACAGGTTCTGGGGTGGCCGAAATCTCCAATGTGTGACCTACACAGTCTCCCAGATTGGGCTACGCTGCAGTTGATGCTTGGAGGATTGGGTCAGCAGATTGTGTGGAGGTTTGGGCACTCCCTTGATTTACAGTTTGCGTGTTCCCAACCGTTCTTTGGTATGTTTGTCATCCTCCCGAAAGAACATTCCCTACTCTGGAACGTACCAGCCAGGCTCTCTCATTTTTCTAATATTATCTTCGCCCTCACTACCCCTACTCCCAAAGCCATTTATGTCTGTTTGTATCACATGTCTGCATCACTTTTACTCTGAATTTATTAGCAAGGACAAATTCTCTTCCTTTTGCATTTTAATTTACTTCATGTTTTGCACTTTTTTTGTCTTTCTCCACTTTCACCACCCCATGGTATTTTGCATTGGCTCTGTGTACCAACCGTCTCTTGCTCCTCCTCTACCAACATTCTGAACAAAGGTCACTGGAAACATAATCTCTGCTTTCTCTCCACCTTTGCTGCCAGACCCGCTGAGTTTCTCCAGCATTCTCTGTGTATTTGTCTCCCATTAGAGTTGGATGGGGAATGTTTGAACTCTTCAGGGAAGCTTTGAAGATATGCTGGAAGCATTTCCGCTGCCCTCCTGGGTTCCTGCTGAGGCAGGATAAGCCGACCAAATGACCACTTCTGGTTGGTTGAGGAGTGCAGAGGGCGATGCCACTTTGGTGGGAGATGAAGAAGAATACTTTTACTCAGAGGGTTGTGAACCTTTGGAATTCTCAACCATAGAGAGCTGAGAAAGTTCAATCTCTAACTATGTTTAAGGTAGAGGCTGACAGAATTCTGATTATCAGTAGCGTACAGGTCTATGGGGATGGCGTGGGTGAATGATATTGACTGTTCAATCAGCCATTGAATCATAGAATCCCTACAGAGTGGAAACAGGCCCTTCAGCCCAACAAGCCCACAACAGCCCTTGGAACATTCCACCCAGACCTATTCCCTTATAACATACCTAAGCGACACACCCCTGAACACTACGGGCAATTTAGCATGGCCAACCCACCTAACCTGCACATCTTTGGGCTGTGGGAGGAAACCAGAGCACCCGGAGGAAACCTATGCAGACACAGGGAGAATGTGCAAACTTCACTCAGAGTGTAGCCCAAAGGTGGAATTGAACACAGGTCCCTGACACTGTGAGATAGTAATGCTAACCACTGAACCACTGTACTGTCCATGATTGTGCTAAATAGCAGGGCAAGGTCAATGGGCTGAATGGCCTACTCCTGTTGCTATATTTTTCAAAACTTCTGTGCAATGCTCCACCCCCATGTTCCTGTCTTTGGTCATTGATACATTCACACTCATGGTGACCCTGTATTTCCAAATCTAATTGGAACACAAGCAAACCTCATTACTGGATTGGCTCTGAGTAAAAAAGATCAGTTTACAATATTTTAAAAATGAAAACAAAGAAAAACCTGCTTAATGGATATGGAAATAACACAGTTTTCTCCATTTTTTTCTAATAGTCCTCTGCGATTTACCAATGGCAGCTGTCTTCTGGAGACAAATCTTTCATTGCTGAAGACTCCAGATCCAAATTCAATGCTTGGAAAAATGATTCCAATGTTTGTGGAATGACTGTAGCAAGAACCTTAGAATGCAGCACCTACTTTTTGAAGGGGAATGGGCATTGAAGATATCTAGTCTGGCAGACAGGAAGCTCTAAATCAATCTGTGCAAGGCACTGATTAATTGAACCTTTTCATTCCCAATGCTCGCAATTAACTAAGTCTGACCTATATTCTGAGCTTCAACTGTGCAATCGATGCTCCTGCTGATTGCCAGTCAAAACGTGCCCAAAATCATATGCAGATTTTGATTAAAGTATGGAAAGAGAGCTACATTCCTGAAGCCTTTCTCCTTTTATTCATCAGGACAAATACAAGAATGCCAAATTTCAAATGAGAGCAACAATTTATACTACAGAGGAAAAGGGTTCTTTTTGATCGTCTGTTAAGTTAGCTCTCATTAGCGGAGGCATTGACATAGAGAAAGCAACAGGGAAATATAGGCTCTCCAAACTCCGCGGTAACTGAAACAAGGTTTATGTGTAGAATCCTGACAGCACAGTAGTAGCCATTCAGCCCATTGAGTCTACACTGGCCCTCTAAAGATCATCCCATTCCGACTGAGGCCATCCCTATAATACTGCATTTCCCATGGCTAATCCACCTAGCCTGCACATCCCTAGACTGTGGGAGGAAACTGGAGCACCCAGCAGAAACCCATGCAGACACAGAGAAAATATGCAAACTCCACACAGACAGTCACCAGAGGGTGCACTCAAACCTAGGTCCCTTATGCTGTGAAGAATAGCCACTGAGTCATCATGCCAACGTAAGGTCTGAACATATTCCTCTCGCCTGCAGAGTACATGAATGGAGATTGCCTCCTGCAAGCTGATACTATGGCAATGTAGACTTTTTGAAATTTGGCATCCTTACATTTCTCCCATTGGGTTCAAATTGAAAGGGCCTGGCCACACATCTCTCTTTCCAGCAGCAGGAACTTTCCTAATGATTTTGCAAGGAAATTGCAGCAGCTGACTAGCCCGTGGGCCACCCCCAGCACCTCGGCAGTCTTTATCGTTGGATTATTGCTTTAGCACAAGGATGTACAAACTAGGAGCAGGATCAGCAGCTGATTGGACCCTCTAGACTGCAATTTTTTCTATGAGGTCATAGTTCATCTGATTGTGGCCTTTGCTCAGAAAGCCTTTGGCTCCCTTGTCAGTCAAGAATCTATCTCAGTTTAAAGATCCCCTGAGAGAGAAAAGAAATTCTCATTATCTCTGACTTTAGTGGGAGCCTCCTTAGTTTTAAACAGTGCCACATGATTTTAGTCTTTCTGGTGAACGAATCCCATTTTACATCCAGAATGTCAGTCCCCTTGGAATCTTATATATTTCAGTAAGACCACCCCCTCATTCTTCTCAACTCCAATGGGTACTGGGTACTAGCCTGTTCAACTTTTCCTCATAAAATAACCCCCTTTTATCTGATAACCCAGGTATGATTCATGTGGACGTTCTCTGAGTTGCCTTTTTCACATATCCATCCTTTCTTTAACGAGGAAACCAAAACTATATGCAGTTTTTCAGATGAAGGGTCTTGGCCCGAAATGTCAGCTTTTGTGCTCCTGAGATGCTGCTTGGCCTGCTGTGTTCATCCAGCCTCACATTTTATTACCTTGGAATTCTCCAGCATCTGCAGTTCCCATTATCTCTGATGCAGTTTTTCAGATGTCGTCTCATCAATGTTTGTTACAACAGCAGCAAAATATTGCCACCTTTATGTTGAATTGCCCATGTAATAAATGGCAGTGTTCTATTTACCTTCTGAATAACCCACAGTGCCTGCAAACTGACTGTTTGTGATTTAAGTGTAAACTGTAATATCAATTTGCCAGTGGAAAAAGACTTTGCAATCTTAAGTCTGGATATTTTCAAATGACCTCCAACCTCAATAGCTTTATTTGGGTGTGGGAGAGATGAGAATAGTGTGGCAAGAAGAGTTTTAGATTTTCACCCCCTTGCTTAACAAAAATCTGTTCACCTCTATCTTAAAAAGATTGAAAGTCATTGCTTCCACAATGTTTTCCAGTGGAAGGGTTCCAAAGACTCACAACAAGTTGAGACAAAAGAAAACATGTCATCTACGTCTTAAATGGACAACTCCTGATTTTTAAACTGTGACCTCTAGTTCTAGATTCTCCCTCAAGAGGAAACTATTTCCCTGTCAAGACCCTTCAAGATTTTATATGTTTCAATTAAGTCTCCCTCTTAATCTTTTACTCAAGAGGTGAAGGTGTCAGTGTTGGACTGGGTGGACAAAGCCAGAAGTCACATGGCATCAGGTTATGGTCCAACTGGTGTATTTGAACTCACAAGCTTTCGGAGAGCTGGTGACCTGATGAAGCAGCAGCACTCCGAAAGCTTTTGATTTCAAACAAATGTGTTGGATTATAACTTGGTGTCATGTGACTTCTGACCTTCTCCTACTTGAGTGCATAAAAGTCTAAGCTGTTCAACCTTTCCTCAATCTTCCCATTCTGGGGATTAATCAGGTAACCCTTTCCTGAATGAGATGCTGCTTGGCCTGCTGTGTTCATTCAGCTTCACACTTTGTTATCTATAACTTCCTGACTACTGGCTTTTGTCATTTCTTGCTGCACTTGCATACTTGTCTTTGCATTTCGTGTACTATGACACCTAGATCCCTCTGCATCTCGGCACTCTGTAATCTCCCACCAATTAGATAATATGCTTTTTTTTATTCACACTGCCTAACAGAACAAGGTGTTTATAAAAATTCTGTGACAGACTCAATTTTATAAATCTTGACCTTGATAACTATTAAGACTTACTACATTGTTCACATCTCAATAATTTAGTCCTATTGGGATTCCAGGTTTGAGAGAACTGAGTATCTACTTTCATCGGGTCTTGAAGATATTTCTGATAGATGTTCAAAATAAATAATCTTTCCTAGTATTTTTTATAAAAAGCTTAACTTGATCAACCCAAGAAAGATCTAATCAACTGTCTGACTTTGTATAATTTCCATAATGTATGCCAGATCGTCCTTTTTATATGACACATAATTTCAATAAAATTAGTTTTGTTATATTAGCCTATTCCAAAATAGTATTTATGCATTATCCCCTTGCTTATTAAATGAAGGCACTGCAGCAATGATTACACTACTGAAAGACACAGGTCTAACACAGTAAAATACTGAGATACAGTATGGGGAGATACAGGTCTAGACTGTATGCAGTACTGGGAGATACAGGTCTAACACTGTAGATTACTGGGATACACTACTGGGAGATACAGGTGTAACACTGTAGAATACAGGGGTACAGTACTGGGAGATAGGGATCTAACACTGTAGATTACTGGGCACAGTACTGGGATGTAGGCATCTAACACTGTAGATTACTGGGATGCAGTACTGGGAGATACAGGTGTAGCACTGTAGAATACTGGGTGCAGCACTGGGAGATAGGGATCTAACACTGTAGAATACTGGGTACAGTACTGGGTGATAGGGATCTAACACTGTAGATTACTGGGGTACAGTACTGGGAGGACAGGAATCTGACCCTGTAGAGTACTGGGGTACAATACTGGGTGATAGGGATCTAACACTGTAGAATACTGGGGTACAGTACTGGGAGATACAGGTGTAACACTATAGAATACTGGGTACAGTACTGGGGGGACAGGGATCTAACACTGTAGAATACTGGGGTATAGTACTGGGTGATAGGGATCTAACACTGCAGACTACTGGGGTACAGTACTGGGAGGTACAGGTGTAACGCTATAGAATACTGGGTACAGTACTGGGAGATTGGGATCTAACACTGTAGAATACTGGGGCACAGTACTGGGAGATACAAGCCCAAGATACAGGCTTTGGCTGAGAAATGGCAAGCAACAATTGCATCACACAAATGCCAAGCTTTGACTGTCTCCAGTAAAAGAAAATCTAACACTACCCCTTGCCATTCATTGGTGTTACCATCATTGAATCCACCACGATCAACATCCTGGGGGTTCCCATTGATACTGATAGCTACAGGCACAAGACTGTAGAGTACACAGGCACAGTGCTGGAAGATAGAAATCTAACACTGTAGAATAATGGGATACAGGACTGAGAGTTACAGGTACAAGATTCTCGAATATTGGGGTTGATTACTACTAGATACAGGTCCAACACTGTAGAATACCAGGGTACAGTACTAACCGATACAGGCCCAAGATCCTTGGAATTACCATTGACCAGAACTCAACCTAAGTTGCCACATAAACATAGTGGCTACAAGAACAGGTTAGAGTCTAGGAATACTGCAGCAAGTAACTCACCTCCTGACTCTCCAAAGCCTGTGCACCATTAATGGGCACAAGCCAGGAGTGTGATGGAATCTTCCCCGCTTGCCTAGATGGGCTCAGCTTCAAAAACACTCAAGAAGCTCAACACCACCCAGGACAAAGCAGCCCGCTCGACTGGCATCATATCTACCGACGCACAGTAACAGCAGTGTGTACTATCTACAAGATGCACTGCAGAAATTCACTAAAAATCCTTAGAAAGCACCTTCCAGGCCCACAACCACTTCCATCTAGAAGGACAAGAGCAGCAGGTAACACCACACCCTGCAAGCTCCCCTCCAAGTCATTCACCATCCTGACTTGGAAATATATCACCATTCCTTCAGTGTCGCTGGGTCAAAATCCTGGAATTCCCCCCCAATAGCTTTGTGGGTCTACTTACAGCACATGGACTGTAGCAATTCAAACAGGTAGTTCATCACTAACTTCCAAGGGGGCAATTAGAAATGCTGGCCAGTCAGTGGAGCTAATGTCTCATAAGTGAATAAAAGCATTGTGATATACTGAGATACTGTGCTGGTAGACACAGGTCCAAGTCTGCATAATGCTGGGGTACATTACTGATAGATTATAGGGCCATCACTATATGACACTAGGGCACAATACAAGCAGGAACAGGTGTGCCGCATATAACTCTGAAATAAAGTACTTGTGAACACAGGTCAGTCATTTTGAACACAGGGATTTTTTTACTTACATACTCCCCGCAAAACTCTACGGATACGGGCCCATTTCCAGGCAACCTCTGCAGACCCTAAAACTCTCCTGGGGATTCCCTCGAACATTGACTTATTCCTGCAGGGGGAAAAATTAAACACAGTAACACGGATGAATGAGACATAATGGTCACGCACATTTTGTATGCTTCGAAATAGAACTTCAGTCTGAGCAACGTGTTCACTTCCAAACATGCCCGTTTATGTGGGAGATAGTAGGAACTGCAGGTGTTGGAGAATCCGAGATTACAAGGTGTGGAGCTGGATGAAAACAGCAGGTCAAGCAGCATCAGAGGAGCAGGAAAGCTGATGCTTCAGGCCTAGATGGGTTTTACCTTTGAGTACAGATTGAGGGAGTGTTGCACTGTCTGGGGTGACGTCCTTTAGATGAAATACTGAACCGACTCTCAGTCCAGTCTCTGAAATAAATGTTAAAGATTCAATACATTATTTTGAAAAAAGCACTGTGTTACTAATGGTGCACTGCAGCTAATACTTTCCCTGCAGATAGTATCATAAAGCACAAACCATCTGCTGATCATCGCACTATTGTCTGTGAGAGTGTGTTTGGTACAATTTAACTGGCTTGTTTCCTATATTGCAATGAAGAATGCACTTCAAAAGTAATCATTTAATTGCTTACAAAATGGCATGAGCATCACTGCCTTTTGCCAGTTGTGCACTAGGAATACCTTACAATCATCCATCATGTTCCCAGCTCACTGATTTGAATTGGCCAGCAATGCATACAATAAACTATTTTCTAATCAACCTATTCAGAGATGCCTACAATTTACAAGCAGATCCTTGACCTTCCCTAACCGTGTAACCGACCCTTGTCACACGTCCCTTGGAGCTTACCATTCCTCTGATGTTGAGCTCTAATAAACCCCTGATTTTAATTACTTCACCAATGATGGTCATGGGTGGCAGAAGTTTGGAACTCTTATCCACAAAAAGCAGTGGAAGCTGCATCGGTTGTTAATTTTAAATCTGAGATAGATAATATTTTGCTAAGCCAAGGTATCAGGGGATATGGACCAAAGGCAGGTATATGGAGTTAGGCAACAGATCAACCATGACCTCATTGAATAGTGGAACAGGTTTGAGGGGCTGAATGGCCTAATCCTATTTTTGTGCCTTCAGTTGCCTCACCATTAGGAATCCCTTTATAAGCCTCTCTGCCTGCTTACTTCCTTCCTTTCAGACATTCCCTATAGCCTGCCACTTTGACCCAAGTTTTTGTTCAAGATTTCCTGATACTATTTTTAATTGTTTGTGGGATACGGGTGTTGCTGGAGATTTCAGCATTTTTTGCCCATCCCTAAGGGATGAACATCAATATTTTTGTCTGATTTCTTCTGATGCAAACTGCTTTTTCTCTTCAGCGCAGCGATTGTAATGAAGTAAGTCAGGTGGTCCTCATAGAATGAGTTCCCTGATTGGAGCAGTTAATCTGGCCCAATCAGGGAGCTCTGGCTGATAGATAAAAAACAGGAACATCAGAGGTTCTGTTCACTCAGATAGCTGGATCAATGTCAAGGAGTCTCCACGTGTAAATAAAGTGTGACTTGGTGATAGCATACCGGCCTCTATGTTGTGATTCCAGTGGTGACAAGAATGGGATTAGTGGTTTAACCACGAAAAAGCACCTACTAATTGAAACCGATCTGGACTGCAAACAGGCACTCCAACTGCCTTTATCATTGAAAAATGTGGCAAATAGCTGCAGGGTATTCCAATAGAAGTAAACACCCTTGCCAGTTTGACTGAGCTTAGGCAATTGCATAGCATCGCTCAGGACACATTCTGAACAGAAGGTCTCAAGGTCAGCCCACAGCAAGACCCCAAAATAAAACTAAGCCTTGGTCACCCAGTTAACATTTTCTTCAGGATCTGGGACGGCAAGCCATTATAGTTGCTGCCAGTAATGTGTACTTGAGACAACAAAGGAGTCCCACTAGAGCTAAATTGAGTAAGAAAACTCATAGGCCGGTATCTGGGAGAATGCACACCCTGGGAGGCCCATTTATATATGTTTTGGAACAGTTAAATTGCTTAGCAACATCGATATCAGAACCTATCAAAATAAACGTCTGGTTAAACGATCACCTGGTTTGAATGGAGATCGATACAGGTGCAGCTGTTTTAGTGATTGCAGAACCAGTCTTAAAGATAATTTGCTCCGGACTCCAACCCCTAACTTTGAGCAAGACCTCAGTTAGACTGAGAACCAATGCCGGAGAACCTTTGTAGATTAAGGGGACAACTTCAGTTCCGGTCTCTTATGAGAAGCAGCTGGTTCAGTTACCACTGATTGTAGTAAAAAGCTCAGGCCTAAGCTTGATGGGGCAAGATTGCCAGAGGAAGATTCACCTTGAGTGGCCTAACATATCCGCTCCTTTATCCATCTTCCATCCTCCTCTCCCTGTCTCCCTATTTATTTCAGAACCCCCTTCCCCTGCCCGATTTCTGAAGAAGGGTCTAGGCCCAAAACGCCAGCTTCCCTGCTTCTCTGATGCTGTTTGGCCTGCTGTGTTCGTCCAGCTCTACACCTTGTTATCTCAATTAGAAGACGGTTGCCTGAGTGAAGTCCTAATTAAATACCTGGAAATTTCTCAGGAACATCAAGGGACTATCAAACGAGCCAAGGCCACCTTGATGTTGACCAGGAAACAATTCTATGATTCTGCAGGGCCTGTCCAGTGCCATTTGCCTTACGGACAAAAGTGGAGGCAGAAATCAGAAGGCAGGAAAGTGAAGGAATCAACAAACCAATGCTGTTTGTGGAATGGCAGCACCGGTCATACCGATTGTGAAGCTTGATCGCTAGGTTTGAGTTTGTGGGGATTTTAAACAAACGGTAAACAACTTTTCGCAGCTAGATAAATACCCAATCCCTCGCAAAGAAGATTTATAAGCAAAGCTGGTGGGGGGGCGTTGGATATGCTCTCCTGAACATGAGTCATGTGCACTGTGATTGGGCTAAGATGAGGTTTCCCAGCAGCATGATACAATTAATACCCATCAGGATTTGTACCGATGTACCAGGCTGCTATATGGGTATCGTCAGCCTGTGCCATTTTCCAGCGGATGACGGAGGACATTTTACAAGGGCTACCTCAGGTCACTATTTATCGAGCTGACGTGCTAATAACTGATAAGGAGAGCTTGGAGAATTTGGATGTAGTCCTTAGATGTTTCTCCCAGGCAGGCGTACACCTTGGAAGGGATAAATCTGTATTCCGGGCATCCCAGGTGATTTACTTGGGCTACAGAGTTGACAAAATCTGTCTACACCTGTTGGAGGATAAAGTGAGGACGATGGAAGGTGCTCCAGCTCCCACTCTGTACTGGAGCTTAGGTCTTTCCTTGGGCTGGTGAATTATATGTGAAAGTTCATACTTAACCTGGCCTCCATCCTGACATCTTTGAATCTACTCTTCAAAAAGGGTTAGCCTTGGGAATGGTCACATAGCCAAGCCATAGATTTCAGGGAAGAGAAGAAACAGCTATCGTCCTGTAAGGGTTGGAACGCTCTGATCCCAAGCAAGATCTGGAAATGACGTACAGCATCAGGGTAATAATAGGTCATAGGGGCCCGATGGAGAGGAATGCCCAACAGCGTATACATCCGGGATTTTGGTTAATTTTTTTTCCTTAATTTCATTCATAGGATGATGGCATTCCGGCCTCTGTGGAGGTTTTTCATCCAGTGAAAGAGCTATACAAATGGAAATTTTTGTTGAATTGAGGCTTTGTAACTTGTGTAATTTGTAAAGCAAACGGTTCAACAAATGTGCTGAAGCACAGACCCTGTTTAAAATGCTGATGATACACTCTCCTACCACGACCTCCTTCTTTGCTTCCTCACTTTCTCCAGGGCAGCTGCATTGAGAGTGCACAGTCGCTAAAATGGGAAGAAATTTCAGAACTGGGCAAGGGTGCAATTTGAGATCTCATCAACAGATGTCAGCATTTCCCTCCCCATTGCTTTACTCTCTCCATTTTGGCTGACCATCCACTGCAGGACAGAGTGTGTGCTGCACTGTTGGAGGTACAGTGTTCCAGAGCAGACATGAAAGAACATATGACGCTATACTGAAAAACAGCACAGCAATTCACTCTGGAGTCATGGACTATATTTTTCTTTCGTAAACTTCATTGTGCCCACATTGGAATAGTGACCACATTTCAAGAGTATCTTAGCTGTGGTAAAATGCTTGAGAGAAGCCTTAAGATTGTGAATGATGTCATATGAATTAGAAACCTAGAAGCCACAGGAAGCTTTTGAGCCTGTTCCAGAAGTCTATACCTTCCACCTCAATTTCCTGTGCTATCCTCATTGTGATTCCAGACCCACAGACTGTTAACACCAGGGCAGAGATTGGCCATTGATTCCAGTTTTGCCAAGGCTCCTTGATGCCAAGAGATAGTAGGAACTACAGATGCTGGAGAATCTGAGATAACAAGGTGTAGAGCTGGATGAACACAGCAGGCCAAGCAGCATCAGAGGAACAGGAAAGCTGACGTTTTGGGCCTTGACCCTTCCTCATTTCTGAAGAAGGGTCTAGGCCCAAAACATCAGCTTTCCTGTTCCTCTGATGCTGCTTGGCCTGCTGTGTTCATCCAGCTCTACACCTTGTTATCTCCTTGACACCAAACTTGGTTGAATGAGGCCTTGATGTCAAGGGCTGTCACTCTCCCCTCACCCTCTGGGATTCAGCTACTTTTGTCTCTGCTTGAACCAAGGCTGTAATGAGGTCAAGAACTGAGTGGCTCTGGAGGAACCCAAACTGGGCATCGCTGAGCAGATGCTGCTTGATAGCACCGTTACTGTCACCTTCCACCATTTTACTGATGATAGAGAGGAGACTGATGGGGTGGTAATTGGTTGTGTTGGATTCATCCTGTTTTTCGTGTACAGGACATACCAGGGCAATTTTCCACATTGTCGGGTAGGTACCAGTGTTGTAACTATATTGAAAGCAAGATAAGCAGCAGGTTCTGGAGTACTGAAGACTATTGCTGCAGTGTTGTTAGTTTTTGCAGTATTCAGTGACTTCAACCATTCTTTTTGATATCACATAGAGTGAATTGGCTGAAGACTGGTATCTGTAATGCTGGGGACCACTGGAGGAGGCTGAGATGGATCATCCATTTGGCACTTCTGGCTGAAGGTTGCTGCGAAAGCTTCAGCCTTATCTTTTGCACTGAGGATGGGAATATTTGTTGAGCCTCCTCCTCCTGTGAGTTGTTTAATTGTCCACTACCATTCATGACTGGGTGTGGCAGGTTTGCAGAGCTTAGATCTGATCCACTGGTTTTGGGATCACTCAGCTCTGTCCATCACTTGCTGCTTTCAATGTTTGGCGTGCATGTAATTCCGTTTGGTGGCTTCACCAGGTTGATACTTTATCTTCAGGTATGCCTGGTGCTGCTCCTGGCCTACCCTCCTGCACTCTCCATTGTACCAGGGTTGATCCCCTGGTTTGATGGTATTGGTTGAGTGGGGGATCTGCCGGGCCATGAGGTTATGGATTGTGCTGGAGTACATTTCTGCTGCTGTTTATGGCCCACTGCGCCTCATAGATGCCCAGTCGTGAGTTGCTAGATCTGTGTGACATCTGTCCCATTTACCATGGTGACAGTGCCACACAATATGATGAAGGTTGTTCTCAATGTGAAGGTGGGACTTCGTCTCCACAAGGACTGTGCGCTGGTCACTCTTACCGATACTGTCATGGACAGATGTAACTGCAGCAGGCAGATTGGTAAGGATGAGGCCAAGTATGTTTTTCCCTCTTGTTGGTTCCCTCATCACCTGCCACAGACCCAGTCAAGAGCTATGTCCTTCAGGTCTCAACCAGCTCGATCAGTGGTACTGCTGCTGAGCCACTCTTGATGGTGGACATTGAAATCCCCCACCCAGAGTACATTTTGTGCCCATCCTCAGTGCTTCCTCTAAGTGTTGTTCAACATTGAGGAGTACTGATCCATCAGCTGAGGGAGGACGGTATGTGGTAAACTGCAGGAGGTTTCCTTGCCCATGTTTAACCTGAAGCCATGAGACCTCATGGGGTCCGGAGTCAATGTTGAGGACTCCCAGAGCAACTCCCCCCTGACTGTATCCCACTGTGCTGCCCCTCTGCTGGGTCTGTCCTGCTAGTGGGACAGGGCATACCCAGGGATGGTGATGGTGGTGTCGGAGACATAGTGGTATGATCCTGAGAATGTGACTATGTCGGGCTGTTGCATGACTCGTGTATGAGGCAGCTCTCCAAAGTTAAGCACTAGCTCCCAGATGTTAGTGAGGAGGACTTTGTAGGGTCGACGGGGCTGTTTCAGCTGTTGTCTTTTCCAGTGCATAGGCTGATGACAGGATCATTTCTTTGTTGAGACTTTATAACAATCGATATAACTGGGTGCCTTGCTGGGCCACTTTGGAGGGCAGTTGAGAGACAAACACGTTGCTGTGGGTCTGGAGTCACATGTAGGCCAGACCAGGTGAGGATGGCAGTTTCCTTCCCTAAAGGACATTAGTGAACCAGATGGGCTTTTCTGACAATTGTCATCAATAGATTCTTAATTCCAGATTTATTTTATATTGAATTCAAATTCCAGTATCTGCTCTGGCAGCATTTGAACTCAGTCCCCGAGAATATTGGCTGAGCTTCTGGATAAATCATCCAGCAAAAATACCACTAGGCCATTGCCTTTCGTTTCATCACACTGGCTGCTACCATAAACTAATGGTCTCTATTAGCAGCTACTGATTTCCCCAGGCTCACCTTTACCAGCTCCTTTGTCTGTCTAACTGTTCTGCTTTCTCAGAGTCTCATCTCAGACTATTGTTAACTGCTTCTGCCCTGCACCCCACCCCTTCATCAATATGTATACAAACCCTTCTCCAGCTACAATCAGTTCTGAAGAAGTGTCACTGAACCCGAAACGTTAACTCTGCTTTCTTTCCACAGATGCTGCCAGACCTGCTGAGTTCTCCAGCAACTTTTCTTGGTGCTTCTGATTTCCAGAATCCATAGTTCTTTGTTTTTTGCACAGTTTAAGGAATGTTTTAAGGAAGACAGGCAGAGAAATGAAGATGTTTACTGAAGAAATTCCAAAGCTGGAAGCAGGTCCACTGATTTCGGAGTGATGGAGATCTGGGAAGATCAGAAATCAAGGAATTCAGAGACCTCTGTGTGTGTGTGTGTGTGTGTGTGTGTGTGTGTGTGTAGCTGGAGATAGTATCCGGGATAAAGAGGCTGCAGAGGGATTGAAAAACAAGTTGGAGAATTTTCAATTTGAGATGGTGCTGGAACCAGGGGAGATCAGCAAACAGGAGGCTGGGGAGGCAGTGAATGAACAGAACTGGTTATAAAGCAGGATATGGACAAGTTTTGGATCATCTTCAACCAGGTTTGTGGGGGGAGGGGGAGAGAGAGAGAGGTGCTGAACATCATAGAAGTAAGAGGTTACAGGATGAGGATTGAGGGTTTCAATGACTGGGACGGGGTAGAGTTAAGCCTGGTGTCATTACAGAGCTGGAAGTAAGCAGGCATAGTGGTAGGGGGTGTTTAGGGACTGATGAGTTTAGTTCAGTGTCAAAGACACAGAGATTGTGAGGAGGCAGTGTATCTGTGCGCATGACTCCTGCAGCTGGCTTGAAGCAATGCACCACCCCGCTGTTTAATTGGGAACAGTGGTGTTTTGATGAGACAAACAATTTAACAGAATGAGGTAGGTGTAATCTCAGCGACAGCTCAGCCTCTGGTTTCACTCATGTAGTTGCTGCCTCCAAGTCTACACACAGCAGATAAAACAGCAGGGCAGAAACAGTGGGTTGAATTGGCTCGAGAGGAAATTGAGTGCCTCTCTCTCACACACAGGCAGTCGAGTCTCGAGCTGAGGTTTCTCACACTAGGAGCTCTGGGTGACCTCGAAGTGCACTGTGACATGCTACAGGAGTGTCGGAAAGAAATTCTCTTCAGTGTGGGGAGCACAGGCTCAGTTGGCAGCACTTCCCAAGCTCAGGGACATTTCAAAACATTTGAGTCAGGAAGTCAAAAGGTCATCCATGAAAAGTAAAAGACTTGCATTTATATGGAGCCCTTTGTGAACGTCAAATTTCTCAATGTGCTTCAGAGTCAGTGAAGTTCCTTTATAATGTAGTTAATATTGCTGTGATGTAGGAAACACAATAGCTAACTTCCATACAGAAGAACCCACTTACTGTAAAGGGATAATGACCAGCATTTTGTTACCTAAATTGAGGTATCAGTTTTGGCCAGGACAGTACAGAGAATGATCCTCTTTGAAATATCCAATCATTTACACCCAACTGAGAAGACAGGGCCTCAGGTTATCTCATCCTCAAGACACCACTGCCAACAGTGTAGCCCTCCCTCTGTACTGCACTCCCGAGACTCAGTTTTCATTATTGTACTCAAGGCCTAATTTTTTACAAAAATCATATCCGTTCTTGAATGTGGGCATCACTGTCAGGCCAAGGATTTATTGCCCATTCCTAAAGTCCCTCCAGCTGGTGTTGGGGAGCTGTGCTTTTGAACCACTGCAGTCCTAGCAGTTGTTACTTGGGATAGTCGCTACCTCTTTGATAATTAAAACCGGAACACCCCAACAAACCCGCCTTGCCTCGTAATCTGTTCAAGGAAATGTGAAAAGAGGAATAGCCTACCTCTCATCCCCCAATCTGTTGTAAAGGAGAGGCTAAATGAAAGAATCCCCGATACTCACTTTACAAGCAACATGTAACAATTTATTTATCTAACTCTAGCTGTGAACAAATTAACGGAACTGGTATCAAACCAAATAACTCCCCCTTTAACCACTAACTATTCCCGAATAAAACAAAAATCTAATGGTATGCTGTTCCAACAAATATGAGTCTCACTAATATCAACCAAAGAAATAAGAAAATAAATTAAACCTTGGGGTCTCAAAAATTACAGCCAAGATAAGTCTTCTGGAATGTTCTTTTCCTTCTCCACTGTTTTCCAGACAGGGATACCTTCCTCCGTCGAATTCTTGCGTCAGGAATATTAGGCAAGGATGCTGTAACACCATTATTTAGACGGTGCTTACTCTGAGAGCTTAGAGATTTCTGTGAGAGCCAGTGACTTTCTCTTCCTTTACAGCTGATGGCTGTTGAGGGCTTTTCTCTTACAGAATGGCAGTTTGCTCCCACATCAATTTTCAAATTCCCTCTTCTTTTGTACCCTTGATGACCTATTAATTTCTTATTGCAGGATTGGTTTAAAGTTGTCATCACCATTAGACGTAAATTTAATTGGGTTTTAGTATTGAAGACCTATTATCTTGGCAAAAATGCTGCTTTGCCTGATAAGAGCATAGCCTTTTGATACAATATTTGACTTTCAAGAAATTGTGCATCTGCTGATGCTTGCAGACTTTTTAAAATCTTCAAACCTAGAAAACACGTCATCTTTTGAAGGGAACATGCACTTTTATCTCCCATCATTTTACAAACAAATTCTAACGTTCTGCTTTCCAATCAACAAGCACAATATCAACTTCGCAACACAGTGTAGTGACACCCACAATGCTATTGGGGAGGGAGTGCCAGGATTTTGATCCAGTGACAATGAAGTGCCTATATAAATATTGGGTAGATTATTTGGTCTAGTACTCTTTCTTAGAAACAATGGCAGGACTTGGGATCATTGCAGAAGACATTTAAGAATCAGCCAAATCGCTGTGGGTCTGGAGTCACACTTAGTCCTGATCAGGTAAGGATGGTGGATTTCCTTCCCTAAAGGACGTTGGTGAACCAGATGGGTTTTTAATAATAATTGACAGTGGTTACATGGGGATCATTAGACTAGTTTCTTAAATTCCAGATTTAGGAGCTGAATTTCATACTTCCCTTCTGCTGTGGTGGGATTTGAAACTAAGATTTACCTCGCACTTTGGTTTATAAGCACAGTGACATTATCACAACACCACCATTAAACTGGGCTCAAACCACAACCTTCTGACTTAGAGGTGTAAGGGCTATCTGAAACAACTCCACAGAGGCCAGCATCCCATCATCAAGCAAACCTTTATTTACATATAGACAGTCCTTGACACTGATCTAGCTCCTGCAGAGCCAGCTGTCAGAGTGAGCAGGATGTCAGAAACTCCTGTTCTTATCTGTCAGCCAGGGCTCCCTGATTAGATCAGATTAACAGCCCCAATAATATCCTGTGTGAGCCACCCAGCTGACATTGTTACACTCACTGCACTATCAACTGGGCCTTAGCTGAGACGTACTTGTCATCGTGGAGTCCGCTTCCATGATCCTTTCAGGTAGTGCCTCCCAAATGATAACAACACTGTGGTAAATGAAAAAATACTCAGGTCAAGATGGGCTGAAGGGCCTCTTGCCATGTTGTTAAAGCTCTATGACCCTGTTGTGCCTGCAACAGCTATCTTGAACCGGTGTCCTCTCGTTACTGACTCTCCCATAAGGAAATGGCTTCTCCATATTTGGCGAAACTTACCCTGCGCTTGAGCATCACATTCATGGAAAAAATAGCAAATGTTTGGCCCAGAAGAGAAACCTAAGCTCCCTGGGGAACGTGTTAGAGCAGTAAAGATGTGGGATTGAGGTCGAAAACTAATCAGGCAGTGAGTCAGGAAGACAAACCCGAGTAATGGCTGCGCAGAATGTAACATGAAATTGACTGCCACTTTACCTCAAGGTTTGTGGAGCACTATTGATGATAAGTAAAGATGCAAGTCAATGAAAAGCATGAACTGAGGTTGTGAAATAACCGAAAAAGTGGGTCCCCAATCTGAAATGTCAACATCCACTTAATTAATTTTCTTTGTCATATTGGAGTGGCACTGAAATGTCAGATGGTATGGGGCCAGGGACTGCACGGCGACAGTACGATCCTATTTACAGACACCATGTCCTAGGGCAGAGTATCTCTCTGGGCAATGTGCCCAATCTGACCACAAGTGTCATTCCTGTGTAGCTTCCTGTTTTTAATTGTACTCTGGGCTGTTCAGCTCTCCAGAAGGGAAAGACACAAAGCATTTGCATTAGACAAAACAATAAGGGCGAGATTCATTCTATTTATTTATCTCATTGTTATCTCTTTCTGTGTTCAAATGTTGCTCCACTTTTTTTTAGAAGATAATGACTCATTAGTTTTTTTTTCCATTTTGGTTGTGGAGATGTGAAACTTTTGATGAGGTCCATGAAGTGAGAAAAACACTGCAACCATCCCAGTTCGGAAATCTATTATTCGAAAACACTGCTGATCCGGAAACATTTTTGGACAGACCTCAGAGTCATCAATAACATTTCAGAACTGTCAAAGAACAAAGAACAAAGAAAATTACAGCACAGGAACAGGCCCTTCGGCCCTCAAAGCCTGCACCGATCGAGATTCTCTGTCTAACCTGTCATCTATTTTCTAACGGTCTGTGTCCATTTGCTCCCTGCCCATCCCTGTACCTGTCCAGAAAAATCTTAAAAGACGCTAACGTTTCTGCGTCTACCACCTCCGCTGGCAACGCATTCCAGGCACCCACCACCCTCTGCGTAAAGAACTTTCCACGCATATCTCCCTTAAACTTTCCTTCTCTCATTTTGAACTCATGACCCCTAGTAATTGAGTCCCCCACTCGGGGAAAAAGCTTCTTGCTATCCACCCTGTCTATACCCCTCATGGTTTTGTAGTCCTTGGGAGCACATGGGAAATACAGCCATTGAATACATAAATCAATATTTAGTACTCCTTTGCAACTGTTTTGACATTGTTTTACATTTCAGGCCAGTATTTATTTCTAAGGTGTTTTCCAGTGGCATTTTAATTCCACACTTACATTGGACAATTCCAAAATCCAGCAATGAATTGCTCCCAAATGTCCGGATTGGAGAAGTTACACCGCATCGCAGGTGCACGGAATCTGAAATAATAATAAAAAGGTTTATCTCTAATTGTTTGGAAGTAATTGATTCCTTTTATTCATTGATAAGCTATGGCTATCACTGGATATTGGAATCACAAGGAGGCCATTCAGCCTGACAAATCTATCCTGCCCTTCACCTAGATCTTGTCTGTCTGTATTATAACTCTGTCGACTTGCTTTGCCTCTGTACCGCTTACCTGATAATGTTCATGAATCAAAACTTCCAGTTGAATCCCAGCCTCAACTGGTTTTTGAGGGAGAAAGTTCCAGATTTTCAGAAGCCTTTGTGTGAAGAAGTATGTCCTGACATCACACCTAAGCTGCCTCTAATTAAAGGCATTCTCCCATCATTACCTTCAACTGGCCGGTGCCTAAGCTCTGGAATTCTCTCCCTGAATCTTCCTTCCTGTTTCTACATTTCAGATGCACCTTCAAATGCATGGCTTTGACCAGGCTTTTGGGCAATCTCTCATGTTTCTCCTTTCATGGCTCAGTGTTAATTTCTCTTTGGTGACACAGCTGTGAAGTATCTGGCTGTGTTTTTCAATATTTATTATCGTTGATGTGCGTTCAGTTCCCACACCAGAAACCTGAGATCAGAGTCTAAGCTGACACTCTAAGTCTAGTATTGAGAGAGTACCACATTCTTAAAAGTAACGCCTTTCAGATAAGAATTAAACTGAAACCTTGTGTGTTACCTCTGTGCATGTAAAGATCCCACAGCAATACTTTGAGGAAGAACAAAATAATTCCAAGTTTTCTGTGGGGAGGGACCTTGTCAACAAAGATAAAACAAACCAATAACTTATGATCCAATAAGTACGGCATGCTTGCCTTGAATGGTCGGGGAACTGAGTACAAGAGTCAGGATGTTATGTTGCAGCTTTATAAGGCTTTGGCTAGGCCACATTCGGAGTATTGTGTTCAGTTCTGGTCACCACATTACAGGAAGGATGTGGAGGCTTTGGAGAGGGTGCAGAAGATGTTTACCAGGATGCTGCCTGGATTACAGGGTATGAGCTGTAAGGAGAGAGTAGAAAAACTTGGGTTGTTATCTCTTTGCTGGCAAAAGCTGAGGGGAATCTTGACAGAAGTCTGCAAAATTATGAGATACATAGATAGGGTTGACGGTCAGAATCTTTTTCCCAGGTTTGAAATGTCTAATACGAGCGGGAATGGATAATTTAAAATGAAAGGGGGGAAGTTCAAAGGAGATGTGAGGGGCATGTTTTTTTACACAGAGAGTGGTAGACATCTGGAATGTGCTGTCGGGGTGGTGGTGGAGGAAGATATGACAGGACCTTTTAAGAGACTTTTAGATAAACACATGAAAGTGAAAGGAATGGAGGGTTATGGACCGACAGCAGGCAGAAGGGATGATTTGAATTTGGCATCATGTTTGGCGCAGCATTGAGGGCTGAAGGGCCAGTTCCTGTGCTGTACAGTTCTGTGAATTGAATTCTTTCAATGGGTATGGGTGTTAATGGCAAATCCAGTATTTATTACCCACCCCAACTGCACTTGAACTGAGCAGAATGCCAGCAATTTCAAAGCGCAGTTATGAGTCAATTACGTCAGGCCAGACCAAGAAATTCCTTCCCTAATACGCATTAGTGAACCACGTGAGTTTTAACAACAATCGATGATTGTTCCATGATCAACACTGAGAATGGTTTACTTTTCCAGGTTTATCACCTGAATTTAAACTGAAGTGGTGAGATTTGAACCCATGTCCTCAGCACATTAGGCATTGCCTGGACTGACATTATGAATATGCTGCAGTCTCTCTCAAATTCTTACTTCCCTGCACGGGATCTTGCTGTGCTCAAACTGGCAGCCACGCTTCCACTTTGCAACAAGTGGCTGCACTTCAAAAACTGCTTCATTGGCCCTGAAGTGCTTTTGGAATGTCCTCAACTCTGAAATGAGGCAATAAAAATGCAAACCCTTCTTAATGCAGAGTTACTCTGGTCTCACCTGATTTATTCCCCAACATAACTGGAAATTTCATGACCAATAACTGAACTTGAGTTTTAAAAATCTGTAAATTGTAAAAGTAGGGGAGGATCCAAAGAGTTTGGGGTGGGGGTGGCAAGAAGGTTGAAGTGTTTGGGGCAGTGGAGGATATTATCCCACTGTTCCATTGGACGGGGAAATGCTGATTTCCACACAGTTAAAGATGCAGAGTAAGACATTGAAGGGCTGTGCAAACACAAGACAAAAAAGAATTAGAACGAAGAGCAGGAGACACAATATTCATTGTAAGGTAGGGAGAGTGGGAGTATCACATTTTGCTGAGAGTCCCTTTTAAGGGAACATTCAGACAAATGAAGTACTTTGACCTAAGTGTTTATCCACATTAATTAGAAGCAGCCTTCTCAAACAGTGAGAACTAATCCAGATGGAAAAGCTGCTTTTGAACAAAAATACTTGTTAACCCAGAGATGCACTTTGAGGACTGTAACACATTATCTAAGCCAGCATTAGTCAGACTCTGAAATTGAGACTGGTTTCCAATTCTAGGGCCTGATGTACCAGATGTGGAAAAACAAAAGAGATTTTTGTTGATTGTAGCGCCTCAATATATGAATTTATCAACAGCTTCCAGCAACACATTGTCAATGCTGTTAGCTGCTACTATAGAAAATTCCTGGACATGACATCTCTCTTTTCCATGATGATGATCAAATCAAACAGTGTGCAGCAGTGAGGGAGTCTGTCCGTTTGTCATTGAAGCCATTCGTTGGTGTGAAATTTTAGTGTGGCATCATCATTAACTCTCTGCTGAGGACTTGGTGCAACTTTGAATGGGATCCCAGGTGAGAGCCACTTGGGCGAAACAATAACGTTCCACCAACCTGATTGGAGTTTTGAGGAATGAGCGGTAATGTGTTGTAGCTGTATGATGTGGGAGCTGGCTGATCCCATTGTGAGCTGCAGTGACCACATCTGCAGCAAGTGTTGGTCGATTGGGGAAGTTCAGCTCAGAGTTGATGAGCTGGAATTGGAGCTTCAAACACTGCGGCATATCCAGGAGTGGGAGAAGTATCTGGACATTTTGTTTCAGGAAGCAGTCACACCTGGTAGATTAAATAATTCAAATTTGGTCAGTGGCCAGGGACAGCACGGTGTGACTGTAAGCGAGGCAGGTAGAAAGATCCTGCAGTCAGCAATTGAGGCGCCTCAGCTCTTGATCTTGTCCAACAGGTACGAGATACTTGCTTCCTGTGTGGATGAGGAAAAGGGCTGCAGGGAGGATGAGCCAGCTGACCACTGCGCTGTGGTATGGGATGCCATTCAAGAGGGGGGAGCAAAAAGCCAGGTGGTAGTTGTAGAGGATTCTATAATTAGGGGAAATAGATAGTATCCTTTGTTTGAGAGTCTTGTGCCAGGGTAGGGATATCTCTGACCTCCTGGAAAGGATATTGGAGCGTGAGGGGGAGGATCCAGTTATTGTGGTTCATGCCGGAACAAACAACACAGTGAAGACCAGGAAAGAGGACCTGTTCAAAGATTATCAGGAGCTAGGAACCAAATTAAAGAACAGGTCCTCAAGGGTTATAATCTCTGGACTACTGCCTGAGCCACGTGCTAATTGGCACAGGGACATGAGAATACGGGAAGTAAACACGCGGCTAAAAGAGTGGGGTGGGAAAGAGGCGTTCCTTTTCATTGGACACTGGCATCGGTATTGGAACAGGAGGGATCTGGACTGCTGGGATAGTCTCAATCTGAATTGACCAGGGACCAATGGTCTAGCAAAAAGGGTAAATAGGCTGGTCAACAGGACTTTAAGCTAGAAAGTGGTGGGAGGGAAGGGAACGGTGAAACTTCCCCCAGTGGGAAACAAAGCAGTAGGTTAACATCTACAGTGGTGGATACAACTAAGCGGAAAAATATGAAATAAATGACAGGTAAGGAAAATTCAGGAGAGGATATTAAAGTCTTCAGCACAGACACAAATAGGAAGAGTGTTTGGAAAAGGCTAGCAATCAAATGCTGGAAAAACGCATAAAAATGAGAAGAGAGGGGGTTATTACAGGAATGAATGCATTCAGTATAAGGAATAAGGTAAATACGCTTGTGGCGCAGATTGAAACAGGCAGATATGACATGATAGCACACAGACGTGGCTGCAAGGGGATCAGGATTGGGCACTGAATACCCAGGGATATGCATCCTATTGAAAAGATAGGCAGGTGGGCCGAGGGGGTTGGGTTGCCTTATTAGTGAGAAATGAATTTAAATCAATATGAAGAAATGAAATAGGGCCAGATGGTGTAGAACCTGTGTGGGTAGAATTGATGAACTGCAACGTTTAAAAAAACCATAGTTGGGGTTGTGTACAGGCCTCCAAACAGCAGTCAGGAACTGGTGCGCAGGTTGTATCAGAAGATGGAAAAGGTGTGTAAGAAAAGCAAAGTCACAGTGATCATGGGGAATTTCAACTTGCAGGTGGACTGGGAAAATCATGTTGGTAATGGACTGCAAGAGAAGGAGTTTGTGGAATGTCTATGAGATGGCTTTTGGAGCAGCTCATGGTGGAGCCCACAAGGGAACAGGCAATACTGGATTTAATGTTGTGCAATGAGGCAGACTTGATAAAGGAGCTTGAGATAAAGGAACCCAAGGAGGTAGTGATCATAAGATGATAGAATTTACTCTGCAATTTGAGAGGGAAAAGGTAGAATCAGAGGTAATGGTATCATAGTTAAATAAAGGCAGCTACAGAGGTATGAGGAAGGATCTGGGCAGAATTGACTGGAAGAGGACCCTAGCAAGAAAGACATTGGAACAGCAATGGCTGGAGTTTCTGTGGGTAATTCAGGGGACACAGCAAAAATTCATCCCCAGGAAAAGGAAGCATGGTACAGGGAGGATGAGGCAACCATGGCTGAAGTAAGGCATAGCATAAAAGCAAAAGAGAAAGCATACAATGTGGCGAAGGGCAATGGGAATTCAGAGGATTGGGAAGCTTACAAAGGCCAACAGAGAACAAGAAAAACAAAAGAAATAAGGAGGGAGAAGATTTAAATATGAGAGTAAGCTGGCCAGAAATATAAATGAAGACCTTAAAGGTTTCTTCAGGTACATGAAGGGCAAAAGAGAGGCTAAAGTAGACATTGGGCCACTGGAAAATGATGGTGGAGAGATGATAGTGGGAAACAAGGAAATGGCTGAGGAACTGAATAATTACTTCGCACCAGTCTTCATAGCAGAAGACTGGAGTAATATCCCAAAAGTTCAAGAGAGCCAGGGGGCAGGGCTGAGTACAGTGGCCATCATCAAGGAAACGGTACTAGTAAAACCGATTGGCCTGAAGGTGGACAAATACACTTGGCCAGGTGGACTACACCCCAGCGTTCTTAAAGAGATAGCTGAAGAGATAGTGGAAGCATTAGTGGTGATCTTTCAGGAAACGCTAGAATCAGGGAGGGTCCTGGACGGCTGGAAAATAGCTAACGTAGCATCCTTATTTAAAAATGGAGTAAGGCAAAAGATGAAAATTACAGGCCAGTTAGCCTAATCCCAGTTGTGGGTAAGATTTTGGAGTCCATTGTAAAGGATAAGATTACTGAATATTGGGGACTGTCCAGTAAAGTAGGGCAAAGTCAGCATAGTTTCATCAAGGGGAGGTCATGCCTGACAAATCTGCTAGAATTCTTTGAGGAAGTAACGAGCAGGGTAGACCAGGGACAGCCAATGGATGTTATCTACCTAGACTTCAAGAAGGCCTTTGATAAGGTGCCACACAGGAGGCTGCTGAGTAAGATAAGGGCCTACGTTGTTAGAGGCAAGGTGCTAACATGGGCAGAAGTTTGGCTGTCTGGCAGAAAGCAGAGAGTGGGGATAAAGGGCTCTTTCTCAGGATGGCAGCTCATGACAGGTGATGTTCCACAACGGTCAGCGCTAGGACCGCAACTTTTCACTTTTTACATTAACGATCTCAATGAAAGAACTGAGGGCATTCTGGCTAAGTTTGCAGATGATACCAAGATAGCTGGAGGAACAGATAGTACTGGGGAGGCTGCAGAAGGATTTGGACAGGTTAGGAGAGTGGGCAAAGAAGTGGCAGATGGAGTACAATGGGGGAAAGTGTGACGTCATGCGCTGTGGTAAGAGAATAAAAGCATGGACTGTTTTCTAAATGGGGAGAAAATTCAGAAGTCTGAAGCGCAAAGAGACTTGAGAGTTCTAGTCCAGGATTCTCTCAAGGTAAACTTGCAGGTTGAGTCAGTAGTCAGGAAGACGAATGCAATGTTGGCGTTTATTTTGACAGGACTTGACTTTAAAAGCAGGGGTGTACTGCTGAGGATTTATAAAGCTCTGGTCAGGCCACATTTGGAGTATTGTGTGCAGTTTTGGGTCCCATATCTCAGGAAGGATGCACCGGCCCTGGGCCGGGTTCAGATGAGCTTCACGAGAATGATCCCAAGAATGGAAAGGTTAACATATGAGGAACGTTTGAGGCTTTTGGGACTATAGTCATTGGAGTTTAGACAGATGAGGGGGGGATATAATTGAAACTTTTAGAATACTGAATGGCCTGGACAGAGTGGATACTGGGAAGATATTCCATTGATAGGAGAGTCTAGGACCTGAGAGCACAGCTGTAGCATAAAGGGAAGACCTTTTAGAATGGAGATAAGGCTGGAAAGTGGTGAATCTATGGAATTCACTGCCACAGAAGGCTGTGGAGGCCAGGTCATTAGTACATTTAGAACAAGAATAAAGAACAAAGAAAATTACAGCACAGGAACAGGCCCTTCGGCCCTCCAAGCCTGCACTGATCCGGATCCTCTATCTAAAACTGTCATCTATTTTCCAAGGATCTGTATCCCTCTGCTCCCTGCCCATTCATGTATCTGTCTAGATACATCTTAAATGACGTTGTCGTGCCCGTCCCCAACCACCTCCGCTGGCAACGTGTTCCAGGCGCCCACCACCTTCTGCGTAAAGAACTTTCCACGCATATCTCCCTTAAACTTTTCCCCTCTCACCTTGAAATCGTGACCCTAGTAATTGAGTCCCCCACTCTGGGAAAAAGCTTCTTGCTATCCAAGCCGTCTATACCCCTCATGATTTTGTAGACCTCAATCAGGTCCCCCCTCAACCTCTGTCTTTCTAATGTAAATAACCCTAACCTACTAAACCTCTCTTCATAGCTAGTGCCCTCCATACCAGGCAACATCCTGGTGAACCTCCTCTGCACCCACAATCCACATCCTTTTGGTAATGTGGTGACCAGAACTGTACACAGTACTCCAAAATGTGGTTGAACCAAAGTCTTATACAACTGTAACATGACCTGCCAACTCTTGTACTCAATACCCCGTCCGATGAATGAAAGCATGTTGTATGCCTTGCTTACCATGCTATTGACCTGTGTTGCCACCTTCAGGGAACAATGGACCTGAACACCCAGATCTCTCTGTTCATTAATTTTCCCAGGGTTTTTGCATTTACCATATAGTTCATTCTTGCATTGGATATTCCAAAATGCATTTAAGATTGAGGTAGATAGGTTCTTGATTATCAAGGGGATCGAGGGTTACAGGGAGAAAGCAGGAGAATAGGGTTGAGGAACTTATCAGCCATGATTGAATGGTGAAGGAGACTCAGTGGGCTGAATGGCCTAATTGTGGCTCTTATGTCTTATGGACTTATTGAAACACATAGGATTCTTAAGGGGCTTGACAGAGTAAATGCTGAGAGGATGTTTCCCCTCATGGGAGAGTCTACATCAGAGGACATAGTTTCAGACTAAAAGGTTTTGATTCTCTCTGCAGATAGCTGTGGGGGAAGAGTCCTTGTGTATGTTTAAGGCTGAGATAGACAGATTCTTAATCAATCAGGGAATCAAGGGTTATGGGAAAGGGCAGGAAAGTGGGTGTGAGGAATGTCAAATCAGCCATGATCCTATTGAATAGTGAAGCGGTCTCAAGGAGCTGATTGGACCTACAGCTGTTCCTATTTCTTATGGCCCTAACACTGGAAGCTTGACATAGACTCATAGAGCTGTAAAGCATGGAAACAGGCCCTTTGGTCCAAATCTCCCATGCTGAACAAATATCCTAACTTATCATTTAGGAGAAAGCAGCCCGCTTGCTTATCATCCAATTCACCAAAAAAACCTCTGTTGCCTTCACCACCAAAGCACAGTGCCTGCAGTTCACATTACATTGTAGAGGCACTGCAGCAACTCACAAAGGCTCTTTTGACAGCACCTTCTGCACCCAAAAACTCTATCCCTAGATAGACAAAAGCAGCAACTGCATTGAAGAACTGATGTTGTACAGTGAGGGCGTGGATAAATGTGCCCTGGCTAATCTTGGCTAGTTCAACACTGGTGCATCACACGGTAAGATAGACAAAGGGGTTGGGAGTCAGGAGAAGGTTCAACACAACTTCATTGATCATTTCATTAAGCACAAACAATATTTGTCAGATTCTACTATTGTACGCTCATTAAACTCTATCAATCTCTTCACGGGACTCATCAGTAAACAATCTTAAGTAATCCTTAAGTAAACAGTGAAAAATCTACAGCGAGTTATCTCTTTCTGGCACATGCTTCCAAGGATTCAATCCACCCTATCTACAGGTCCCTGGTGCTAAATTTGAGTTGATTTTCTGATAGGACTGTTAATACCTGTTCAATAAAACTGGGACCGGTTGCTTCTTTGGCTTTGAGGCTTGGCTGATGTTTCAAGATTTGCAGTCGGCAATTTGGGCTTCCGGTTTTGCCTAGGGCTGGCTCTGGTCTTCAAGTTGTCTCACCAAGGTGGTCTGCCTCGGTCTGGTCAGTCTGATGATACTCACAATGAGGTACGTGGAACTGGAGATGCTGAATAGCTCAGCTCTCAGTCAAAGGCACTGTCTGTACATGCCATTGAAGAAGATGCAAAAACAAAGCCAGTTGGAACTGTGGGTTATCCTTTATCTCCCCTGCTCATGTCCTTCTCGAAGATTCTGTGGCCTGTGGCCTGCGTCCAATACTAATGTCGGGCAGCAGCAGGAAGATTCAATGAGGTGACTACTTTCCATATTTGGGGGTGGCAGGACATGGTTTTGAACTTTCAGCTGCCATGTGTCCTCCTTGTCACACTGTGCCTCTGGCCTTCTACAGAGCTGGGTGTCACACATTCTGTGTAAGATCCTTCTAACAAAACAGGCCCTGCTGGAAATGGAACCAACGGTTTGTTCTGTGACCTTTAGCCCATGGCCAGGCAGTTCCAAGCCAGTCTGCTTTTGACAGGGGTTTGATGGTCTAAGGCTTATCTGGAGGGCTTATCTTATGAAGAGAGGTTGACTGAGCTCGGTCTCTTTTCATTGGAGAAAAGGAGGAGGAGAGGGGACCTAATTGAGGTATACAAGATAATGAGAGGCATAGATAGAGTTGATAGCCAGAGACTATTTCCCAGGGCAGAAATGGCTAGCACGAGGGGTCATAGTTTTAAGCTGTTTGGAGGAAAGTATAGAGGGGATGTCAGAGGCAGGTTCTTTACGCAGAGAGTTGTGGGAGCATGGAATGCGTTGCCAGCAGCAGTTGTGGAAGCAAGGTCATTGGGGTCATTTAAGAGACTGCTGGACATGTATATGGTCACAGAAATTTGAGGGTGCATACATGAGGATCAATGGTCGGCACAACATTGTGGGCTGAAGGGCCTGTTCTGTGCTGTACTGTTCTATGTTCTATGTTCTATGTTCTAAGGCAGCTCACCACCGCCTCCTTCAGGGTCATTTAGGAATGAGCAATAAATACTGAACCAGCCAGTGATGCCCACCCACATCCTGTTAAGAATTAAAAGAAAAGAAATTTGACAGCATCAAAGATAAGAATATGTCAAAGTGTGTTGTGATAGAGTGTAACCCCATTTTGCCCACTGCCGATCTGAAATGGTTAGAATGGCATCCAGCTGACATTATCCACCATGTTGTCATGGGTTTGCCTGTAGATTACTAACATTACTGCGCTGCTTTGGACACTGCCATGCACTAATAAATTACAACCAACAATGATGGCATTGTATAAAGATATTTCAGGGAAAGTGATGGACCCACCACCTGAAGTGTAGGCACAGAGAAGGTGTTGGACAAAGTGCACATCACCAAAAACAAGTGGGCTCTCTTTAAAGTCCCTAACTGGAGCAGAGAGAGAGGTACTGGGCAGAAAGGGTTGGGGGGGGGTGCGGGGGGCGCGGGGTGGGCAGTTCCAGTGTTTAGGACTCAGGGAAATGAAGGTGGAATGATCGAAATTGAAAATGCTTAGTTGTCCAGAATTGATGGACACCCTTCTGAAGTAAGAGGAATACAGTACTCACTGGAACATCCGATACCTGGCATTGGAGCGAATAACAAAGTTAAGCAACTCAAATGCTCCATGAAAGGGGTGCATTCCACAAAACCTCCTGCTGGCTGAGTACTTTATGTCCCTGATTCAGGAATTTGGTCACACAGATTAACCAGAACAATCAACACAAAAATGTCCCACATGGTCCCTACATCATTCTTGACCTCATCGTACTTACAAAAGAATATTTATGGGGTCTGCTGAAGGTAGGAAACATTAAATGTTTTTAACAAGCATATTGAAAAGTAGTTGCATCTCTCTGTGCTTTCATCTTGTCACAAAGCTGCGAGACAGAGCCAGATCATTTGATTACCACTTCCTGTGATGATGTGTACTATGCCTTTTATTTTTACAGTCAGATTTAACCTCTTAAGGTCCAGTTGCTGCCAGCAAATCACAAGAAGGGCCTCAGATATTTGAGAACCTGGTCAAGTGTATATATACATAACATCAGCTCTTTAACAAATTAGCTTCATTGTTATCTGAACAAATACCAAGGGAACAGTGAGTCAGACCAAAATGAATTCATACATCATTTCAAAAATTGTAATCGACACACCAAACTATGGATCACTCTTTGGTTTTTATAAATGCTGTACAGAATTACCGATCACCTGCCATAGACGGATCATGCAATCTTCAACAAAGGGACTCAGGAAATGATGGAGCAATTGACTAATTATTTCTTATAATAGAGGAACGGAAAAACCTTGTATTTATATAGATCTTTCACAACATCAGGAAGTCCCAAAGTTCATCACAAGCAATGAACTGCTTGAAGGGCAGTTGCTGTTGTAATGTAGGAAATGTGGCAAACCGATCTGAGCACAGCAAGATCCCACAAACATGGTCATAATCAGGGCATCCATTTTCACAGGGGATAAACATTTGGTTGGAGTTAAGATTGCTATTTCACAGCTGTTTTGGCAGCTTGCTGTGTTTCCTACTTTTAACTGAGTCTAGACTTCAAAAAGCTTCTCACCGGCTGTGAAGCACATAGTTGTCATGAGGTTGTGAAAGGTAGAAATGCAAGTTTATTTTTTCCACTGTGTATCCTTATTCCTGTTGGATGTTGCATGAATCACCCGTAGGAATTGAGTAAAGACAGGATCAAGTCTGAATGAAGTGCCTTGCATGATTAAAATACTTCCCTTAACACTGAGTTACATTTAGGGAGATGCTGGCACAACAGTAATGTTTGTGAGCTAACAGATTAGGGACTGGGATAATTCTCTGAGGATGCGGTGGAACACAATGCAGTTAATGGTTAATGGATCTAGAGCGATGGAGCTGAAGCTCTACCCTGCTTGATATAAAATGCAGTCATTAGGTAAAATCAGTTTTTAAATCATTTCATGGATCTTGAGTGTCCCTGGCTGGGCCAGGATTTATTGGCCATCCCGAGTAGCACTTGAGAAGGTGGTGGTGAGCTGCCTACTTGAACCACTGCAGTGTGTTAGGTAAACCCACAATACTGTTAGGAAGGGAATTCTAGGATTTTGAGCTCGTGGCTGTGAAGGAACGGTGATATATTTCCAAGTCAGGATGGTGAGTGGCTTGGAGGGGAATTTGTGGGGGGTTAAAGATCCCATGTATCTGCTGCCCTTGTCCTTCTAGATAGAAGTGGCCGTGAATTTGGAAGGTTCTGTTTGAAGATCCGTGGTGAATGTCTGTGGTCCGTCTTGCAGATCATACACACTGCTCCTCCTGAACATCAGAGGTGGAGGGAGTGGATGCTTGTGGACATGATCCTAATCAAATGGGCTGCTTTGTCCTGGATGGTGTCAGGTTTCTTGAGTGTTGTTAGAGATGGTTGTGTCTTCTCTCCCTTATGTCACTGTCAGTACACTGTAACCCATATATCACTGGTGAGATGTGACAAGCCCAACCTCATTATCTAAGAGGAGGGCCTCTTCAGGGTCAGGCACAGAAAAGGCCAATAGACTGGAATAAGGACCAAGATTAAAGATAGCTTCTGCCCAATGAGCCCAGGCCTCATGATCAACATTCCAACGATTTAATAAGTTTGCAATATGAGGCTTACCTCAGTCTTGGCAGTCAGGAGAATCGTTTGTTGCAAAAGCCCATCTGGTTCATTATCGTCCTGATCTGGTCTACATGTGGTTCCAGATCAGCAACAATATCCTAGCTGCTCTCTGATATGGTAGCTTTCAGTCCAAGGGCAGTTAGGCTTGGGAAGCAAATACAAGGCTTTTCACCTATGCCCATGGAAAAAAAAATAATTTTCAGAATGCAACTATATTCAGCACAAGTGGCCCTGATCAATGTGAACCAGCTCCCACAGGATGCTATCATCCAGCAAACTGACCATCTATTCCACTCTCCCTCATGTGTTTATCCAGCTTTGTTTTAAATGTATCCACCCTACTCACCTCAGCAGTGGTAATTCCCTACTCTAAGTAGTGTTTGGGCAGAAAGATTGCTGCAGAATTCCCAGTTGGAATTATTTGTGATTATTTTATATTTGTGGAAGGATAGTTCAGGTATTGCACGAGGTCGCAGGAGCTATACTGTAGCATGAGCTGGATTGTTTCCTCCAGGAGACAGGTAAAGAACTAAAAGTAACAATTGTAACTTCTCATTGTCTGTGGATGGTGAGCAGTCCCGATAAATCTTTTGCTCTTAATATTTCAGTGAGTCAGACTATCCTTTAAAATCAATATTCCCACTGCCACAACACAATATTCCCACTGCCTCATCCTCCTTCAGATTTAGAGAAAAGAACCTGACTATTCCAACAAGAAAAAGCAATTTATTGTACACTGAAGACTGATGCCTGGCTATCGGGTTAAGCAACTTGTATGTGCACCATTCAGAGGGAATCAGTTGTATAGAAGAATTATTGCTTCAGAATCCAAATCACCAAAGAAAATACCTTCATACAATGTATCGGAAAGCCAGGCAGTCAGTGCACATGGTTTCGTTTTGAAAACTCCTTCACTATGTAATCAGTACTTGCAGACCCACTCCTATTTGGAATAGATAATGAGATTGGACATCTGTCTTGCAGCTGAAAACGCAACAAAATGGACCTCACACAATTTCTGAGCTCTCCACAATTTATGTTCCACTTGTCTCATCAGATTACTCCCCAGAAACAAAATTTCTTACTTTCCTTCTTCCCAGAGTTTACTTTCCTCAGAACCCAGGCTGACAGTCCCAATACAATAATGAGTGAGGGCTGCCTTGTTGCAGGAGCTGCCTTTGAGATGTGGTTGTAGAGTCATAGAAATGTCCAGCTCGGAAACAAACCTTTCAGCCCAACTTGTCCATGCCGACCAGATACCCGAAATTAATTTAGTCCCATTTTCCAGCATTTGTCCCAAATCCCTCTAAACCCTTCCTATTCATTTGCCCTTCCAGATGCCTTTTAAATGTTGCCATTACACCAGCTTCTACCACCTCACCTGGCAGTTCATTCCATACATGCACCACCCTCTGTGTTGGATGTGATAGTTCCCATGAGGCTATTTCAAAGAAGAGCAGGACATTTGCCTGGTGTTCTGACTAATCACCATCCCTGTTTGGGTCATTATTGAATTGTTGATTATAGGGTTGTGTTGTGTGTAAACAGATTACCACACTTCCGACATAATAACTCATCAAAGTTTCTTTCAGTAAAATCTTTAAACCCACAATTTCTACCATCTAGAAGGGCTAGGGCAGTTGACACCACCCCTAACAAGTTCCTGTCCA
The DNA here is from genome assembly GCF_030684315.1 of Stegostoma tigrinum. NCBI lineage: Eukaryota > Metazoa > Chordata > Chondrichthyes > Orectolobiformes > Stegostomatidae > Stegostoma > Stegostoma tigrinum. The sequence goes on from NC_081374.1 coordinate 5,303,081, forward strand.
AGCCACTCACCATCCTGACTTGGAAACATATCACTATTCCTTCAGTGTCACTAGGTCAAAATTCTGGTCTTCATTCCTGTAGTGCTTCAAGAAGACAGCTCACCACCTTTTCAAAGGCAACTCAGGATGGGCAATAAATGCTGGCCCAGCCAGCTATGCCGACATCCCACAATTGAATAGAAAAGCATTCACTCCCTCTCTTCTTCAGTCTCCCTCATTATAGGCCATGTACACATTTTCTTGTGATAGGAGTGCCAGGAACTCATTAGGGGTCTTGGGAACTTGCTAATGTTTCCATTGCACACCTCTGTGAATCATCTGCGAATATTTGTTTCACCAAGCCAGAGGTGCTATGTAAATGCAAATTGTAGTGTGCACACAAATCTGTCCCGTTTGCAATAGCATAGATCAGCAGCTAATTAGAAACTCATCATGTGATGCTGGAGCTGTTTCTCACCATTCTTTGCGCCCAGAAATGAATCTGAAATGACAAGACTGACTTTCTGAATGAATATGCTCTGAACTTCCTGATAGGAACTAGAGGCCAACGGGTGAACTGGGTATGAGTCAGAAACAGCACAAGGGAGAACAACTTAATTTTTTTTAATGGTTTGTTGGCATTCATGAGCGAGGTCAACTTTTGCTGCCTATCCTTAACTGGCCATGGGCTGGGCTTCTTGTTGGCCATTTCAGAGTTAACCACGTTGCTCCGATTCTGAAATCACATGTAGGCCAGACAAGGTAAGGATGGCAGGTTTCCTCCCTCAAGAGTAGAACTGAGCCAGATGGGTATGTTATTGACAATTGCTGACAGTTTCACATTCATTGTAACTCATACTCGTCTTTTAATTACAGAAGTAGCGATTGAATTTTGGTCTTGTGGGAATTGAACTTCTGTCTCTAAAGCATTAGCCCGGCCCTCCAGATCCAGCGACCCTCACCGCTGCCCCAACGTCTGGGCAGTCACAAACTGTGGCATGTTATCACAACTGTAACTTTTATGAATGGATTCAGTCAGTGGTTAGCCATGGGCAAACTCAGGTATTGGACAGATAACCACATTGCTGCTGGATCAGATCCTACTCTCAACAGAAGCCACCAGATCAGGAACTGGGAATCTTGGCGTTTTTTCCTTTATTCATTCCAGGATGAGGGCATTGCTGGCTAGGCAGCATTTATTGCCCATCCCTAATTGCCCAGAGGGCAGTTAAGAATCAACCTCATTGCTGTGTAGGTCTGGAGTCACATGTAGGCCAGACCAGGTAAGGATGGCAGTTTCCTTCCCTAAAGGGCATTAGTGAACCAGATGGGTTTTTCCAACAATCAACAATGGATTCATGGCCATCATTAGATTCTTAATTTGGGATATTTATTCAATTCAAATTCTACAATGTGCCATTTTGAACCCCGACTCCAGAACATTATCTGGGTCTCCGGATTAACAGTCCAGCGACTAATGCCACTAGGCCATCGCCTCCCCCATTTCTTTGAAGTCCTTAATACATAGCTCCGGATTCACAAGTACAGTGCCAAAGCTGACAGCTGAGTGCAGTCCTGTAGGAGTGCCACATTGCCAGAGGTCCCACCTTTCAGTTAAGAAGTTAAACCAAGGCCTATCCCACTTGCTTTATTAATACAAAAGGTCCCATGGCACTCTGTGAGGGAAGGGTAAGGAAGTTATCTATTAACCATAGTCATGTTAGCAGGCTTTCTAATCATCATCACATTGCTGTTTATGGGAGCTTGCTGTGCACAATTCGGGTGCTGAATTTCCTACATTACCACAGCCACTGTACTTCAAAATTACTTCATTGACCGTTATGTCACTTGTAACATTTAGTGGCCGTGAAAACTGCTGTATAAATGCAAGTCTTGCTTTTTGTCTAGGACAATGCATGTCACTGGATCTCTCCTTGAATCCACAAACTCATGGCCAGCACACGAGAGAGTGAAGATTAGAAAGTCACGTTGATGGAGTTGAGAAGAAAATGTGTGGGAGTGTTGTGTGAGGGCTTGAGCACAGCCATACTAATAATTACCATTCATCACTGTGATGTCAGATCATATGGAACTAGGACTTGAGGGAAGAAGATTTGAATAGAGCTTTACTGAGCCATGTCTCTGCAAATAGCGTAAATGGAGATGGTATCCCCAATTAGTCCCACATTTATTGCTCTTACTTAGTTGGCCTCTTAAACTGATACTGGGTTTCCTCCTTCAAATTGATGACCATTTGCAAATACAACTGAACTATTCTCACTACAACTGGTGAGACTGCATCTACAGTACTGAGTACAGTCTTGATCCCCTTATTTGAGGAAGGGTGTAATTGCTTTTGGTGGCTATTCAGTGCAGGTTTACTAGATTAATTCTAGAGATAAAAGGCTTGTTTTACGAGGAGAGATTGAGCAGTTTAGGTTTAGAGTTTAGAAGAATGTAAGGAGATCTAATTGAGGAATATAAAATGCTGAAGGGGATGGATAAAGTAGACATATAGAGAATGTTTCCTCATGTGGGGCAATTTAGAACGAGACGTCATAGTTTTAGGATAAGCGGTGGTAGATTTAGTATAGAGATGAGGTGGGATTACTTCTCTCAAAGGGTCATGAATCTGTGAAATTCACTCCCCCAGACAACAATGGATTCCAGGACACTGAATAAATTCAACAGGGAGATAAACAGATGTTTAATTAGTAACGGGTTAAAGGATTATTGAGAGCAGGCAAGAATAGACAGCTGAGGCAGAGATGAAATCAGCCATAATGTTTTAAATGGCAGAGCACGCTCAAGGGGCTGAATGGCCTAATCATGCTCCTAGTTCTTATCTTCTTAAGTCACTTCAGAGGCCAGTTGGCTGTCAGCCTGGCGACACCTATTGACTCAGATTAGGTAGAATTTATTTGTTGAAAATTGACTATGCTAAGAGTTTATAATGGTACAAGTAAAACAAATAACTATAATTCATTACATATTGATAGACAATCCTTAAAATGAAAATAAGATAAAATGTAATAACAGTACTGCATAATAATGAACATTTCAGCACACAATAATTTATGTTGCAAAATGCACTGTTTAATTTACAGATAAAAGTGAAAAGTCCCCTGCAATCTCCATGTTGTCAAGATTGTTGAATAATATAAAAACTGAAAGAACTGCGGATGCTGTAAATCAGGAACAAAAACAGAAGTTGCTGGAAAAGCTCAACAGGTCTGGCAGCATCTGTGAAGGAGAAAACAGAATTAATGTTTCAGGTCTGGTGACGCTTCCTCAGAACAGTTGTTGTTGTTGAATAATATAACATCAGGTAATGTTCATGAATATTTGGGCAAGAGTGATGGTTTACTTTCCCTAGGGGGACACTAGTTGAAATAACTCGGCAAAGGCTGGTAACCCATCACCATGTCACACCTAATTCACACATGCATAGTACATGACACTGACCCAGCCAGCAGAGAGGGGGCTCCTAGCGTGAGCAGAACCCCTGATACTTCTGCTTATATCTATCAGCTACAACTCCCTGATTGGACCAGAGAGCTCATATTCAATGACGTTCACCTGCCTGATCTCATTCCAATCACTACACTAGCGAAGCAAAAGAGTTTTAACAATAGTATTACAGCAGCAAGATTAATATTACTGATACTGTTCTTTTGCTAAATTCAAGTTCTCATGGTGAGATTTGAATTAGCTTACTAGTGCAGCTACACACCCATTACAATAATAGACAATAGACAATAGGTGCAGGAGTAGGCCATTCGGCCCTTCGAGCCAGCACCACCATTCATCATGATCATGGCTGATCATCCACAATCAGTATCCTGTTCCTGCCTTATCCCCATGACCCTTGATTCCACTATCTTTAAGAGCTCCATCTATCTCTTTCTTGAAAGTATCCAGAGACTTGGCCTCCACTGCCTTCTGGGGCAGAGCATTCCATATACCCACCACTCTCTGGGTGAAGAAGTTTTTCCTCAACTCTGTTCTAAATGGGCTTACCCTTTATTTTTAAACTGTGTCCTCTAGTTCTGAGGATGTCCCTTATTTGTTTACAGATCGCACCCTCCAACTTGTCGCTGGGGAAAAATCCTGGAATTCCCTCCCTAAGGGCATTGTGGGTCAACCTACAGCACATGGACTGCAGCGGTTCAAGGAGGAAGCTGCACCACCTTCTCAAGGGGGCAACTAGGGACAGGGCAATAAATGCTGGGTCCAGCGAGTGATGCCCACATTCCAAGAGTGAATTTGCTTGAAAACATCCATTAAAACTTGCAAAGAAGAGGGTCATGCTCAAATTTGCAGGTCACTTCTGCAGGCAGTTTACTCACACGAAATGGGCTTTAGAATATCAACAACAGATTGCAATGAGAGCTGGGATTTCATTTTTGATGGATTCTGAAGTGAAAGGCCAGGGTCATCAGCATTGACAGATGTTTGAGGAGGCTGCTTAGGAAAGGAAGGAAGATGAGGTGAAGCAGATGCAAGATGATATTTTTTGGTTTTCAGGTGACCTTTGCAATACTTATGGGCAGAAAGATGTTGCTACCAATCCTCATATCTATGCCTTGGTCTAAGGATTTACAGATTAAGTGTTTAACTGGTTTAACAGTGGTTAAAGCTCAATTGCTGTTGACAATGAGCAAGAGGCACTTAATTAACAAACATCCCAGTAATTAGTAGCAAGCTACATGAGTTTTTTTTTATTCATTCACAGGATGAGAGTGTCACTGTGCAGGCAGCATTTATTGCCCATCCCTAATTGCCCAGACGGCAGTTTAGAGTCAACCACACTTATTTTTTGCTGTGAGTCTGGAGTCACATGCAGATAAAGGTGGCAGTTTCCGTCCCGAAAGGACATTAGTGAGTCAGGTGTGTTTTTCCTGACACCTGACAATGGATTCATGGTCATCATTGGACCCTTAATTCCAGATTTTTATAGAATTCAAATTCCACCATCTGCCATGGCAGGATTCAAACCAGAACATTGTCTGGGTCTGTACCTTAACAGTCCAGTGATAATACCACTAGGCCATTGCCTCCCCTGTTTACTAGAGATTGTTACCAAGTCTATGAGGTGATCTTGGGGCTGTCATGGTAGTGTCCCTGCCTCTGAGCCAGAAGCTTCAGGAGGTACAAAAACCACATGCTCTGAAGGTACATAAGAATATTCCTGAACATGTTGATTAGGGAGATATCTACGAGGAGACCCTGATAGAATGATCTGCGTTCAATATGGTCCTTGGAGACTCTGCCTTGTCCTGTCCCAAGATAATGTAACAGCATCAGATGGAGAATCCAACATTAATGGTTTCAGAACCATTACAGCAAAAGACTTTTGGAGTTTTTCTTTATGTCATTGATGGAGCATATGGAAATGTCGTTGGAGAGTCACAGAACGATATAACAGTAGAAAGAGGCCATTTTTTGCCAGAACTGTGTCACATTGTGTTTATCAAGGTCACAAATTCTTGGGGACTGAGGACATCCCAGCTGAGGGTCCCAGTTCCCAACATCAATCACCAATGGAATGATTATTTTATCCAATCCCCAGATGCAGGCTCCGCTGGCTGGGTCAGCATCTACTGTGCTGTCCTAGTTGGGAAGGTGGAGTTGAACCTCTTTCTTGACCCACTGTGGTCTGTGTGCTGTGAGGACACCCACAATGTTGTTCAGAAAGGAGCTCCTGGCTTTTAACTCAGCAATGACAGAGGAGTAATATTTCGGGGGTCGGGGGGATGGCGGTGCGTGTGATTTTGGAGGAACATGCTTATAGTTTCTGATGCAGGGTTATTGAACTGAAATATCAAGTTTGTTTCCCTCTCTAAATATGCTACAAAAATTTGTTTGCCATTGATGTTAGAACCCACCCATTTTAACTCTGATAGAAGTGACACTTCACTTGGAAAACGAGGACTGGAATCCAGCTCTAGTGAGGAAGCAGAATTAAGTCACGCATGTGTTGGCCCATTGAGATGAAATGCTACTTTCACAATAAACCACAGAATGTAACTTTATAATCAATAATTTTGGAATATAAAGCTAATCTCAGTGAAAGTGACCATGAAGCTGCCATCAATTGTTGTATAACCCCATCTAATTCACTAATGCCCTCTTGGGAGGGAAACTGACCTACATGTGACTCCAGGCCCACAGCAACGTGGTTGAGTCTTAACTTTCTTCTGAAATGGACGAGTAAGGTACTGAGTTCGAAGGATAGTTATGAATGGGCAATAAATGCTGGCCATAATCAAGTCCATTATGGGACAAAGGAAGTACATAATTCTGAGTCCTTAAGTATGGCAAGAGATAAATAATTGTTGTATTGAATGGTGTAACAAACTATGATGCCAGAATCCTTGTCTTCTACTTACATTCCTGTATTAATGGAACTCTAGTAATAGACGACATTAAAGATAAGTACCATCAGCATTCAGAAATATCAATAATAAGTCCTGTCATGGTTATGCTCTATAAACGCTATCTCATATTGTTTATGGTAAATGTAAATGCAATTCAGGTAATTATCAATAACATCATCGTTGGAAAGCAATCGTAGTTGGCGTGTACACTGTTGGCAACGGCAATAAGTACCCTCAAGTTAAGTATTATGAATGATAAGGGTTATTTAAGTAGGCAGGAATATTTATCATTTCAAGCCATCCAGATTGCAGCTGGAATTCCAGAATAACATTGACAGAAAAATAAAAACACAACCCTTGCACTGTTGAGAATTGTTGCTTGATCTCCCAAACGGTGCTGCACATTTTGATGTGTGTTCAAGAGTTAGTAGTGCTGCCTGGTCAATCTGCAACCCCTTACCACATTACACCAGTATCATCTTTACCTTGTGATAAAACAACAGGCCCACTTCCTCACCTGCTGCCAATGAGAAGGCATGTAGAGATGTCTCATACACAAACAGCTCACTCTTGCCATGTGTTGGTGGGCATTGTTGAGAAAGAAATGAAAGCAATTTTACTGGAGAGGATAAAATTGTTTCAGAGATAATGGGAACTGCAGATGCTGGAGAATTCCAAGATAATAAAATGTGAGGCTGGATGAACACAGCAGGCCAAGCAGCATCTCAGGAGCACAAAAGCTGACGTTTCGGGCCTAGACCCTTCATCAGAGAGGGGAATGGGGAGAGGGAACTGGAATAAATAGGGAGAGAGGGGGAGGCGGACCGAAGATGGAGAGAAAAGAAGATAGGTGGAGAGGAGAGTATAGGTGGGGAGGTAGGGAGGGGATAGGTCAGTCCAGGGAAGACGGACAGTTCAAGGAGGTGGGATGAGGTTAGTAGGTAGGAGATGGAGGTGCGCCTTGGGGTGGGAGGAAGGGATGGGTGAGAGGAAGAACAGGTTAGGGAGGCAGAGACAGGTTGGACTGGTTTTGTGATGCAGTGGGTGGAGGGGAAGAGCTGGGCTGGTTGTGTGGTGCAGTGGGGGGAGGGGACGAACTGGGCTGGTTTTGGGGTGCGGTGGGGGAAGGGGAGATTTTGAAGCTAGTGAAGTCCACATTGATACCATTAGGCTGCAGGGTTCCCAAGCGGAATATGAGTTGCTGCTCCTGAAACCTTTGGGTGGCATCATAGTGGCACTGCAGGAGGCCCATGATGGACATGTCATCTAAAGAATGGGAGGGGAAGTGGAAATGGTTTGCGACTGGGAGGTGCAGTTGTTTATTGCGAACCGAGCGGAGGTGTTCTGCAAAGCGGTCCCCAAGCCTCCGCTTGGTTTCCTCAATGTAGAGGAAGCCACACCGGGTACAGTGGATACACTATACCACATTGGCAGATGTGCAGGTGAACCTCTGCTTAATATGGAAAGTCATCTTGGGGCCTGGGATGAGGGTGAGGGGGGAGGGTGGGGGGCAAGTGTAGCATTTCCTGCGGTTGCAGGGGAAGGTGCCGGCTGTGGTGGGGTTGGAGGGCAGTGTGGAGCGAACAAGGGAGTCACGGAGAAAGTGGTCTCTCCAGAAAGCAGACAAGGGTGGGGATGGAAAAATGTCTTGGGTGGTGGGGTCGGATTGTAGATGGTGGAAGTGTCGGAGGATGATGTGTTGTATCCGGAGGTTGGTGGGGTGGTGTGTGAGAATGAGGGGGATCCTCTTTGGGCAGTTCTGGCGGGGGCGGGGTGTGAGGGATGTGTTGCGGAAAATGCGGGAGACGCGGTCAAGGGTGTTCTCGACCACTGTGGGGGGAAAGTTGCGGTCCTTGAAGAACTTGGACATCTGGGATGTGCGGGAGTGGAATGCCTCATCCTGGGAGCAGATGCGGCGGATATATATGGTCACTGCTTTCCTTCCCGGCTGCCCCTCTGGTCCTCGTCACTTCCCCCGCTGCTCCCGCTCCTTCTGTGAAAGAGAAAAACACCACTGCCCGCTACTGGTAAGTAATTATAAAAATAAACTGCTTTACCTTAGCTGCAGTCTTCCGGGTCTGTCTTAACTCCGCTGCTGCTCGCACTCAAAATCAGAATCAGGCCATTCATCCCATCAAGTCCACACCTACCCTTCGAAGAGTATCCCACTCAATTCCTATGGCCAATCCACCTGACCCGCACATCATTGGACTGTTGGAGGAAACCGGATCACCCAGATGAAACCCACACAGGCACGGGGAGAACGTGCAAACTCCACACAGACCGATGCCCGAGCCTGGAATCAAGCCCAAGTCCCTGGCATTGTGAGGCAGTAACGCCAACCACTGAGCCACTGTGCTGATCCGATGATTTCAAATCAAAATGAAATTCCTTGAGGAGACTTTTGTTGGCATCATCTGAGTCAGAAGTTTGTAGGAACAAATCCTGTGCCAGGCATGTGTGTCGTGCTTTTGGCTTGTGAGTCCAGTTTGACGGTCCAGTCTAATCGAGAGGGACTGCTGTGCTTTAGGGTTCATGCCTTTCAGATGAAATGTCGACCCAAAACTCACTCTACCCTCTCAGAATGGCACGGAATGTCCCATAGCAATACTTCAAACTAACACAGGGGAGTTCTACTTGGTATCCAGGATAATATCTATCCCTTAACTAACATCAACCAAACAAATGTTGTTTCATGGTAACAAAGTGTGAAGCTGGATGAACACAGCATCTTAGGAGCAGAAAAACTGACGTTTCAGGCCTAGACCCTTCATCAGGGATCTTTTTGTACATGAGGAGGCTCTTTCCTTTCCAGCAACAATGAGTCCACCAACAAATTATTTCATTGATTGCACAGTTGCCTGGTGCATTCTGTAGTTGTAAAACATGCTATGTAAATGCACATCTCTCATACTTTCAAATCAATTTCAGGTACATTTGAAATAGGTTTGAGTCAAACTAAATATTGTATTGTTCCTGTGGGAGTAGTTAAACAATATAAGCAACTGGCCCAATCATTCACAGCATTCACTCAGAAACATCTGCACTCAGTGAGGTTCCTGCATTTGTTCTAATGTCATTGTTCAAAAACAGGATCACAGTAAAACGTTGTCCCATGACAAAGACAAGGGATTGAAAAATGAGTTTAGGCTGATTCCCAGAACATGGCTTTGGTAGTATCTCCAGAAACTGAACCTTTAAGGAGGTAGATATTGAAGTTTGGGACTTCATGTGAAGAACAACTTCAATGTGGACAGTTTATGAAAATAAACTCAGAGGAAGCTCAGACATGAGTTCTATATATCCAACTCCTCACCCTCACACACACTGTACCCCATCAAAACCTCCACCCACACTCACACTGTACCCCATCAAACACTCCACCCTCACACACACTGTACCCCATCAAACACTCCACCCTCACTCACACTGTACCCCATCAAACATTCCACCCGCACTCACACTGTACCCCATCAAACACTCCACCCTCACACACTGTACCCCATCAAACACTCCACCCGCACTCACACTGTACCCCATCAAACACTCCACCCTCACACACACTGTACCCCATCAAACACTCCACCCGCACTCACACTGTACCCCATCAAACACTCCACCCTCACACACACTGTACCCCATCAAACACTCCACCCGCACTCACACTGTACCCCATCAAAACCTCCACCCTCACTCACACTGTACCCCATCAAACACTCCACCCTCACTCACACTGTACCCCATCAAACATTCCACCCGCACTCACACTGTACCCCATCAAACACTCCACCCGCACTCACACTGTACCCCATCAAACACTCCACCCTCACTCACACTGTACCCCATCAAACACTCCACCCGCACTCACCATGTACCCCATCAAAACCTCCACCCTCACTCACACTGTACCCCATCAAACACTCCACCCACACTCACACTGTACCCCATCAAAACCTCCACCCTCACTCACACTGTACCCCATCCTTCTCCCCACCCTCTCACACACTGTACCCCATCAAACAGTCCACCCTCACACACACTGTACCCCATCCTTCACCCCACGCTCACTCAAACTGTACCCCATCAAACACTCCACCCTCACTCACACTGTACCCCATCCTTCTCCCCACCCTCTCACACACTGTACCCCATCCAACTCCCCACCCTCACTCACACTGTACCCCATCAAACACTCCACCCTCACTCACACTGTACCCCATCAAACACTCCACCCTCACACACACTGTACCCCATCCTTCACCCCACCGTCACTCACACTGTACCCCATCAAACACTCCACCCTCACACACTGTAGCCCATCCTTCTCCCCACCCTCTCACACACTGTACCCCATCCTTCTCCCCACCCTCTCACACTCTGTACCCCATCCTTCTGCCCACGCTCTCACACACTGTACCCAATCCCCCTCCCCACCCTCTCACACACTGTACCCCATCCTTTTTCCCACCCTCTCAAACACTGTACCCAATCCCCCTCCCCACCCTCTCACACACTGTTCCCCATCCTTCCCCCCACCCCCTCACACACTGTGCCCCATCCTTCTCCCCACCCCCTCACACACTGTACCCCATCCATCTCCCCACCCCTCACACACTGTACCCCATACTTCTCCCCACCCTCTCACACACTGTACCCCATCCTTCTCCCCACCCTCACACACTGTACCCCATCCTTCTCCCCACCCTCTCACACTCTGTACCCCATCCCCCTCCCCACCCTCACTCACACTGTACCCCATCCTTCCCCCCACCCCCTCACACACTGTACCCCATCCTTCTCCCCACTCCCTCACACACGGTACCCCGTCCATCTCCCCACACTTCACACACTGTACCCCATCCTTCTCCCCACCCTCTCACACACTGTACCCCATCCTTCTCCCCACCCTCACTTACACTGTACCCCATCCATCTCCCCACCCACTCACACACTGTACCCCATCCATCTCCCCACCCTCTCACACACTGTACCCCATCCTTCTCCCCACCCTCTCACACACTGTACCCCATCCTTCCCCCACCCCCTCACACACTGTACCCCATCCTTCTCCCCACCCCCTCACACACGGTACCCCGTCCATCTCCCCACCCTCTCACACACTGTACCCCATCCTTCTCCCCACCCTCACTTACACTGTACCCCATCCATCTCCCCACCCACTCACACACTGTACCCCATCCATCTCCCCACCCTCTCACACACTGTACCCCATCCTTCTCCCCACCCTCTCACACTCTGTACCCCATCCTTCTTCCCACCCTCTCACACACTGTACCCCATCCTTCTCCCCACCCTCTCACACTCTGTACCCCATCCATCTCCCCACCCTCTCACACACTGTATCCCATCCTTCTGCCCACCCTCTCACACTCTGTACCCCATCCTTCTTCCCACCCTCACTCACACTGTACCCCATCCCCCTCCCCACCCTCTCACACACTGTACCCCATCCTTCTCCCCACCCCTCACACACTGTACCCCATCCTTCTGCCCACCCTCTCACACTCTGTACCCCATCCCCCTCCCCACCCTCACTCACACTGTACCCCATCCCCCTCCCCACCCTCACTCACACTGTACCCCATCCTTCTCCCCACCCTCTCACACTCTGTACCCCATCCATCTCCCCACCCTCTCACACACTGTATCCCATCCTTCTGCCCACCCTCTCACACTCTGTACCCCATCCTTCTTCCCACCCTCACTCAACTGTACCCCATCCCCCTCCCCACCCTCACTCACACTGTACCCCATCCCCCTCCCCACCCTCTCACACACTGTACCCCATCCTTCTCCCCACCCCTCACACACTGTACCCCATCCTTCTGCCCACCCTCTCACACTCTGTACCCCATCCTTCTCCCCACCCTCACTCACACTGTACCCCATCCCCCTCCCCACCCTCACTCACACTGTACCCCATCCTTCTCCCCACCCCTCACACACTGTACCCCATCCTTCTCCCCACCCTCTCATACACTGTACCCCATCCCCCTCCCCACCCTCTCACACACTGTACCCCATCCTTCTCCCCACCCTCTCACACAATGTATCCCATCCTTCCCCCCACCCCCTCACACAATGTATCCCATCCTTCTCCCCACCCTCTCACACACTGTACCCCATCCTTCTCCCTACCCTCTTGCACAATGTACCCAATCCATCTCTACACCCTCTCACATACTGTACCCCATCCATCTCCCCACCCTCTCACACACTGTACCCAATCCCCCTCCCCACCCTCTCACAAACTGTACCCAATCCATCTCCACACCCTCTCACACACTGTACCCCAACCTTCTCCACACCCTCTCACACACTGTACCCCAACCTTCTCCCCACCGTCTCACACACTGCACCCCATCCCACTCCCCAGCCTCACACACACTGTATCCCATCCAACTCCACTGCCCTCACACACACACTGTACCCCATCCAAACCCCCCCCCACACACACACTGTACACCATCCAACTCCCTCCCACACGCACTGTACACCATCCAACACCCCCCCACACACACACATTGTATCCCATCCCACTCCCCACTCTCACACACACTTTATCCAATCCCACTCCCCACCCTCTCACATATACTGTATTCCATCCAACTCCCCACCCTCACCTACACACCGTATCCCATCCGACTCCCCAACCTCTCACACACTGAAAACCATGCAACTCCCCACCCTCTCATACAGACTGTATTCCATCCCATTCCCCACACTTACACATAAACATTTGCCTTGTTCCTCTCTCCCGCAATCCCTTGTATTTTTCTGCCTCCTCTTCTCCATTGTCCCTTAAGCTCCCACACCACCCTCCCCCCATTCCTTTGCTTCTGCTATCTTTGATTTCTGCCTCCCCTACCTTCTCTCCAAACAGGAGTTAGTTCCTTCCGCTTTTCAAATATTCCCCTCCACCTTCTGTCTGACCTGACCCCAGGACCCATCCATAATGAATCATAGGACTTGTAACCAGCAATGTTCACTGCCTATGTGTCTCTGTAGCCTGGGAAAGGTGTTCCAGAGGAGTGCACATTGACAGAGTATAGAGTGGGTTAATCCTGGTCATTACAGCTGGAAATATGCAAAACAAGAACCACAAAAAGATGTTTCTTAACTCTGATTGGCAGCTGTGATGTCAGGAATGAAGGTGAGGAGTAGAGATGACCGGAATCGGCAGAAATTTCCTCTTTTACGTCAAGCTGTGGATTGACAGAACTAATTTTGGTAAATTGGCTAAATACCAGACATTACAGGTGAACATTGAGGAAGTTAGGGTAAAGACAGGAAGGCAGAGTGACAAAGTGTCAGAAGGTTTCTGAAACAAATTAACTTGGCCCACTGGCGTTGACATGGACTGAGAGACTGAAGTTTGTTTCTGGAGCTGAAGGGGCTGAGGGTGTGCTGAAAGGATTGGATTGGTAGGGCCTAACCCAAATGCTTTGACCTTCCTGCTTCTAATAAAATGTTCAGTTCTTATTATATCTGCCCATCCAACAGAGAATTATAAAAATGAAGGAAAATTCAGAGACTGTGTCAGGGGAAATGAACTATTATTGTATAGTTAGAACTCATCAAATACATTTACAGAACACACAGGATATAAAAAGTTCTGGTGCTGTAACAGCTTTCCTGAAAACATTAATCTCTTCCTCTTACGTTATTCCCCTTAAAGTTTCCTTCTCTTTTTCTGGAGCTTTCTGTTTCTGATCTGTGATTTGGTTGAATTGGAATAGAAACAGACCATTTAGCCCAATGTTTCAGAGATAGTAGGATCTGCCGAAGCTGGATCTGAGATAATAAGGTGTGGAACTGCATGAACACAGCAGGACAAGCAGCATCAGAGGCTTTCCTGTTCCTCTGATGCTGCTTGGCCTGTTGTGTTCATCCAGGTCCACACCTTGTTATCTCTCATTCAGCCCTATGGATATGTCCCAGTGTTGATGCTCCATATGGACTTCCTCCTGCACCCCAATCTCATCCTCTTCCTTTCTTCATCATGTTTATCTAACTTCTTCATAAATCTCTCAATTCTATTCACCTTAACAACTTGTACTTAAATGGTGCTTCAAAGGTAAGACTTCTTTTTTAAATAGTAGGATGTGGACACCATTGGCTGAGGCAACAGTTTTTGCCCAAAGGGCAACAGTTAACTGCATTTTGTGGGTCTGTAGTCACATGTAAAGCAAATGGTGGTGGCAGGTTTTCTTCACTGAAGTGGGGGGGGAGGTGGCGGTTGGGCCAGTGAATCAGGTGGGGTTTGTTAATAACAATTGACAATGACACACAATCAATATTATGCTAGTATTCAATTCTACATTTTCAACTGAGTTCAAATTTCCCACCGTCCAGCACGGTGGGATTTGAACCCCTGTCCCCAGAATGTTAACCTGGAAATTTTGGATTGACTAGTCGAGTGACATTATCACCATTACACCACTATCTACCCCTATATCAAGATGCCGAAAGGTGATTTTACTGTGGCTCAGAAAGAAGCAACAATTTAAATCCAATTCACTGCTAAATCAGCAGAAAAGACACATGACCCATGAGAAGTAAAATGAGAATTAGAATTAGCTTTACCGTCACTCATACTCCAATGAGTACAGTGTGAGTTTATAAGTCACCACTTACAGCACCATCTTAGATACAAGGTTTCCTAGGTACAGCTTCTACAGTTAAAAGATTTTAGGAAAAAAGAAAAATAAAGAAGGCCACCATTGCAAAAACTAAAGTTCAGAACAATGGCATTCCAACCCAGACCATGCTGGCGTCTAGTCTCCTGTCCGCACCGGGCTCCGGCTCCAGACAGTGCCAGGTTTCACCTCGAGGTTCATGAGGCTCACTCTGGAATCACCTCAGGAATGGGAGACCATGTTGAGGCTTCTGTTTCTTGGCCTCAGATGGGCTCATAAATGGGGTAAACTGGGCGGATTCTGGTCTCGATTTCTGATAATATCCTCAGAATGGATTGACTGGTCGCAAACTGAGCCTATGCCTTGAATCAAGAGTTTTATGTTCAGGAGGACAGGACAAGTGGAGGATCGATGCAGTGAATAGGAGCTCAGAGTTACCCAGCACTTATCCTCTAATTATAAATATACAGCAGAAAAATATTTTGAAAGGTTTTTTGAAGGAGATGCAGGGAAACCGCAGAGAAAGCGAGAGAAGCCCTGCTCTGGTCATTGTAGTGTGGGAGATATTATCCAAGGTTGGTGGGAGGGGAAATGTAGAGGGTGGGGGGGTGGGGGGTTCAGCCAGAGAACTAGGCAGCTGCCTTCTTGATTTAATCCCTAAACAAAGCAAACTGATTTTTACTGAGTCCAAACAGAGCCTGATAAGAGGGACACTTCTGGACTGAGACCCAAATTAAAGATAGGGTTCTCTCAATGTGACAGCAAATTTGGAAGTAGATTGACGGATAGGGGTTGAGGTGGGGGGTGGTGCCTTGGAAACTTCCTCCAATCTTTTTACTTTCTGGGATCTCCAAAAGCCAATGCATCCCTGAGATGAAGTGGTAGAACTCTCATGTCCTGGATTCGCGGATTAACTGAAAGAGAGGTCAGGCTCATATGTTCTTACAGCAGTTTATGAGGAAACTACAGTGTAAGTTAGATGCAGCAGCCCAATCATCAGAAAAAGGGGAGAACAAACCCTGGTCTGGGATTGGATTCGCTGCTGGGGGATCTCATTGGCAATATCCTCAGCGCAGAAACCATTCACAAGAACAGCTTTTACATACAGAGCTCCTTTCCCAAGAACGGGTGTGGGTGAGATTGGTCTTTGATGATTCCACGCAACAGACAATAGACCAATGGCAGCTCCATAAGACTTAGAAGCAAAAGTAGGCCATTCAGCCCAGCGAGTCTGCTCCACCATACAATGTAATCATGGCTGATCTGATGATCCTCAACTCCATTTACTTGCCTATTCTGCTTAAGACTTGCTTCCCTTCCTGATTAAAAATCTTTCTCAGCCTTGAGTATACTTAATGACCCAGCTCTGACAGTCCTCTGTGGTAAAGAATTCAACGGACCTCTACCCTCTGTGAGAAGAAATTCCTTCTTATCTTTGTTTTAAATGGACAATCTGTTATTCTGAGATTCTGTCCTCTCGTCCTGGTCACTCCCACAAGTGGAAATGACATTTCTACATCTACCCTGTCAACTCTCCCAGAATCTTAGATAACAAAGTGTGAGGCTGGATGAACACAGCAGGCCAAGCAGCATCCCAGGAGCGCAAAAGCTGATGTTTCAGGCCCAGACCCTTCATCAGAGAGAAGGCCTGCTGCGTTCATCCGGCTTCACACTTTGTTATCTTGAATTCTCCAGCATCTGCAGTTCCCATTATCTCTCTCCCAGAATCTTGTCTGTTTCGATAAGATTCACTGTCATTTTTCTTTAAATCCCATGGCAATGATCAGGAACCCAAATTTTGTCCATTCCATACTGCCCCACCCTGCCCACTATCAGGGTCCCTTTAAAAGATGGCTCTCCAAGAACCCACTTTAAGAGGCTTAATTCCAGTGCAGCTCCCTTCCACGGCAGCCACAACACAAACAATTTTTTTGTTCATTTGTGGGATGTGGATGTCACTGGCTAAGCAGCATTTATTACCCATCCCTAACTGCCCAGAGAGCAGTTCAGAGTCAACCCTGTTGCCGCAGGTCTGGAGTCAGATGTAGGCCAGATTAGGTAAGGATGACAGTTTCCTTCCCTAGAGGATATTAGTGAGCTAGATGGGAATTTTCTGATGACAATTGGAAGCCATTCTATGGATGCCTTGAATCTAGTTTTTTAGTTGCAGAATTTCATTGAATTTAAATTTCACCATCTGCCGTGGGTCATTTTGTGTTGAATCAGCAAAAGAAGAAGAATGGATACTCAGAAAAGTTGGGAATTAGGGGAGGATCTGGGATCACGGGGTGGTCTGTGATTAGTGGAGGATCTGGAATCAGGGAACAGCCTGCGATTCGGGGACAGCCTGGAATTAGGCAAGGATCTGGAATCGGGAGGTGGTCTGGGTTCAGGGGCAGTCTGGGATTAAGGAACAGCCTGGAATTAAAGGAGGATGTGGGATCAGGAGAAATCTGGTATTAGGGGAGGGTCTAGGACCAAGGGATGGTCTGGGATCAAATGATAGTCTGGGATTAGGGAGAATCTTGGATCAGTGGGTGATCTGGGATTAGGGGCTGGTCTGGGATTAGGGAACCCTGGGATTAGGGGACTGTCTGGGATTAGGGGAGGATCTGGAATTGAAGAACAGTCTTGAATGAGAGGACACTTTGGGATCAGGATCCCTGGGACCGGGGGAGTGCCTAGTATCAGGGCACAATCTGGGACTAGAGGGGTATCTGGGAAGAGGGGACTGTCTGGGAATGGGAGGGGATCTGGGATCATGGGCAGTGTAGGATTAGGGGTTGATCTAGGACTGGGGGACAGTCTCGGATTTGGGTACAGCACTCAAATCACTGGAATTTAAAAAAAACTAGACTCAAAAATGATGACATTAAAACCAATGGATTGACAGAGAACACATCTTGCTCACTAATATGCTTTCGAGATTGAGGGAAATCTGCTGTTGTTATCTTGCCCATCCCATAGGTAACACAAGGCTCTCAAAAAATTGTGCCTGAACTTTATCTTTCCTCCGAAATGGCCTACCATTTCTCATTTCTGATCAAGATGGCAGCTCACCACCACCGTCACCAGGGCCAACTAGAGATGGGTAATTAGTGCTGGCAATGATATCCTGATGCTGTGAAATATTAAAACATCCTGCAAATGGTTAAATTTTTAAAATGCTGATTAACCTCGTACAGAGGAAGAGAAACAAAATATCGGGAGATAAGGAAATGTGAATGCCAAAGAATGTGACAAGGAATGCTGCTTGTGAAGGGAGGGGAAACCGAGCCGGAAGCGATACTTCAGATGAACAGCTCTGCCAAAGAGATGAAAGTGTAAACAGCCTAAGGTCTGAAACACTGTGGAACTCTCTGTGCAGACTCTCCCCTGGGGTGGGCTGCTATCCTTGGGCTTGCTGACTTACACGATCTCATCAGAGAGGAGGAGATGGTAGCAATGGGCGCCAGTTTGCTCAGTTGGCTGGATGGCTAGGTTGATGTTGATGTGGGGTTCAATTCCTGCATGGGCTGATGTGACCATGAAGGACTTTTCTCCTCAATGTCTCCCCTTGCCTGAGATGTGGTGACATTCAGGTTAAACTGGTGACCACCAGCCATCTCTCTCTAATGACTGAGCAGCCCATGGTCTGGTAAGACCATGATGATTTTAACTTACTGGTAATATCAGTCAACTAGAAAGTCATGGATTCAGACTATCTCAGTCAGGATATGAGTTCAAGTCCTAATGTGATAACTAGTTGAAGCCAATTAATATAGAAAATGAGACATTACAGTCTAAAAGCATGGTGACCGTGGGACTACCATTAATTGTTCAAAAACCCGCTTGTTTCGATAATGTGCTTTAGAGAAGGAAACTGCCATCCTTCCCAGGGTTCCCTAATCCCAGACCAGCCCCTACAGGAAGTATGGCCTATATGTGACTCCAAACCCACAGCAGTGTGGTTGACTCTTGATTCCCTTCTGAAATAGCTAAGTAAGCCATTTACCTCAAGGGCAATTAGGGATGGCTAACAAATGCCACTAATGCCCACATCCCAGCAAAAAGACTAATTGTACATTGTCCAACAACACCTTATTTTAAAATTCACAAATCTTTAACTTGTTTTGGCCTCGTCGTAATCCTTTAACCAATCCTGATCCTCTAACCATCGCAGATCTCGGGCTCCTCCATTTCTGGCCTTGAGAATCTGGCATTTTAATCAACGCCACCATTTGCAAAAGTGCCTTCAGCTGGAGCCTGGAGGGGATTAAGGCTGGTTTCCAAGAATGGATATCTGGAGGTGGACTGGAGTTCTGAGAATTCCTGTGAATTAGATACGATTGTTCCAGGACATGGACAAGGAGAGCCAGACATGGGGAAGACTCAATGCAGGAAGAGTGAGAGTTTCATTGTCAAGGTCAGATTGCACCGAGGATTAGCACTGACACATTCCCAACCCTCCGCTCACCTTCGTTGGTTTGTTCTAAGTTCTCACCCATATTCACTTGGAACTTAAAACAGCAAGTGCTGGAAAAACTCAACCAGTCTGGCGGCATCTGTGGGGAGAGAAATAAAGTTAATATGAGTCTTGATGCTGAAGTCCACGTTTTACTGAAAACATTAACCTTTCTCTCTGTCTACAGATGCTGCCAGATCTGCTGAGTTTCTCCTGTAATTCCTGTTTTATTCATATCTCCAGCACCTAGTGGTATTATTGCTGGACTGTTAATCCAGAGACCAGGTAATGTTCTGCAGGCCCAGGGTTGTATCCCACCATAGCAGATGGTGGAATTTGAATTCAATAAATATATGGAATTAAGAATCTAATGATGACTGTAAATCCATTGCTGATTGTCAGAAAAACCCATCTGGTTCACTCATGTCCTTTAGGGAAAGAAATTGCCACCTTTACCAGGTCTGGCCTATGTGTGACTCCAGACCCACAGCAATGTGGTTTACTCTTAACTGCCCTCTGGGCAATTAGGGATGGGCAGTAAATACTGCCTGGCCAGAGACACCCTCATCCTGTAAATGAATGAAGGAATAAAGGACCTGCAGTATTTGCCTTGGTTTTTGCCCCCTGGACAATAGTCTGCAGTCTCGGTGAGTTATATAGTGCAGATGATGAGAATATAACTGACTATCTGGAGAAGCAGACCAAAGATCTGGAAGAGAGAAGTATAACAGCAAGGTAGATGGACCAAAGATCCAATATAGACTGTCAGGAAAAGGATACAAGGACATTGTTGTATTTGAACGCAGCAATTAGCAAAGTTATAAAACTTGTATGACCCTGGACAATGAATGGGGATGTAGAGTGCAGAGGCAGGGAAGTTGTACTCAAACTAGTTTCCAGCTAATTGGAATATTGTGTAGACTTTTGGCACCACCCTTTATGAAGCCTTGGAAGGTTCGGGGTTGGATACAGAGGGGATGCCTAACAAAGAGATGAGGCATTATGATGACAGTGACATATGTAAACTACAGAAGCAATTTTGTTTTCCTCAGAGCAAAGAATGTTAAGAGAAAATTTAGCAGAAGTGTTTAAAAGGGTTCAACACAACAAATAAAATATCAAATGTTTCCAATGCATGAAGGGTCAATTAGCAGCGGTCACAGATTTAAGGGAAGAGGAGTTGGTTGGTCAGTTCATCAGCAGGCTAATGGCTAGAGTGTGCTGTGGAATAAAGCTGACAGTGTGATTTCAGATCCCTGTGGCAGCTGAGGTTGTTCTTGAGGGTCTCCCTCCTCATTTTCCCTGATGGTGTTATCAATGTATTAGCAAACCTCAGGCAATAAGGCTGCTACATGACAAGGAAGACCCTCTGAACTAACATAATAGATGTTGAGACAGGGGGCTCATCAGGGAAGTGGGATGAGGAGTGGGACTGAGTGGACTACTGTTTAGAAGAGTTATCAAAGATGGGATATGCACTTTGGGATATCCTCAGGGCCATTGTGGTGAAATCCGCACTGCTGTTAGCATGCTGCATTTTATTGAAACAACTGGGGAAATCACGGATAGATTCACTGTCACTTCTGGGTATCGAAGTTATTCTTACAAAATGGGAAAGGATGCCACACAAAATCTTTGGCAAAAAAGAAACTCAATCTTGATAAACAGAATGAATATATTACGTCAACAGAAAGTACTGGAGAAACTCAACGAGTCTGATAGCATCATGAGGATAAAACAGAGTTAACATTTCCATGACAAAGACTTTTCAGAAGGGTCACTGGATTCAAATCAGCAACTCTGCATTCTTTCCACAGATGCTGCCAGACCTGCTGTGTTTCTCCAGATCTTCAATAGCCACAGTTCTTCGTTTTATTTAAATGTATTACCTATTACCTGATAGCTTGTTACATTACATCTGAGGTACACGTGAGTCTTTGCTAAGACCTCTAGCCTATACTTAAGAGTAAATACATATTGTTTTTACTGAAACATTCCAATGTACAACTTAGAGAGACTGAACAACTACAAACAGACTAGATCAGTTAGTGTTAACCGCCTGCTTCTATCTCCCTCCCAAAATCCACAAACCTGCCTGCCCCGGTCGACCCATTGTCTCCACCTGTTCCTGCCCCACCGAACTCAACTCCACCTATCTTGACTCCATTTTCTCCCCCTTGGTCCAGGAACTTCCCACCTACGCCCGTGACACCACCCACACTCTCCATCTCCTCCAAAACTTCTGATTCCCTGGGGGTCCCCATCACCTCATCTTTACCATGGACATCCAGCCCCTATACACCTGCATTCCCCATACAGATGGCCGAAACACTCTTCGCCTTCAGCCATGTCTCCCACATTTCCCACAACACATCCCTCACACCTCCTCCCCCCAATAAGTACAAGAACAGAATCCCCCTCATCCTCACGTACCACCCCACCAGCCTCCGGATCCAACGCATCATCCTCTGACACTTCTGCCATCTGCAATCTGACCCCAACATCAAAGACATTTTTCCATCCCCACCCCTGTCTGCATTCCGGAGAGACCACTCTCTCCGTGACTCCCTTGTCCACTTCACACTCCACTCCAACCCCACCACACCTGGCACCTTCCCCTGCAACCGCAGGAAGTGCTACACTTGCCCCCACACCTCCTCCCTCACCCCCATCCCAGGCCCCAAGAAGACCTTTCATATCAAACAGAAGTTCACCTGCACATCTGCTAATGTGGTATATTGCATCCGCTATACCCATTGTGGTTTCCTCTACATTGGGGAAACCAAGCAGAGGCTTGGGGACCACTTTGCAGAACACCTCCGCTCGGTTCGCAATAAACAACTGCACCTTCCAGTCACGAACCATTTCAACTCCCCCTCCCATTCTTTAGATGACATGTCCATCCTGGGCGTCCTGCAGTGCCATAGGTGATGCCACCTGTAGCTTACAGGAACAGCAACTCATATTCCACTTGGGAACCTTGTAGCCCAATGCTATCAATGTGGATTTCACAAGCTTCAAAATCTCCCCTCCCCCAACTGCATCCCAAAACCAGCCCAGCTCGTCCCCGCCTCCCTAACCTGTCCTTCCTTTCACCTATCCCCTCCTCCCAGCTCAAACCCCACCCCCATCTCCTACCTACTGGCCTCATCCGGCCCCCTTGACCTGTCCGTCCTGCCCGGACTGACCTATCTCCTCCCTATCTCCCCACCTACACATCACCTTTACTGGCTCCATCCCCACCTCTTTGACCTGTCTGTCACCTCCCCATCTATCTTATCCTCTATCCGCCTCCCCCTCTCTCCCTATTTATTTCAGAGTCCCCTTCCTCTCCCCCATTTCTGAAGAAGGACCTAGGCCCGAAATGTTAGTCTTCCTGCTCCACTGATGCTTTTTGGCCTGCAGTGTTCATCCAGCTCTACACCTTGTTATCATAGACCAGTTAGCTCCTCCCAGAAACAGTCCATTATATTTTGGTGGGTGGAGCTTATCTCGTGATGTCAGTTAACCCTTTCAGGTACTAAATAAATTTCAAAAGAACTGCAGATGCAGTATTTTAGGAACAAAAACAGAAGTTGCTGGAAAAGCTCAGCAGACCTGGCAGCATCTGTGAAGAAAAAGACCAGAGTTAATGGTTCAGGTCCGATTACCCTTTCTTAGAACGGACCTGAAACGTTAACTGATTTTTTTTTCTTTAGCAGGTCTTGCGGCATTTGTGAGCTTCCAGCTTTTGTTCCTCCCATGTACTAGCAGTTTTATAAAAGATTGAGGTTATGAAAGGTACTATATAAATGGAGAATGTATCTTCTCTTATCAAGGGGTGGTATGAGCTTATAACGGCTAACTACCGACATTGAAAAAGAGCCCACCATGCTGCTGACTATAAATTGTACCAGTCACAGAAGAAACTACATCTGAGCAGCTCCCACCACCCCCCACCCCCACCTCATTCTCTTACAGTGAAGCCCAACTTGACATGTTACCTTCATATCAAAGGCAGAGCACACTAATCTCATTTGGACAGCTTTCACTTTTTATGTCTGTTATTTTTTCGTCAAAGTCTGGAAGTGAATCTTGGAACAAAACAACATTCCCTAGTACAACTCAACTGTTCACCTGACTTGATTGCTCTCACTGCAGATCTCTCTGAGACCGAATCAGGCTGCTTGGGACCTCAGTGATGTACTAGGGCGACCCTGACCTCACATCCCTTCTATCGCCAAGATCCAAGCTTCATTCCAGCTCTGCAGCATCTCCCAAACCTGTCTCAGCCTCAGGTCATCAGCTGCTGAGCTCCTCATTCAGCCTTCACTCCATCCAGATTTGGTTATCTCAGTTGACTCCCCCTGTAACCTTGAAAACATCCTACATTGTCTTGTATCTGAACACACACAACCCAGTTGATCCAACTCACTTATGCTCGCTGACCTCGTTTGGCTTGTGGATTCTTGCTTTTAAGCCTCACTATTAGGATCCCCCTCCCCCACCCCTCCATCTCCCATTATTTCCATAACACTCTCCAGTCCACTGCCTTCAAGATATGTGTACAACTCCAACTTTTGCTTCTCCAGAAAGCCTGTTCTTTTCATTTTATTTACTGGGATGTGGGCCTTGTTCACCACACTAACACAGACCTCATGGTTATTGTGAGCGAATCGCACTTTTCTGGGGCGAACAGGGGACCTGGTATTGGAATCGACAGCTGAAGCCGGTGAAGTAGGCCCGGAGGTGGAAGATGGTGCCTGTGGATCGGTGAGTTTGTCGTTGGTTGGGCCCAGCGCTGGCAGCGGTGAGGTAGTGGTGGGAAGGGCATCATGGTGACATTCAACGAGGTGAGGCCAGCAGTGAGAGATGCGACTCCATCATTGGTGGATCCAGCGCAGTTGGCAACGAGGCAATGGCAGAGGAGAATCTGCCCAGTGGCGAAAGCTGGTGCCTGAAGTGTAGAGGCTTTACCATTGGTTGGGCGCGGTGTAGACAGTGGTGGAAGAAGCATGGAGCATGGGCCATGTTGATGTTGAGCTGGCTCAGGACTGAAGGGCTCTCTTTAAGCTATATCTTCCTATTCATTTTCTTATTCTTACAACTATTCCAAATGGGACCGAATTGTGGTGAAAGTGGAATAGCTTTTCACTGTGTTTTACTGGTTTTCTCACTGTAACATACAATTGCAATAAAATCATTCATTCATTCATTTGTTGCCTATTCCTAATTGCCTTCAACTGAATGTCTTGCTTGGCCAATACAGTGGTGAGAGGACTTTTTACCATTTATCATTTCTTGGGATGTGGGCATCACTGGCATTTGGTGCCCACCCCTAATTGCCCTTGAGCTGAACTAAGCCATTTCAGAAGGAAGTTAAGAGTCTGGATCACATGTAGGCCAAGCCAGGTAGGGATGGCAGTTTCCTTCCCTAAAGAACATCAGTAAAGATGGTAGGTTTTTAAACAATCAGTAATGATTTCATGATCTCTTGTACTATGACTGTTTAAAATTCTCATACTGTTACATAAACCAAGAGACATGGGAGCCCAATCGACCAAGATCCCTTTGTATCTTAGATAACATTCTTCACTGTCACCGAGGCCACCAATTTTGGAGTCATCTGCAAACTTATTAACCACTCCTCCTAATGTCTCATCCTAGCCATTTATATCAATGACCTTGGGATGTACTACTTTGTAAAGGGTGCTATATAAATGCATATTCTTGAAGTTGCTGAGGTTGTTGAGTCAGTCCCTACAGCACGATAGAGATGCGATAATGTTTAGAAAGGCCTCTTGCTTCAAGACAGAGCACGCAGTCTGAAGATCAGTGCTACATGGACTGAAACAGAAAATAATTCTTGCAACATTTGCATCCTTTCTTCAGTGAGCATCTGTTTCCTGCTTTTAGATAACACGAGCCACATACATCTGCATCTCTACATCACTGCTCTCAAGTATGATATTCAAGAAGCTATGACTATGACTGTATTACTCTAAGTTCTACGTGGAATTAATTGCACTGGAATCCCCTCCTCTCACAATGTCAACACTGTATTGCTCAAGACTTTCAATATATTCACCCTGTTACCTTTTACGAAGTACAAAATCAGCCAAGAACCTTCACGTTGCGGATTGTATACCATGCATGAGAAACTTAATCCCAGAAACATTTAGCACCAAAGGAGTCTATTTGTCTGCCATGCCTGTATTGGCAGTTAGTCTCACTCTCCCTATCTTACAGCTCTGTAACTTTTCCCCCTTTAGTATTCATCCAACCGCCATCCAAATGCGGCAATTTAATCTGCTTCCCTCATCCTTTCAGGCAACACATTCCAGTCATAAAATCAAGCTGCATCAAAAACCTTCTTTTCACGTTTGCCTTTGACTTTTTGTCAAAGTAAATCTTGTCCTTTAGTTACCCATCATTCTGCCACTTTCTTCCCTCTTCTGCTCTATCAAAGCCTTTCATAATTTTGAATGTTGCTATTAAATCCTCCTTTTACTTTCTCTGCTTGAAGGAGAGCAAACCCAGCTTCTCAAGCCTTAATAGCAATCTCAGCTGACTCTTGGTTATGTCACATGCTGGTAATTTTCCTCAGACTGTAGAGCTCAAGAGCAATTAGCTGCACTGCAGTGATGTCTGACAGTGCAGACTGAGCATCAGATGGGAGGTGGCATGATTCCAGCTCATGATCTTCATCAGAGACATGAGATCTTCACCCATCTGCTTGAGTTGGATCCAGACCAGAGATGAAAAAGTCAATGCAGTGCTACATTGCATCATCCACTCCCCGATCAGCCAACCTCTTCGTGTCTCAGCAACGATCCTGAGAGATGCAAGTTCATAGGGTACCAACAAATCTTGATCAGGGAGAGTCTTGGACTGGGCTCAGAGATGACAGGTCAGTGACTCATCCTAGGACCACCCAACCATTTGCATTTAGCTACAATGAAATAATGGGGACACAATTATCTTTGAACATATAAGAGCATTGCTGCATAACATGGCATGACATTTTTCCAACTGAAAAAGCAGCTGTGGAAAGTAACAATACAAAGAACTTTCTGGAAAATAGTGTTAGATTACAGTTCTCTGTCACAAGGGTTGGTTAAAAAGAATGACATAGATGCATTTAAGAGGAGGTTAGAAATGAAAAGGTAATAGAGACTTACACTGAAAGATTTGGATGATGAAAAATAGGAGCATTGTTGTGATTCCAGCTGATGGTATTTCCAAAGATATTCCTTAGATTCTAGAATAAATTCTGCTTGATAGATCAGGAGTCTTTTTTACATTTTTCAGTTAATATGATGGTCAGTCACTCATATATAGTAGTAGGAACCTGAAAAGTTTCTTTAACAACAGAACAGAAGTTATTATACAAAAGACAAAAGGTTAAAAAAAGCTATCTTAATATAGCATACAGTGTGAAAGATCTTAAAATGCATAGCAATATGTTTGTTCCCCAGCACTATCATCACAAATCCAGAGAAATTGCCCCCATCTCGTATCTTTAAGCTCAATGCAGCTGATTCTCCTTATTTCTTTCCTATGAACTATGAAGTCTTCCTACATGAATGCTTAAAAATCTGAGAGGTTAGACCTTCTCAGCTTTTAATAACTTATAGGTTTCTAATCAAACAATCCTGATCTGGAAGTTGCGCAAAGTAAATTTTGCATATCTGGTCTTTAAACCCACTGTCCTGGATACTTATTAGGATAGGGTTATATAACCCAAGGCTGAGTTTCATATAGAAAATCCAGAAGTTCCCCTTTCCCCTCATGCCAAGAATCCCATGTGCATCTTTGAGTTCCAATGGGTTTCCCAGCTCTGATATCAGCTGGATTGACCCGCGTGGCTTCCAGTCAGACAGTATCTGCTCAGGAATGGCTGCAAGACTGAGGAGATCTAATCCCTGACTTTGGAGCTTAGCCATTTGCACGGACATCCAATTCGTGATCCCAGGGACCTTTACGCAGACAGAGGAGTCTAACAGATGTAGGAGCCATGGGGAAACATTTGTGCTTCTCCTGGCCCACAAGATTGCTACAGAAGTACCTACTTTTTCCCTGGAGCTACCCTGTCTCACTTCCACCTGGAAAACACCGCAGCTCCAAAACGGCTCAAAAGTAGCCAGTGTTGTTAATATATTTAACTCATTAACCCGTACAGATCAACCCTAATTGCAAGTCAGAACAGGCCTGGGGGAAATAAATGGTCTCCTCGTGTTCCAAAATCCCTTTAATATTCAGGTTGTGCTATTCCCGATAAGATAGAACTATGTATCCCAGCTCCTGACAGACCTGCTGTGGGTTTCTGGAACTTGTCTTTTTCAAAATGTGGGGGAAGAGGGGCAGTTTTAGAGCTGGCAATCTACATCTCTTTGTTGCAGATTTGGGTTTAGTTTTACAGTCGCATGTATTTAAAAATACGGTGAGAAGTGTTTTTCCGCAAAGTGTCACCACGCTCCGGTGCCATATTGAAACACTGAGCGTAATGCCAGATTTTATTGCTATAGTGTTCATCGTTCACGTTCATTGTTCCTCCTCCAGTCACAGCTTGACATCAGCCAGGGTCTCTATAACGGGCTCCAGGGGACTCTGTTATGGGCCTCTGCCACCTCGACAACCACAATCACTGTGTCCGAGTTGGAACTATGGGCCTGGGGTCGCGCAGGTTCAGTCCCTCCCATTTCCCCATCCGACGTTGCTCGAGATCCTCCATGGCCTGCCCCTTTAGCTGATTCTTCTGCTCCTTCAGGCACCGGGGGCCTAGTCGTGGACCTGGAGCCTCGGCTCAGCCTGTGAGATGGGGCCGAGGGAGTCAGCCCAGGACATGCTCCTCGCTCGCTGGGAGTCCCTGGGCTGAGGTGGAGGCACACCCAATTCGTCCTGGTGTTACTGCCTTCGGAGGCCTCGTCCTCCATCCACCACTCTCCAGGTTTTAGAGGAAAGAAAAAGGAAAAAAAGTAAAAGTAAAAAGAGGAAAAGCGAGAAAGTTGATGGGAATGGACAAACTCCGAACTCAGTCCTGCTGCTGCCTCACCTGGAGGAGAAATGTCAGCCAGCAGCCCAATATCTCATTACTATCCAGTGACTCAGGCCTGGCCATTGCTAGGGGAAGCAGAGAAGAGGGAGCGGGGCAACAGGTTAAAAGAACGTGGTGGGAATGTCACTGAACAGTATTTTTTGAACAGTAAAGGAATTAAGGATTATGGTGAGCAGTGTAAATGGAGCTGAGTCTCAAAAAGATCAGCCATGATCTGATTAAATGGCGGGGTAGGCTCGAGGGGCTGGATGGCTTACTCCTGCTCCCAGTTCTTATGTTCTTATGTTATGAACGGTTAGTCCATAGCTAATGCTGTATGGGATGTGGGTTTGAATCCTTCCATAGAGAATGGTGAATTTGAATCCAACAAAATTTGGAATTGAAACCCACCTGGCTAATGAAAAGGGAGGAGATGCGCCATCCGCACCTTGTTTTGTTTTACACGAGCCTCCCGATCCACAGGAAATATAGCTAGTTCATAATTACCCTCTGAAATGCCTTCGAGAGCTAGTCAGTTTGAAGGATGTTACAAATGTGCAACAAATGCTGACCTTATCAGCAATGTAAGAATTAAAAAGGGATCAGATAGAACCAGACTGAGGTGCACTCTTATATTGACCCTGGATCCTTTCTCCCTGAGCCCTACCACCACATTCCAATGCCATGGCTTTGACTGAGAAACGTCTGATTGACCTGAGGTCAAAGGACACAGGAGGGACCCCATTTGGACAAGAGGTAGAGGCTTCAGAGTGGGATGGAGAATACCCAGAATGATAATGAAATATTAATTCTCTAGAGCTCATTTTTCATCGAGGTGATATTTTATCAGTTTTATTTTGAGGTGAATGCAGAGAAGACACTGTAATGTAGGTTATTGTTATCTGCAACACAATTTATAGGCATCTAAATATAGACCACTGCTGGTTAGAAGGGTTAATGTTGCTTTTAGTAGAGCTTGTGATACAACAGAATAATGGATCATACAGAAAGGACATGCATCAACTACTACAGAATGTGATGGAATTCTATACCTTTCTAGCAAGATTAATCGTTTTGTTTTAGAGTGTTGTGTCCAATGAAAGGACATTAACAAACTACCAGCTACAGGTGCAAAGAGTAGATCGTGGAACTTATTCCACAGGCAAAGATTGTGATGGTGAATTAAACATGTCCAACCGCCTAGAATAAAAGTAAGGACTATGGGTGCTGGAAATCTGAAACGAAAACAGAGATTGCTGGAAAAAAGTTCTGCAGGTCTGCTGGCATCTGTGGAGAGGAGAAGGATCTGAAGTGTGGTCACCAGGCTTGAAACAAAAGCTCTTCTTTCCCTCCACAGATCTGCAAAGTTTCTCCAGCAATTTCTGCTTTTGTTGAGGCTGTCTAGAGCTGATCAGCCAGCACTATGACCCAGCCAGTCCTGAGCATCGCTGGCTGTACTGCTTATTCTGTGTTACTGATACAACCATTAAGTTTCATGCTTGACCAGAACCATATTGCAGCTACACACAATGGCCTCCTCAAATTAACTTCTCAGTTTGTACTTCACAGCAAGAGACCTCCTCACTGCAGGAGACTGCCATAGAGTGAGATATTGGGATGGCTGCTGTTAGATAAGTTACTGAGGAAAACGTGGAGGTTTTTTAGACCCTTGGTGCTTGCTCACTATTTCTACATCATGACTTATCTGCATCAAAACCCCATCTAGGCTCCATTTATCTACCTCATAAAAATTCACCAAGTTTTTGAGGTTTCACTATAATTTGTTCCTTTTTTATTTATTCATGAGATATGGACATCAATATCTGGGCCAGCATTTATTGCCCCTTCCTCATTGCCCAGATGCACCACTTGCAACGGATCTGGAGTCACATGCAGGCCAGACTGGGTTAGGACAACACGTGTCATAAGTACAGGTCACAGTTGTTGGTGTAAAAGCACATATCATTCCCTCATCTTCATCCATCTGCTCCCCAACTTCCCCCTTCCATCTGTCTTTGTATTGGCTTCTGATTTGAAGGAGGTACAGGAGAAAGGCTAGAGTTGTTATAAGGATGACTGGGAAATTCTTGGATTCGGCATCAGGGTTGGAGGTGACATGGCGCAGTGGCCGAATAAAGTTTGGGCAAAGTCATTTCCTCATAATTCCTCAAAGACTTTGGATACACAACCTTGTCTACTTTTAGCACAAAATGAGCTGGAAAAATAAGGGAGAAGCTGCATTTCATGTGCATTTTCCCCCACTGAAACATACCACAATAAGATATGCTCTCAAAACCATGTAAATAAACTAAAGAAATAACAGGTTATAAACAAAGTCCATTTAAGTCTGGTGAACACCCAATAACTCAACAATCTCCCATAAATCTGCCGTCCTTTGTGACGCGATTGGGATACATCAGCTTTGTCTCCAATCTTCCACAATATGTGACAAGTTTCTGAACATCAAAATCTTCAAACCACCAGGAGAGCAGACCCACTCCACCTTCACCTATATGTCACAAAGATAGACTGACGAGTATCATTCGAAAAAGAACATGGGAGTTTTCATTCCAATGTCCTAGCCAATATATATCCTTCACCCCCTGCCACTAAAAACAGGTTTCCCAACTTGTATTGCATTGCTGTTTGTAGGACCTTACCCTGTGAAAAATAGCTGTCATGTTTCACAACAATGGCTACATTTCAAATGTAAATCTACAGAGGTCATGAATGATGTTTCAGAACTGGATGCCTTTCACATTATTAGCTTGTAGGCTGAGGCTATTTTCTCTGGACCACCAGAGGCTGAGGGGTGACCTTATGCATGTTCCTAAAATCATGGGGGGCATGGACAGGGTGAATAGACAAGACCTTTTCCCCAGGGTAGGGGAGTCCAAAACTAGAGGGAATGGTCTAAGGTGAGAGAGGAAAGATTTAAGAGGGACCTCAGGGATGGCTTTTTCACTCAGAGGATGAATCATGTATGGAATGAGCTACCCAGAGGAAGTGGTGAATTTACAACATTTAAAAGGCATCTGGATGGGTATATGAATAGGAAGGGTTTCGAGGATTACGGGCCAAATGCTGCCACGTGGGACTAGATTAATTTAGGGTATCGGGTCAGCATGAATGAGTTGTACTGAAGGGCCTATTGCCATGCTGCACATTTCTATCACTCTATTGTAGGGTATCGCTGGCTAGGCCAGCACTCATTGATCATCCCTGATTGGCCAGAGGGTATTTGAGAGCCAACCACATTGCTGTGGGTCTGGAGTCACGTGTAGGCCAGACAAGGTGGAGATGGCATATTTCCTTCCCCAAAGGACATTAGTGAACAAGATGGGTTTTTCCTGAACAATCACCAGCAAATTCTTAATTCCAGACTTTTTCTTCCCTCCACTATCTGCTGTGGCAAGATTCCAGCCCACGTCTCCAGAACATTATAATAAAATGTGAGGCTGCATGAACACAGCAGGCCAAGCAGCATCTCAGGAGCACAAAAGCTGACGTTTCGGGCCTAGGGTCTAGGCCCGAAACGTCAGCTTTTGTGCTCCTGAGATGCTGCTTGGCCTGCTGTGTTCATCCAGCCTCACATTTTATTATCTTGGAGGAAGGGTCTAGGCCCGAAACGTCAGCTTTTGTGCTCCTGAGATGCTGCTTGGCCTGCTGTGTTCATCCAGCCTCACATTTTATTATCTTGGAATCTCCAGCATCTGCAGTTCCCATTATCTCCAGAACATTAGCCGGTTTTCTGGATTAATAGTCCACTGAAAATACCACTAGGCTATTGCCTCCCCAATGAAGATGTCGTCTGCCTCACATTTCAGGGGCTGTTATTCACCAAAGAAGAGACTGTGGAGGTGTCTTTTCTACTGAGGTAAGGGGAGGGAGCGCTCTAGGGGGAATGTCTCTGGGAATCCAGAGTGTACAGATTAATGCTCTAGGGATGTGGGCAATGTTCCCTTTAATTATTGTTTTCTATTTGATGAGCCTCAAAGGTCTGTTTGAGACAGCAACTTGCAAAACCACAAAGCATGACCTAAAATCACATTAGCCCACCACCTGGTGTGTGTGGAACATCTGAGCATCTCTGCAGCCAAGTTGGACACAGATCCAAACCCCACCATGGCCGGTGGTGGAATGAAGGGGCAATTAACAAATCTGCAATATAAAGCTGTCCAGCCAACAATTGTTGTAAAAACCCATCTGGTTTACTAGTGTCCTTTAGGGAAGGAAATCTGCCGTCCTTACCAGGCCTGGCCTACATGTGACCCCTGGCCCACAGCAGTGTGGTTGACACTTAACAGGCTTCTTGAAGATAAATACTGCCAGCTCTCCCCTCTGGCCTGTGAATAAATAACAAACACACGAGCCTGCAAGTCACTCAGATCAAGAGCAATTGGGGATAGGAAGCAAATACAGTGACACAAGCATCCCATGAAAGAACTATTTTTTTTAAATTTTGGAAACACTCTTGAGTGTGTAATGGAATCTGGGTGGAAAATCACTAGGTGTGGGGTGCAATTTCAGAATAATTTTCCAATGGGTTGTTAGTTGGAATATGTGCGGCTCTTCCATACCTGAGTCAGGGGAACACATAAACTTAAGCCCAAAGCTCGAGCTAACATTGGGTCTGCCGCCAAGTGGAGGGTGTGTTGCTTTGTTAGTGGTGATACAGACAAGACAGGACTTTGATTTGGGTGCCCAGCTTCCGTCACAATTGGAAGTAAAAGATCATACAATGTTTTTTCAAAAAAGAGCAGGTCCTTTGCCATGAGTCAACATTTATCCTTCAAACTGCAACCAGACCATAGAGATAACAAGGTGTAGAGCTGGATGAACACAGCAGGCCAAGCAGCATCAGAGGAGCAGGAAGGCTGACTTTTTGGGCCTAGACCCACAGAGCTGCTCTCCCATTAGCGAGAGAGAGAGAAAGAAAGATACACCTAGAGGTGAGATAACAAGGTGTAGAGCTGGATGAACACAACAGGCCAGGCAGCATCAGAGGAGCAGGAAGGCTGATGTTTCAGGCCTAGACCCTTCTTCAGAAAGCTTGTTATCTCAGATTCTCCAGCATCTGCAGTTCCTGCTACACCTAGAGGTGGTTTAACCAGAGAGTCACTACACCTAAGGCAAGGGGAGAGGTTCATGGAAACCTCAGATGGTACTGGAATTCAACACTCACTGTTATCATAAATCAGCCACTCTGCCAACTAAGCTAGGTCATTACCACTGTTGGTGGGATTTCGGTGTGTCCAAATTGGCTGTTATGCCTGCCTAAGTGACAAAGATGCTTGATTGGCTCTAAGGCACTTTGGAACATCCTGAGGTCGTGGCAGGTGCTACATGAATGTAGGTAGTTTGCTGTCAGAGGATGCATTCCATCAAAAACAAAATGGAACTTTTTTTTGTAATTTGTGAAATATATTCAGTTGCATCATCAATATTAGCTCATTTCAGATATCTAGCTTTAAGAAGGGAAGCACCCAGTCTGTGTTTGTACAGGATAATCAGTGCCCTTGTTCACAACTGTTTACTCTAAGCTGTGCCAACTGGGTTGTGACTGTTGGATTGGATCCTAGATCCAATAGAAATAGAACCACAAACCCGAGGTCAGATTGTGAAGCTGCGTAACTTTTCCAAGTTTGCATGAGGTTGTGCAATGTGATATTTAACCTATCCTCACAATCACGAGTGTGATTCCACTTGTTTCCTCTCCAGTTCTCTGCCTGGATGTAAGTCTGACTCACAGAACCATGATGTCCACGTTGTCATCAACCTGTCCTGCACCAGCTGACTAACCAAATGACCCAACCAGCACTTACTCAGGCCCAACAGCCCCTAACAAACCGCCAATACCCACCACCATCTCGTGCATTGCCCCCACCCCCACCATACCCTACAAAAGGTGCCTGAGCTACAGTGACTGCATACACTTATGATGTATGTTGGAGTGTGAATAGTGATGGCTTCTTAAAATTTGTTCTTGGGATGTGGGTGTTGCTGTTTGGGTCAGCATTTATTTGCTGCCCCTAGTTGCCCCCAGAGAAGGTGGGGGTGAGCTGCCTTCTTGAAACACTACAGCCCATGTCCTGTAGGTAGACCCACAAAACCCTTAGGGAGGAATTCCAGGATTTTGACCCAGCGTCAATGAAGGAACAATATGATATTTCCAAGTCAAGATGGTGAGGCGTTTGGAGGGGAACTTGCAGACAGTGGTATTCCCATGTATCTGCTGCCCTTCTTGTTTTAGATGGAAGTGTTTGTGGGTTTGGAAGGTGCTGTTGGAAAATTTCTGCAGTGCATCTTACAGATGGCACACACTGCTACTGCTGAGCGTCAGTGGTGGAGGGAGTGGATGTTTGAGGATGCAATGCCAATCAAAAGGGTTGCTTCATCCTGATGGTGTTTTTGGATCTGCACCCATTGAGACAAGTGGGGAGTATTCCATCACACTCCTTGTCCTTTGTAAATGGTGGACAGGCTCTGAGGGGTTAGGAGGAGAGTTACTCACTGAGCCATTCCTAGTCCCCGCCCTGCTCTTGTAGCCATATAGTTTTATGGCTAGTGCAGTTCAATTTCTGGCTAACAACCACCTCAGGATGCATGAGTGGGGGCTTCAGCAATGGCAATGCTACTAAATATCAAAGGGTATTGGTTAGATTCTCTTATTGGAGATGATCATTGCCTGGTACTTGTGTAGCATGAATACTATTTGCCAATGTCAGTCCAAACCTGGATAATATCCAAGTCTTACTGCACTTGAACATAGGCTGTCAGAAGCTCTGACATTCTTTCCATCACATAGCTGACCAGCAAACTCCCCATCTCTCACCATTGGATTATGTTGAAAAATTAACAAGTTGGTAATCAAGTTATAAATGCATCTTCCTTGGTCATTCAGTCCTGGAGTGGGACTCAAAGTCAAAACTTCTGGCTCAGAGGAAGGGACAATACTCAATGATTATATCAGTGGTTTACTAATCCAAACATTATGAGTTCAAATCCTAATTTAGCAGGCTCAGGCTTTGTACTCAGCTTAGAAATCAGGAAATAACAAATATTTGTAAAAGTGACTGTGGAACTGTCAGATTGTCCTAAAACCCCAATTGCTACCCAACAGCCTTTAGCACAGAGTACCTTACTCAGTCTGACATATTTTGACTGCAGCTCAAAGACAACATGACTGTCTCATCACCGTCTTTTGAAGTTGCCCAGTCAAATGTCTCAGTTCTCAAACAGCTCTGCAAAAACACCTTCATGAGAAAGAAGGATGCCCAGGATTATATTCTCAATCTAACCAGAGTTGGGAGATAACTTCTTACATTACCAAAAACTCCCAGCTCATAACAATTACTTTATGAGAAATGACTGATTATGTAACTATGGACTGAATGACCAATGCGAATGTCTCTCACAAGCCAACCCTGAAGACAATGGACCGAATAAAGAATGTGAAAGATGTGTTGCTGGCAGATAGGATAGTGAAGGCAACATTTGGTATACTTGCCATTATTGGCCATGGATTGAATATAAGAGTTGAAAGATCATGCTACGGCTGTACAGGACATTGGTTCAGGCCGCTTTAGGGTCATTGCATGCAATTCGGGACTCCCTGCTATACGAAGGCTGTTGTGAAACTTGATAGGGTTCAGAAAAGATTTACAAAGATGTTGCCAGCTTTGGAGGGTTTGAGCTAAAGGCAGATGCTGAATGGGCTGGGGCTATTTTAGCTGGAACATTGCAGACTGAGGGGTGACTTTATAGAGGTTTATAAAATCATGATGGGCATGGATAGGGTAAATAGGCAACGTCTTTTCCCTCGGGTAGGGGAGTCCCAAACTCGAGGGCATAAATTTAAGGTGAGAGAGAAAAGGTATAAAAGGGAGCTAAGGGGTGACTTTTTCGTCCAGAGGGTGGTACGGGTAAGAAATGAGCTGCCAGAAGAAGTGATGGAATTACAACATTTAAGCGATATCTGGGTGGTACATGAATGGAAAGGGTTTAGAAGGGTACGGGACAAATGCTGGCAAATGGGACTAGATGTATATAGGATAGCTGGTCGGCATGGACACATTGGACTGAAGGGTCTGTTTCTTTGCTGTACAACTCTATGACTCTTATGATTCTATAACAGGGATGCAGAAATGCTTTTATGCATGTAATTGTTTGGGATCCTTTTTATGTCTTGCTGTAGAAAATCTATTGCTTGCACTGGGATGACGTTCCTTAGACGCCGATAGGTAAGTGGGCAATCTCATAGCTTGACAAAAGAGTTGAGAACCTTGGAGATTAGAATTTCAATTAAGGAGAAAAATGTTGTAATTCTAACTGTGCCAATGACGTGACATGAGGAGGAACAAAATAATGAGGTAGATATTGGGCACCACAAAGGGACATGGTCAGATTCAATGAATGGGCGAAATACTGCAACAAACTGCAGCAATCCGTTCCCTCATCTAGATCATTTATATAAAGCATAGACAGGTGAGGCCCCAGCATTGATCCCTGTAGCTCACCACACATTGCATCTTGCCAACCTGGAAAAGAACCAATTATGCCTTCACTCTGCTTCCTGTAAGGTAGCCAAGCTTCTATCTATGCCAGGATGCTATCACCCACTGTGAGCTTTTAGTTTCCTCAATAACCTTTGATGTGACGTCTTATCAAATGCCTTCTCAAGGAGCTGAGTAATGATCCCATTCAGACAAATAGGCTTGTG
This sequence comes from Stegostoma tigrinum, assembly GCF_030684315.1. NCBI lineage: Eukaryota > Metazoa > Chordata > Chondrichthyes > Orectolobiformes > Stegostomatidae > Stegostoma > Stegostoma tigrinum. The sequence goes on from NC_081374.1 coordinate 5,340,282, forward strand.
TCATAGGGCGAGGATGTTGGAAAGAGATAGCACTGAGTTCCAGGGAATACTGTTTTTCCCTATTTTGAGAATGCCCTTTGTCTTTATTTTCACTAACTTGATGACAAAACCGGTGTGTTTTTGTTCAATCAGCTCAGTTGTGTCAATATTTCCACCTCTAAGGATTCACCTGCCCGACAATATTCTAGTTGCAGTGTTTCCGTCACCAAGGATACAGCATTTCATGTTAAACAATAGGCCATTGCCAAAGTAAACAATGCAGAACAGTTGGTATAGTCCAGCCATTGGTGAGCACTTGGCTCGATACAAGCTTCTAATCACTTTGGTATGTTGGCCCAGTTTATTTGATGAAAGGAATGATCAGTCAGGTGAGAGAATACAATCCTACACCTCAGGGGACAGAGTGCTGTTTAAAATTATTGCTTCTGAATTCCACTTTAGCGGGCACTGAGCAGTGTCTGGCTATGAAAACTCTGCTATCTGTGCCTTAACTCGCTCCATACATAACTTAAACATTACCTACTGCATTTGCAAACTTTTACAAGATGCCCAGCTGACAATTCCTCAGATTTCAAATCTTCAGCTTACTTTTCCAATCCCTCTGGAAGTGTATAATCTCTATACCCTCCACAAGCTTCAGAAACCTTTAGGACCCATGTGCTTTTGCAGTCACCTCCTACATGACTCTGAGTTTAATCACTGGACTGTTGGCAGAGCCATGGGCTTTAACTGCTTATGCCCTAATCACTCATATCTTGTTTTATCCCCAAATACCTTGTTAAATGTCTCAGGAAGTTTCACTTCATTGATTACCTTCACTACAAGGGCAGCAAATTCAGGGGACCCTGGATGTTAAAGGATATCATGAGTTTGATAAAGAAGATGAAGGAAACTTATGTTAGAGACAGCAGGGTAACGCAGGGGAGGCTTTTCAGGAGCATAGAGAGTGTAGGAGATAGTGTTTAAAAGCTAAACTAGGAGGGCAAAGAGGGACCATGAAATATCTATGGCAGATGAGATTAAGGATAACCCAAAGCATTTGTAAAGTACATTAAGATCCAGAGGATTATCAGGGAAAGAGGGGGCCTATAGAAAGCAAAGGAGACAATCTGTTCACAGAGCCAGAGGACGTGGGTGAGGCCTTTAATTATTATTTCCCATCATAGGAACATGGGGATTAGGAGCAGGAGCAGGTAATTCTGCTCTTTGAGCCTGCTCTGCCATTGATCAAGATCATAGCTGATCTTATCCTGGAACAAAAGCAGAAGTTGCTGGTAAAGCTCAGCAGGTTTGGCAGCTCCTGTGAAAAAAAAATCAGAGTTAACGTTTCGGGTCTGGTGTCCCTTCCTCAGAATAAATTTTATCAACTCCACTGTCCTGACTCCTCCTTATAGCCCTATATCTATTTCTTTCTTGATTCTGTCTCCACTGCAGTCTGGGTCAGTGAGTTCCACAGATTCACAACCCTCTGAGAGAAATAGTTTCTCCGCATCTCAGTTTTGAACTGTCCTGCTCTCGCTCTATATTTATGATGTCTTGGTCAAGACTGTCCAACAAGGGGAAGCATATTTATCAATCCCCTTTCACACTTTACATACCGCAACAGATTCCCCTTCATTCTTCTGAACTCCAGCAAGCACAAACTCTAAACACACAAGGGCAGGTCCAAATTGAGCAATACCAACTTTCACTTTGACAGTGCATTTAGAGTTAGAGTCATACAGTATCGAGACAAGCCCTTCAGCCTATCCTGCTTATGCCGACCAACAAACATAAAACTACATTAATCCCATGTATCTGCACTTGATCCATGGCTTACTCTGTCCTATTTTAAATGTTCATCCAGGTGCTATTTAAATACTGTGAGAGTACCTACCTCCACCATTCTGTCAGACAGCCCGTTCCATATTTCGACCCTCTCTGGATAAAATTTTTCTTTTCATATCGCTTCTACCACCTAGTCCTCACTTTAAATTTATACTCTTTGGCCCTATCCACACCTGCCATGGGGAATAGATTATCACAATCTACTCTGTCCAAGCCGATCATAATTTTGTGTCCCTCAATCAGATCATCCCCTCAGCCTCCTCTGCCCTGAGGAAAACAAACGAAGCCTATTCTGGAAGCATTGGAGAAGGTGCAGAGGAGATTTACCAGGATGTTGCCTGGTCTGGAGCCCAAGACTTGGGTCTGTTCTCATTGGAGAGAAGAAGGCCAGGAGGGTATTTAGTAGAGACATACACGATGATCAGAGGATTAGATAGAATGGACAGTGAGAGTCTTTTTCTGAGGATGATGACCTCAGCTTTTATAAGGGGGCATATCTACAAATCGAGGGGTGATAGATTTAAGACAGATGTCAGAGGCAGGTTCTTTACTCAGAGAGTGGTAAGGGTGTGAAATGCCCTGCCTGCCAATGTGGTTAACTCAGCCACATTAGGGGCATTTAAACAGTCCTTGGATAAGCATATGGATGATGATGGGATAGTGTAGGTGGAGGGGCTTAGATCAGTTCACAGGTTGGCGCAACATCGAGGGCCGAAGGGCCTGTTTTGTGCTGTATTGTTCTATGTTCTATGTTCTATAAGAGTTTTATTTGGAAAGTAGCTGATGGAGCAAACTGGTATCAACATAGCAAGGGGAGCCGAGAACCTGTGACCTGAGATAGGATATCCTGGGACAAAATATCTCGCCAAAAATCAGTATAAGGATAAAGAAAATAAGAGACCAGTGACTGAATATGGAGGTAAAGAGTGCTCAATTTCAAATCAGGCATGAAAAGAAAAATAAATAGAAAGAAAGATTAATTTAAGAGAAAGATCAAAAGAGTTTTACAAAATTTGCAACAACAATTGGACAGGTGATGACCTAGTGGTATTATAACTGGACTATAAAACTGGAGAAGCAGATAATGCTCTGGGGACCCACGTTCAAACCCTGCCACAACAGATGGTGGACTTTGATTTCAACAACTAAAAATCTGGAATTAAGAATCTAACGATGACCATGAATCCATTGTCAGAAAAACCCATCTGGTGCTCCTGAGATGCTGCTTGGCCTGCTGTGTTCATCCAGCTCCACACCTTGTTATCTCCAGTTCACTAATGCCTTTTAGGGAAAGAAACTGCCATCCTTACCTGGTCTACATGTGACTCCAGGCCCACAGCAATGTGGTTGACTCTGAATTGTCGTTTAGGCAATTAGGGACGGGCAATAAATACCGCATAGCCAGCAGTTCCCCCATTCCATGAGTGAATAACAAAAAAACAAAATCTGAAGGAAACGGACTTTGTAATGGTTGCCAGAGGTAGTAACAAACACATCTTGGCGTTACGTGAGTAATTAGATTTCAACTGTTGAGACTTGGTTAACTCTCTGTTGCAAGTTTAGTTCATAACTCCCATGCAGATACAGTAGATTCACAGTGTTTAATATCTCTCAGTGGTAAGAGCCGATGGGAAATCTTTTTATTAAACTAGCTGTGGAGTGCTGCAGACAGGACAGAAAAGCTCCTGGTCTGGAGTTTAAACTCTGTTGTGTAGGTACTGCTACTGAACTGCTGTGTACTGCAGATCAAGATGGAGTTTGCACACCAGGAGGACAAACATCCTGAGCCATGTTCCCCTCAGACAAAAGCATTTTACACTGACATTGAACTCCTCCCTGTGCTACGTTCACATGGTATTAAACCAACTAGTTTACTACCACAGAAATCTGTGCACAAATTGGCAAAAGAACCAGAGGGGAGAGAAAGAGAATTTTGCTTACATACAAATTGCTATGATCTGCAATGCTGAAAGGATAGTGAGATTTAATAGAAACATGTGGAAGAAAATTCGATAAGTACTAGAAAAGGAAAGGCTATTGCGAGATACTGAGGGAAGAGTAGGGAGGTGTCAGATACTTCCGAGACTGTTAAGCAACTCTTGGATAGGCACCTGGAGGATAGTAAAATGTAGGGTATGCAGGGTAGATTGATCTAAGCAGGATAGTAGGTCGGCACAACATCGTGGGCTGAAGGGTCTGTACTTTACTGTTCTATGTTCTATTAGTTGGGTAGGTGGTGAACTGCATAAGCCCACTACTGTTCTGAATGATTCAATAAGTACAAAAGTAGTAGTCACTGTTGGCTATCCTTCCTTTGTAGATTCAGATCATTTAAATTTTATTTTGATAAATGAACATTAAGGAAATTTGGAGATTTTTCACGCTGAGGAAATAAAAGAAAAGTCTTTTAAACTCACTCAGTTTGTGTTATTCACTACAATTTTTCAAAAAACATGACTTCCTGGCCCCAGCCCTTCCATCATGGCAAACATCCAATAGCAGTCTTAACTTTAACCAAGTTTCTATATTAACCATCGACATTGAGACCAGAGCAAAGGATTTCCCCATCTGTCCTCAGCCAGTTATAATGACGGTGATAACCTGTGAAAGGACTGATTCATTACTGCTGGCAGTTACATTGTGTTTACAGAATATTTACATTGTACAGGAAAGCAGAGAAACCCATTCAGGCCATGAAGAAATTGAGGGGAGAACTTAGAATCTAGAATGTAGAGCTGGCCATTCAGCCCAGCTGAACAATGCCAATTTATACTTCTTCCACTCTTTGTCATCTTTTCCTGTCAGCATATTCTTCTCCTCATCTCTCCATCACGTGCTTTTCCCCTAAACAGCTTCTCTTAAATGTATTTATCATCCTCACTCAATCACTCTGCGGCAAATTTTAAATTCTGATCAATCTCTGGCTCTCTTGAATTCCTAATGGGATTACATTTATAATAATATTTCACTCTCCCCGACCCCAGAAATGGAAATGCCCTCCCCAAATCTGCCAGCTGAAGCCCTCGCAATTTTAAAGAACTCCAGCAGTTCAGTCCACTGACTTCCCTTTTCTAGTAAAAGAAAAAGCTGAGCCTTTTTGATCATTCCTGAAGGTTAGGAGCTCTCAGTTCCTCATTATTCTCGTCAATCTGTTTCACAGCTCTTTCGGTGCCCCCATATCATTTTTGTAAAATAGTCACCATCATCCTACTCCCTCCCTCCCTCACAGGCCCACACTCGTGATGGGGAAATCCCCTAGGTAAGCTTTAAAACTTCTCAACTGCCATTTAGAGAAGAAAAACAAAACACAGCCTTTCTTGTAGCCTATGTAACGGGAGGGAACTTATTTTTTCCACCATAAGTCACACACCACAAAAACAGGCCATTTGGCCCAACTGGACCATGCTGGTAATCATATTCCCCATAAACCTCCTCCCACTGCTTTTCATCTCACCCTAACAGTCTTCATGTTCCTTATTCCTCGTGTGTTTACCTAATTTCCTCTGAATATAGCCGTACTATTCCTGTCTGTCTGTCCTGTGCAGGAGTGGATTTCAAATTCTCACTGGCGTCTGTGTGAAAATATTTCTGCTGTGACTCCCTGACTGATTTATTAGTGACTATCTTATATTTAGGACACATTTGGACACATAGGATGATTCGGACACATTTTCTCCACATCTACCTGTTTCACTTATTTCAAAACGTTATAGCCCTCTATCAGCTCACCCTACAATATACCCTTCCTACAAAAAAACACACAACCCCCTTCAGTCTTTCCTACTCCTTTCAATCTCTCAGCTCTGATATCATTCTTGTTGGCCTGTGGAACTGCTGATTCCCTTCTGATAGCTGTTGCCTGTGATTTGAAAGATTTAAATTGAGAAGAAGAGGAAGCAAAACCGCAGTGGCATGCAGTGAGAACAAAAGCAGCATGATCAAGGTTAAAGAGAATTAAGATGGAGCTGTGTGTGAAATGAATGTCTGATATCATCCATCATTAGCAGGAACAGGCCCTTCAGCCAATTGAACCCATTCTGTTACTCAGCATTGTCATTGCTGATCTTCTACCTCAACACCATATTCCTGCTTTCTCCCAATGCCCCGTGACACCTTTAATCTCTAGAACTCTATTTCTTTCTTAAATATATTCAGTGACTTAACTTCCTCACTCTTCAAGGGTAGAGAATCGCACAGGTTTACACCTTCTTAGTGAAGACATTTTCACCTCATCTCAGCTCAAAATGGCCCACCCTTTATCCTGGGACCATGACTCCTCACTCTGGACCACACCCTCACCCTTGCCAGGAAAATACCCTCCATGCAGCCAATCTATCCAGTCTCATCAGAATTTTATGTTTCACTGCGATCCCTTCTCATTTTTCTAAACTGCAGAGAAGAAAAATACAGTGAATACAATACAGGCCCAGAGCCAAATGCTCCTCATTTGACAAACCTGTCAGCCCAGGAATCAGGCTGGTGGACCTTCGCTGTGCTCTCCCTATTAAAAATATATATTTTCTGAGGTAAGGAAACCAAAATGGCACCATCGTCATCTAGGAGTGGTCTCACCAAAGCTCCATGCAACTGCAGTAAGACTTCCTTGCTCCCGTACTCAAACCCTCTTGCAATGAAGGCCAACATATCATTTGCTTTCCTAACTGCTCATGCACTTTTTTTTATTCATTCATGTGATGTGGGCATCACTGGCTCAGACAGCATTTATTGCCCATCCCTGTGAGGATTCAAGATTCAACCACATTGCTGTGGGTCTGGAGCCACATGTAAGCCAGACCAGGTAAGGATGGCAGCTTCCTTCCTTAATGGGCATTGATGAACCAGATGCATTTTTCCGACAATCAACAACAACTTCATGGCCTTCATTCGACTCTTAATTACAGACTTTTTATTGACTTCAAATTCCACCATCTGCTGTGATAGAATTTGAACCCCAGTCCCCAGAACATTACTTGGATCTCTGTACTAATAGTCTAGCAATAATACCACCAGGCCATGGCCTACTCTCTTGTATGCTCGCTTTCAGGTGCCTTTGTCGATGAACATTTCCCAATCTATTAACATTTAAATAATGCTCTGTCTTTCCTTCCTATGAGAATGGATACATTCACACAGAGCCATGTTAGACTACATTTGCCATCCGTTTGCCCATTCACCCAACAACTCAGAATCATCTTGAACTCCTTATACATGCTCCTCACAACTTGCAACATCGTTTAGTTTTGAATAATCAGCAAACTTGGAAAAACTACATTTGATTTCCTCATCCAAACCATTAGCATAAATTGTAACTACCTGAGGATCCAAACCTTGAACCCTGCAGGACCCAATTAGTCAACGCCTTCCAGTCTTAAAAGAGCAGCTTATTCCTGCTCTCTGTTCCATGCCTGTTAACCAATTCTCAATATACATTAAACTCAGCGCCTTTTCAGTAACCTGGATTTTTCAAAGTGACTCTACCCCATCAACTCTCAAGATTTGATTGAATAAGTGGATGAGGGACATGTTTGCAGGAACAGCATGTAGTTTGAATCATTTGCTTGTGGGGAGAGGGAAGGCTAACAGAGATTGGTTAGGCCATATGGCCTGCTATAGTTGTATATGTTTCAACAAATTTAAGAGCTCTCAAAGTAATAACAGCTGACAGCATAGACAAGGAGGTAATTTAGTATAAATTGAGACTGGTAGCATCCTACTCTTGATGATATATTTAAATGACGGTTGGCCAACAAACTTATGTTGAGTCATCAGGAGTGTGCTAACTATTCCCAGAAGGAGCCGTTCAAGAGTACAAAAAGCTGAACCATTTTCCAACGCATTATTGATCACTGAATGCTTTCAGTTTTAGCATCAATTGCATTAATTGGATGAATTGAATTATTAATTGGTCAGGTTGTATTGCAAAAGGCTCAGAGGATAAATTAATCACAGTTCAAGATTCTGATCAATTTGTTTCTCTTGGACCTAATTCACTCAACTAAGGCAAGAGATTATTTCATTCAGCGGAGTGAAGCGAGGATTTGTTTTTGTGGACATTCTCTTCTTCACCAACAGCTTACACTTCAAAGGGGCATCACTGTGCAAAATTTGGCACCAAGTTTAGGGGCGGCACAGTGGCTCAGTGGCTGCCTCACAGTACCAGGTACCTGGGTTCTGATTCCACCATTGGGTGACTGTCTGTGTGGAGTTTGCACATTCTCCCTGTGTCTGTGTGGGTTTCCTCTGGGTGCTCTGGTTTCTTCCCACAGTCCAAAGATGTGCAGGGTAGCTGAATTGGCCATGCTAAATCAGATGCGGGGAATGGACCTGGGTGGGATGCTGTTCAGAAAAACTGTGAGGACCCAGCAGGCCAAATGGCCTACTTTCATACTGTAAGGATTCTATTCTATGCTAAGAAAAATAGGGAAACATTAGGATAAATGATCATAATCTTTGACAAATAGTTAGGGCTTAAGGAACCTTTCAAAGAAGCAGAGTTAGGTGGAGAGGTTTTGAGAAGGAATCCTGACCAATAGAACCCAAGGAAGCTAAAGACAGTGCTGTCAATGATGGAGCGATGAAAATTAGGGATGTGCCAGAGGCTAGAGTTAGGGGAGTGTAGGATTTGCAGGGCAGGGGAAGGTCTGAGACATGGGAAAGGGACAGCCCATAGAAGGATTGTTTTGTCTCCACCGATGACATTGTTGTTCTGAGTGCCATGGATTTTGTCAGTCCCACTGCCCCCTCATGCCTGGAGCCTTTCATTATGTGCCAATCTGAACAGTGGGTGTTGTCATATTGTCCCACCATGGAAGAGCCTGGCACTGACCCTGATCCTGTAGACAGGGTGACAGATGGGGAAACAGAAGAGGCTTATCTCAACTCATCCATGCAGACAGTCCAACTGGTTCTGAAATGATTCCAGAGTCTTTTACACTGCTCATCTTTGCCAGAACATTTTAGGAGGAAATTCTTGAGATTAGCTTGACCTTCAGTATTTTAGAGATGGCAGTTCAGTGGTCACTGAAGACTGATTGATGTCTGGCTCATTGTTTTCCCCATGTAATCCAGGGGTTCGACCTGAATATTTGTTAATTCCACTAACTTGTATAAGTTTTTAAAATGCTGGAAAAAAATACAGAACGGAAAGCCTGCCAGAAGGAAACTTTAAGACTGATCCCTGATAAAATTACAATGTTGTCAGGTCTGTTTGCCCTGTTGCCTTGGGGAAAGAGGAGGGTGTGTTTGAAGTACTGAAGTGCCAAACCACGTTACACCTCCACAGTAGCACTCTCAGCTTGGAGTCAGACCATCATGGGTTCAAGCCTTACTCAGGGTCTTGAGCCCACAGGGTGGGTTAGTACAGTGCAGTGCTGAGAGAATGCTGCAACAGTGGAGGTGTTTTTCTTTAGATACAGTGAACTTTAGATGCACTGTTAAACCAATGCCCAACTAATGCCTGAGCTGAGTATAAATATTCCAAGAACTATTTCAAACAGTAACTGAGAAGCTGCCCACCAGTGATCTGACTGATGGTCATCCCTCACAAAATCATGAAAAAGGTTACCTGCTCATTAACATAGAGCTGTTGGTAGGAATTTCCTGGGCTGCTTATTTGCAGCCAAATTTCCTACAATAAAACATTGAACACACATCTGAAAGACTTTTGTTTAATTTGCTCGCAAGATGTGGGCATCACTGGCTGGGCCCAGCATTTAATTCCCGTCCCTAGTTGCCCCTTGAGAAGGTGGTGTTGAGCTGCCTTCTTGAACTACTGAAGTCCACCTGCAGTAGGTTGATCCACAACGCACTTATGGTGGGAATTCCAGGATTTTGTCCCAGTGACAGTGAAGGAACTACGATATATTTTCAAGCCAGGATGGTGATCGGCTTGGAGGGGAAATTGCAGGTGGCCATGTTCCCATGTACCTGCTGCCCTTGTCCGTCTAGGAGAGGTAGTCATGGGTTTGGAGGGTGCTGTCTGAGGATGTTTGATGAATTTCTGCAGTGTATCTTATACATTGCACACACAGCTGCTACTGAGCATTGGTGGTGTATGGAATGAATGCTTGTGGTGCCAGTCAAGCGGCTGCTTTGTCCTGGATGGTGTCAAGTTTATTGAGTGTTTTTGAAGCTGCACCCATCCAGGCAAGCGGGGAGTATTCCATCACACACCTGACTTGTGCCTTGTAGACGATGGACAGGCTTTGGGGAGTCAGGATGTAAGTTACTAACCTGCTCTTGTAACCACTGTGTTTATGTGGTGAAACTATTTCAATTTCTGGTTAATGGTAACCCCCAGAATGTAGATATTGGGACAATAAATGATAGTAACAACATTGAAATTCAAGGAGTGGTTGCTAGGTTCTCTCTTGTTGAAGACGGTCATTGTGTGGCATTTTTTGTGGTGCCAATGTCACTTGCCACACTTCAGCCCAAGCCAGGACACTGTCCAGATCTTGTTGAATTTGAACACGGACTGATTTAGTTCCTGAGGAGTCATGAATGGTGCTGAACATTGTGCACCATTGGTGAACATCCCTACTTCTGACCTTACTGTGGAGGGAAGGTCATTGATGAAGCAGCTGAAGATGGTTGGGTCTAAAATACTGCCTTAAGAAACTCCTGCAGAGGTGTCCCAGAGGTGAGATGATTAATCACCTATAACCACGACCATCCTCCTGTGTATCAGGTATGACTCCAACCACCAGAGAATTTAGCCCCAGATAAACATCGATCCCAGTTTTGTTAAGACTCCTTGATGCCAGACATGGCCAATTGTGGCCTAGCTGTCAAGGGCTGTCAGTCTCACCGCACCTCTGGAATTCAGCTCTTTTATCCATGTTTGAATCAGAGATGTAATGAGGTCAGGAGCTGAGTTCCCTGTTGGAACCCAAACTGGGCTTCACTTTATTGATGATCGAAAGTATACTGATGGGGCAGCTATTGGCTGGATTGGATTTGTCCTGTTTTTCATGTATAGGACATACTTGGGCAATTTTCCATATTATCAGATAGATTCCAGTGTTGTAATTGTACTGGAGCAACTTGGCTAGGGTACTGGCAAGTTCTAGAACACAAGTCTTCGGTACTGTTGCTGGAATGTTATCAGGGCCTGTAGCCTTTGCAGTATTCCCTGCTTCCAGCTGTTTCTTGATATCACACAGGGTGAGCTGATTCGATAAAGACTATCTTCTGTGATGCTGGGGACCACTAGAGGAGGCCAAGATGGATTATTCACTCGGCACTTCAGGCTGAAGATTTCTGCGAAAGCTTCAGCCTTATCTTTTGCTCTGATATGTTGGGGTCTTCCATCACTGAGGATGGGGATATTTGTGGAGCCTCCTCCTCCAGTGAGTTGTTTAATTGTCCACCACCATTCATGACTAGATGTGGCAGGACTGCAGAGCTTAGATCTGATCCATTGGTTGTGGGATTGCTGAGCTCTGTCTATCACTTGCTGCTTTTGCTGTTTGGCATGCAAGTAGTCCTGGTTGGTGGCTTCACCAGGTTGATACTTCATCTTCAGGTGCGTCTGGTGCTGCTCCTGCATGCCCTCCTGCACTCTCCATTGAATCAGGGTTGACCCCCTGGTTGGATGGTATTGGTTGGGTGGGGGGAATGCTGGGCCATGAGGTTACAGATTGTGCTGGAGTACAATTCTGCTGCTGTTGATGGCCCACATCGCCTCATGGATGCTCAGTCCTGAGCTGCTAGATGTCTGTCCATTTAGCATGGTGATGGCACCAGGCAAACAGTGGAGGTTATTAAACATTGTGTTATGACAGTGGAGGTTATTCTCAGTTTGAAGGCAGACTTTGTCTCCATAAGGACTGTGCGCTGGTCACTCTTACCGAAACTGTCATGGACAGATGTAACGGTAGCTGTATGTACTTCCCTCTTGTTGGTTCCCTCACCACCTGCTGCAGACCCAGGCTAGGGCTATGTCCTTTACATTTGTGTAAAGAACCTTGTGACGTGGTAAGGCCATAAAAGATGTTATAAAAGTGATCAGTCCTTTTTTTATTCTTTTTGTAATGGATATAATCGACCCACACCTTAGTCATCCCTGTTTTTATCGGTCACAACAAATGATTATATTTCTTTTGAAGCAAGTAAAATGTGATGTTTATTTTTCCTTCTACTCAAAAAAGTAAATTGTAACACCAAACAGGCACAAGGACATGATTAATGGAATTGGCAAGAACAGGGTGAGATAGTGTACACACAACAAGGAAGGTAAAAAGAATTGCAGTTAAAGCTCTCAAAGTCCTTGAATTGTGAGAATGGAAACTGAGACCACAGTTGTTTCGCTGTTGTCTTGTTTCATTAGCAGCGATGATAGTTGCAGATATCTTTGAGCTCTTGGTGAATGTTTGTTTTCATAAGTTGATTTTAGTGTTTGGTTTCGGACATTGAAAGAGACAGGGAGACAGAGGCTTGCGGTGAATGGCCTTTCTGCTTTTCTGCTGATATCAGTCCAGTTGTCCATTTATGGATTTGTTCCTTGGACCCTCGAGGTTAATGATAATAGGCAATCCTTTGAGGCCAAATTTGTGCAACCCATTGTCTCAGTGTGAATTAAAGAGGTGATGCCTATGTTCCTCAAGCTGATTCAGTTGTCTGGTTTCAGTCTTTGAATAGCGCGGTGATCTTAGTGCAAACACAGCAGGCCAGGCAGCATCAGAGGAGCAGGAAAGTTGATACTTCAGATCGGGACCCTTCTTCAGAAATAGTGAAGGGGGAAGAGACCTCTGAACTATATAGATAGAGGAAGGGCGGGGCTGGGGAAGATAGATGGGATTGGGATAGGTGAGTGCAGATACTGTTTGTTCATGACAAATGACAACACCTTCCAGTCACAAACTATTTCAACTCCCCCTCTCACTCCCTGGGTGACATATTCATCCTGGACTTCCTCCAGTGTCACAATAATGTCACCCGGAAACTGGAGGAGCAGCCCCTCATATTCCACCTCGGGAGACTACAAGCCAATGGCTTAAATTTGGATTTTACCCATTTCAAAATCTCCCCACCCCCAGCCTCATCATGACCAACCCTCCATCTCATCCCCTCCTTGACCTGACATAACCTGTCCGACCTATCCACTCCTCCTACCTCACTGACCAAATCCCACCACTCCCGACCTGCACTCACCTATCACCATCCCACCTATGTTCCCCAGCCCCACCCCTCCTCTCTCTATTTATTTCAGAGCTCCCTTTCCCCTCCCCCCATTTCTGAAGAAGGCTCCCAGCCCGAAATGGCAACTTCCTTGCTTCCTTACTGCTGCCTGGCCTGCTGAGTTCCTCCAGCCCCACACTGTGTTATCTGTGACTCCAGCGCATCGGCAGTTCTTACTATCTCTAAGTGGCCTCAGTGCAGATGGATTTTGTTTATTCTGCATGGGCTCCCTGGATTTGTCTTAATGTGTGGCCAGAGATGATTTTCGATCAGTGTTTATCCTTTGTAAATACCATTAATAGCCTGTGAAAATCTCACGTGCTGAAATCAGATGCTAGGCGTTGATTATCAATGGAAGCTGCTCTCTCATTAGTGAGAGAGAGAGACAGAGAGATGACTGATGGTGGTTTAACCTGAGGGTCACCAGGCCTCAGGTGAGGGGAGAGCTTGAGAAAGTGGGGCCTTCAAATAACCTCGGGTGGTGTAGGAATTGAACCCTTGTCATATCTCAAAGCAACCAAGCAGCTGACTGAGCTAATCAAATCCCCCACACTCCTACTGAAGAAGTTCACAGACAATAAAATGGTTGTGAAGTGTTGGGCCTACTACTATATTTGGTAAACAAGCTCAAAATCAGCAATAAGAGATAATAGGAACTGCAGATGCTGGACAATCCAAGATAATGAGGTGTAGAGCTGGATGAACACAGCAGGTCAAGCAGCATCCTAGGAGCAGGAAAGCTGACATTTCAGGCGTCTAGGCCCAAAACGTCAGCTTTCCTGCTCCTAAGATGCTGCTTGGCCTGCTGTGTTCATCCAGCTCTACACCTTGTTGTCTCACTATCAGCAACATCGCTCAGACTGAGATCATTTTGCTTCAGTCATTTCGGTTAAGGGAGAAATATTTTTCCTCAAGCGATGTTACAGGATCTTTTACTTCCCTCTGAGAGGGCACACAAGGCCTGAGTTTAACATCAAGCCGAAACTCCAGCATCACTGTGGGGGTGGTCCACCTTCATCTTGCAGCCGACCCTTGGCAGTAAGGCTCTAGGCTATGATTCAGGCATGAGTGTGCGACCATGAAGCCACTGCTAGCTCTTTCAGGAGTGTGACTTCCGTTCTAACCCTGCCCACTTACTATTTTCACACAAAACAAGGCTCCCCTGCCTGCCACTGAGAGACATAGCACCATCGCCAACCCCAGCTCCCTCTCTGGAACTGGTGATTTTGAACTATGTTTGAGATTTGCATTGCCAATAGATCCTGAAATTTAATTTGAGAAAGGCAATGAGACGTGCTTTTATTAGGATGTCAACATGATTGGAATATGGAAATTGGTTTCCCCTCATGCACATGAATAAATTATGCAAATTGATTGAACTTAGAAGTAATTTACTCATCAGCAAGCTCTGAATTATGTAAAACACTACCACATCTGACAACGACTTACAATTCTAAAACTAATGAAGCAATTCTGAAATACTGAAACATGCCTCCCTATTGTAGGCATTTCACTGTGTCTGTTTCTTTCTCATTGTGCCTTAGGAGTTAAGCATTTAAAGACTATTTCAATTCAAGCTGTGTCTCTTTCACCATCTTCATGCTATTTACCCATCAGGGTCTCAGCTCAATGCATTTAATTCCCTGGTGGAAAACTCTGCAACTGATTTGATCCCATACCAAATGAGATTTGCAACTGCAGTCTGTTCAATGTATAAAACCATACCTTCTCCCTGGGTGAAACTATTGTAATACTTGTGGCACAGGGGACTGCTGGACTCCATTGGACAACTTGTTTTTAATTCTGTTTCTGGATATTTAATCTAGAAGGAGACTTTCTCCCCCCTGGAAATGTCCCTCCTTTCTCTTACCAACAGAAGACACCATTCAGCAGCGTTCCCCCGATGGCTACACCCCTCCCCCACTGCCGCTACCCACCGAAATGGCGTCCATTTTCAATTCAATCTTTGCTGGCCAACATCACTTTCCCTTCCCATCCTCACATATCCTTCATTCACTATCCAAACTATCTCTCAATCTCCATCTTGAACACAGTCATCGACCACAGCTCTCTGAGGTACAGAGCTCCAAGGATTTACAAATCTTTGACTGTATAAACTTCTCATCTCAGTTCTAAACATCCAACACCTTATACTGTGGCTATGATGGCCAGTTCTCTACTCTCCAAATAGGCAAATCAGCCTTTCGGCATCTCCCATATCATGTTCACTGCTGTGCAGTTCCCCAGTCACTGACAGCGTTATGCAAATGCTCTCTCTCTCAGTTTCAATGAGACCAAAAACTGAGGTTAATTATAGAACTCAACTGCTTTTCTCACTGAGATTAGAATGTAGATTGAGGTGCATGATCAGAGGGGTAGATAGAGTGGACAGCCAGAGACTTTTTCCTTAGGTAGGGGCAGCTATTACGAGGGGGCATAGTTTTAAAGTGAGTGGAGATAGATACAGGGGAGACGTCAGAAGTAGGCTCTTCACTCAGAGAGTGGTCAGGGCGTGGAATGCATTGCTGGAGACGGTGGTGGAGTCGGCCTCGTTAGGAGCATTTAAGCTGCTACTAGATAGGTGTATGGATGATAGTATAAGGTAGCGGTGGAGGTTAGATAGACCTTAGGTTTAGGGTAAAAGTTCGGCACAACATCATGGGCCAAAGGGCCTGTACTGTGCTGCACTGTTCTATGTTCTATGTTCTATGTATTGGAGCAGGTCTAGGCCATTTGGCCCATTGAACCTGCTCCATCATGGCTGATCATTTATCTCAACTCAGAGCTCTGTGGTAGAGAATTCCATACATTCGCCATCCTGTGAGTGGAGAAATGACTCCGTGTCTCAGTCCGAAATGGCCCACCCTGTATCCTAAGGCTGGGACCCCTTGTTGTGGATACCCCCAGCCTGGAGGATCATCCTCTCTGCACCCAGTATGTCCAACAGTGTCAGAGTTTTACATGTTTCAATGAGATCCTCCTCTCATTCTTCTAAACTCCAGTGAATGTGAGCCTAACAAGACCAGATAATCTTCATCATGGTCATGCTGTACTTTATCACAGAAGGGGCATGTTATGGACAGTATTAAGCTCAATTTTAACCTTCTCACCCACTTTACTTGGGAACAATGCAGCCTCTAGGTCGATATTGCATCTGTGCATAACCTGAATGTCTCTCACCACAATATGCTTTAAGCTAAAATTAGGGTTAGTATTCCCTTCTGAAATGAAAAAGGGTCTCATTTCCTTAATGCTCACATCTATACTCTCCCGCATGAGCACAATAGTTCACATAATTAATGTTGTTCACTTTAAGACAAGTTCTTGCGCAATTTGAAAATGAATGTATTTGAGGCAAGCAACTGATGGGATTCTGATCTTAATATGTATGTGGGAAATTCCAGAAGGCACACACTTACTGTAATGTTCACTTAATGTATTAGTCAGCTCAGTGACTTGATCTGTATCTGTCGAGTTTATCACTCATCCTGTCAATGTCAACGATGAAGAGATCTGTCATTTCTCACCACTAACTGCAACCTTCCATCCATGGACGTGTTCCTACGTAGGTGTCAGCGCTCATCCCTCTCAGTTAGAGAACGCAGATTCAAAAACTGTTTTTATGTACTGCTCTCAAAGGGGCAGGTTCTGGCATTCAACTTCATATTAAGGCTGTATCTGCCCTCACAGGTAAACAAAAGATATTCTATATGAGTGAAGAATGGGAAAATCCTTTGACTGACCCAGTCAATAATTTTTCTTTCAAGCAACATCAATGAAACTGTGTGTGTGTTTCCTGCGTTACAACAGTGACTACACTTCCCACCTGTCTGGGCTCGATGCCAAACCAACTACTCTCAAGGATCTTGACATCATCCAGGACAAATTGTCCCACTTGACTGGCACCACATCCTCAAACATCCACTCCCTCCACCTCCGACGCTCAGTACTAGCAGTGTGTACTACCTACAAGATGCACTGCAGTGACTTACCAAGGCTCCTTAGAAAGCACCTTCCAAGCTCACTTCCATCTAGAAGGACTAGAGCAGCAGATACAAGAGAACACCACACCCTGTAAGTTTCCCTCCAAGTCACTCACCACCTTAACTTGGAAATATTATAAAATCCCTGCCATGCAGGTGGAGTCCATTCAGACAATCAAGTCTATATCGATACTCCGAAGAGCATTCTATCCAAACCCACACTTCCCATAGCTAACCTGCCTGGTTTGCACATCCCTGAACACTACGGACAATTTAGCATGGCCAATCCACCCAAACCTGCATATCTTTGTACTGTGCGAGGAAACCAGACCACCCGAGGAGCCCCACACAGATACGGGGAGAATGAGCAAACTCCGTACACTCACCCAAGGCTAGAATTGAACCCAGGTCCCTGGTGCTGTGAGGCAGCAGCGCTAACCACTGAGCCACCATGCCACTGTGGTATCGCCATTCCTTCAGCTTCACGAGGTCAACATCCTGGAATTCTCTCCCTAAGGGCATTATGGGTCTACCTACAGCACATGGACTGCAGCAGTTCAAGATGGCAGCTCACCATCACCTTCTCAAGGGACAACTAGGGATGGCGATAAATACTGGCCCAGCCGGTGACACCCATGTCCATTAAAACAATTCAAAGAAAATTTCAAAAGCACTTCATTGTTGACTGACACCATGTTGTCTTTCTGGTCGGGATTACAGCACAAGTTCAACTGGTAGGAATGGGGGTGGTTTGTGACCGAGGGGGCGGCTGGATACCAGTCGGTCACTTCAAGCAAGATGGCCCCATGGAGTATTCTACTGCTGGATAGAGGGAAAGGAGTTATGTGGGTGACAGCTGGAGGTTGCCCAAACTTGGAGAACTCCTGAGTTGCAGCTTGAGTTATCTCAGCAGCTGTCAGCAGTGACACTTCAAGTCGGGTACAGAGAAACAGGGTCTTGCCAGGGGCCCATCCGCTTTCCTTCCCTGCTTCACTTTTGCTTCTGCCTTTTTCCCCCCCGCTTTATTTTCCTTCTCTTTCAATGCTTTTTTCCATCTTTTCTGTGATGGTTGACTGCTTTGGTGTTTCAGAGCAAGTGAGCTTTTTGTTTCTTTATTCATTCATGGCTTGAGGGTGTCACTGGTTAGGCAGCATTTATCGCCCATCCCTACTTGCCCAGAGGGCAGTTATGAGTCAACCACATTGCTGTGGATCTGGAGTCACATGTAGGCCAGACCAGGTAAGGACAGCAATTTCCTTCCCTAAAGGACATTAGTGAACCGGATGGGTTTTTCCGACAATTGCCAATGGATTTGTGGTCATTGTTAGATTGTTAATTCCAGATATTTATTGAATTCAAATTCCACCATCTGTCGTGGCAGGATTTGAACCTGGGTCCCCAGAACCTTATCTGGGTTGCTGGATTAACAGTCCAGTGATAATACCACTAGGCCAACACCTCCTCCTGCCTGAGGAGTGATGGATGTCGGTTTTCCCAGAGCCAGCAGCAGTGAGGATGTTCTCATTTGTGACAGCAGCAGCAAAGCTCCTCCAGTAATGGGGGGGGGGGGATTACCAGTGCTGCCAGCTACAGTGGGCCCTTGAAGGTGGTGGTGCCAGAAAGGTGACATCTCCAGCTGAAATAGGGCTCATGACCCAGCGGAGGCCTGGCCTGGCATGGCTGTGGGGTGAGTGTGGATTAAGTGGTGTTTGCAAAGTGGGCCCAGCGCTGAAAGGATGGCACCTAAAGTGGGGAGACTGGTATGTTGGTGTTTGGGGCATTGCCGGTGCTGAGTTGCGGGAAGTCTCTCTTGAGACACAGACTGGTTCGGAAAGACTGATATTCTGAACTTCTTTATTTTTTTCATTCATTCCTATTACCTGGACTATTTATTTCCTTACTTCTCTAAGTTTTTCTTTGTTTCCCAAGAATTTGATCTTAAGTATCTGCACCTAGGCACTTTTGTACCTAAGACGCTGCTGTAATGTGGAGCCTGTAGACTTTTCATTGTACTCATTCGAATATATGTGACAAAGAAGCTAATCCAATTCAGTTGGCAATGTCTCGACTGAAACTAGACCCCAGGACAAAGACTTCCCTGGGTCTTGGACAGAGGAGAATGGGGAGGTCCTGGCAGGGGGATTGGGGCTATGTGGAGATTATTTTTGCAGCTAGATGGGAAGTGATAAAAATGGTCTTGAAACATATTGGGATGAAGGGGTACTCTTGATGAAGATAATAAAATGTGAGGCTGGATGAACACAGCAGGCCCAGCAGCATTTCAGGAGCACAAAAGCTGACGTTTCGGGCCTAGACCCTTCATCAGAGAGTTTATTATCTTGGATTCTCCAGCATCTGCAGTTCCTATTATCACTGATACTCTTGATGAACACAGGTTAGCTAAAAAAAACTTGTCCTTTTGACCTTTGGGCTTTGTAATGATGGTACTGTAGCAGGATATTGCTGGGATTGGAGAGTTTGAATTGTAAGGAGAAGGTGAGACTCTAATCACTGAAGTGCAGGAGGTTGAGGGCTGAGTTCTATAAAATCATGAGAGGCGTAGATAAGGGGAATAGCCAAGGTGTTTTCCCTTGTGTGGGGGAGTTCAAAACCTGGGGCATATTTTTAAGGTGAGAGGAGAAAGATTTAAAAGGGACCTGGGGGGCAACTTTTTCACACTGAGAGTGGTTCATACATGGAATGAACTTTCAGAGGAAGTGTAGATGCTGGAACAGTTGCAACATTTAATAGACATTTAGACAGGTACACAAATAGGGAAGGCATAGAGGGAACAAAAACAGAAGTTTCTGGAAAAGCTGAGAACTTCTGTTTTCATTCCTGACTTTCAGTGTCTGCAGTTCTTTCGGTTTTTGTTTAAGTTTTATAGGGATATGTCAAATGCAGGCAAGGGGCACTAGCTCTGTTTTGGGAAACTTGGTCAGCATGGATGAGATGGGCTGAAGGGTCTGTTTCCCTGCTGTTTGACTCTATGACTCTATCTAGCTCATTAACAAGCTCAATTTCACGTTAATTATCTTGGTTAAATGAGTGAGCAGCCCGCCCGATTTCAGCACTGGCCTGCCGAATGTTCCATAGCACAGTTTAAGACATAAGACCAGAAGACATAGGAGTGGAAGTTAGGCCATTTGGCCCATCGAGTCCACTCTGCCATTTAATCATGGCTGATGGGCATTTCAACTCCACTTACCCACACTCTCGCTGAAGCCCTTAATTCCTTGTGAGATCAAGAATTTATCAATCTCTGCCTTGAAGACATTTAACGTCCCGGCCTCCACTGCGCTCCGTGGCAATGAATTCCACAAGCCCACCGCTCTCTGGCTGAAGAAATGTCTCCTCATTTCAGTTTTAAATTGACCCCCTCTAATTCTAAGGCTGTGCCTACGGCTCCTAGTCTCCCCCACTAACGGAAACAACTTCCCAGTGCCCACCCTTTCTAAGCCATGCATTATCTTGTGAGTTTCTATTAGATCTCCCCTCAACTTTCTAAACTCTAATGAATACAATCCCAGGATTATCAGACGTTCATCGTGTGTTAAGGGTGGACTAGAAAGGAATGGGCTGGCCATCCATCCAAATATACATGCCTCGGATCCCCCCACCCCCGCCTCCCCCACCACTGCCAAAAACAAGCCAGCACTAGGGAATGGTCTAAAATCCAGGCCCTCACTCTATCTACCAGAGATCCTTAGAACAGTGTTATTTAATTGGGGCTGTATGTTAGGAACGATATAGGAAGAGCTCCTGTCTTTCTGTTTAATCTACAGCAGGTATAATTTACTCTTGCAGAGATTGAGCCAGTACAGATAGAATGGCCTCCCATCTTGTTGAAGTCTATTATCATTAGTTTCACTCCAAAGAAAAAGTCACAGAGAGGCACGACTCAGTTAAGATGCTGAAAGACGATCTTTGTCTGATTTAATGTGTTTTCATATGTGTTTTTATAACCCTTTAATAGCTCCTCTGGGATGGAGAAGGGTCTCCTGCAAGCCTTACGTCAGTGCTCATCTGGGCATTCAGTTTTACGTCAGTGATTTATATTCCCTGTTACTTCCACAATTCCATTACAGTCTGGTTCAATTTACAAGGCCAGTATTTCAGCAAGGTAGATTTACTTTGCCCTGACACTGTAGTTATGGGGGTGTGGGCGGGCTGGGCAGGGTGATGCAATGTGGGCTCAGTGCCAGAGCATTGTGGATAGTCAATGTTGTAAACATTACGTGTATCGTTTTGGAATATAAGCTGGGGAATGTGGAAATATGAGCAGCAATGCTTTGATGCACAGACTGTACAAGAAATGCTTCTTGTTCTTTTTGTTTTACAATCCCATTGTCAAAGTTTGAAGTGAGTATTGTACGCTGATTGGTTACACAAGATTATATAACTTTTGGAGAAGCATATTTGAAGCCTTTGGGACAGAATGGTACCAGATCACTTTGAGTCGAAATGCTGCCCAGTAATGTAATTTGTCACGGACCTAAGAAAGGGAGCTGCACTCAAAGCTTCCAGAAATCCTGTCAGTAAAGACCATTCTCTCTTTTTGTCATCTCCTGTCAGAGGAACAAAGATAACACACAAAGACTCTGAAAAGGAAAAGTTTCTTACTCAAGCAAAAATCTAGGTCCAATCAGCAAATTGAGGATATTTCATTTATTCTGCAGTTAACAACAAAATGATATCATCACCAAAAATCAAAAGACACAAAAACAAAGTTGCTGGAAAAGCTCAGCAGGTCTGGCAGCATCTGCGGAGGAGAAAAAAAAGAGTTAATGTTTCGGGTCAGATGACCCTTCCCGTGTTCTGAGGAAGGGTATCCGGACCCGAAACATTAAAACTGTTTTCTCCTCCGCGGATGCTGCCAGACCTGCTGAGCTTTTCCAGCAACTTTGTTTTTGTTCCTGATTTACAGCATCCGCAGCTCTTTTGGTTCTTAAAAAATCAAAAGAGATGTGAGTCGGTCACCTCAATCCATCATTTATAGTTTGGATTTTTATCCGTAAAATGTGTTCCTTTTTGGTTGGATTTTCCACCAGTGATGTTTCTACACAGCTGTTGATCTTGACTGTCTTATTTGTGAATGGGTGTATAGCTGGTTTAATTTTATCAAGTGGTAGTCAGCAATCTATTGTTGCCACTTGTTGAAGGTTAAGTTTGTTCATAATAAATCATCTTATTTTGTTGTTGATTGTTGAAACCTGTCATGAATCAATGTCTAGCAGAATAACACCTGGATGATTCAATCGATCATTTACACATTTAGTCATAGAGCCATACAGCACAGAAACAGATCTTTTGGTCTAGCCAGTCCACGCTGAACATAATCCCAAACTAAACTAGTCCCACCTGCCTGAGACAACAAGGTGTGGAACTGGATGAACACAGCTGGCCAAGCAGCATCTTAGGAGCAGGAAAGCTGATGTTTCGGACCTAGACGCCTGAAACATCAGCTTTCTTGCTCCTAAGATGCTGCTTGGCCTGCTGTGTTCATCCAGCTCCACACCTTGTTGTCTCAGATTCTCCAGCATCTGCAGTTCCTACTATCTCCACCTGCCTGCTTCTGGCCCACATGCCTCCAAACCTTTCCTATTCATATACTTATCTAAGTGTCTTTTAAATGTAGTAACCGTGCCCACATCCATCACTTCCTCAGGAAGTTCTTTTCACATGTGAGCCACTCTCAGTGTTATAAAAAAGTCCCTCATGTATTTTTAAAATCTCTTTTCACCTTAAAAATATACCCTGCAATCTTGAAATTCCCCACGCTAGGGAAAAGACACATACACTTATCTTTAGCATCATGATTTTATTAACCTCGATAGTATCACCTCTCAACTTCTATACCCAAGTGAAACAAGTCCCAGTCCATCCAGCTTTTTTTTAATAACTCAAACCTTCCATACCCAGCAATGTTCTGGTAAATCTCTTCTATAACAGGGCAACCAGAACTGAACACAGTATTCCAGAAGAGACCTTACCAATGTCCGGGACAACTTCAACACGATTTCCCAGCTCCTGTACTCAAAGGACTGAGCAATGAAGGCATCCAGCTCACGGGATAGTGAGCCTGACGTCTAGTCAACTTCACACTCTGTATTGGAAAGATATTTATGGCTCACTGTCCGTTTATTTTTTTTCTGTAGTTTATGTAATATTGAGCCCAAACAGTGTGTTATTTTTGGGATCCTGTGATGCACAAATTGGCTGAGGAGTTTCCTGCATCCAAGGATGAAAACTTCTTTGAATGGATAGTGTTCTGAGTTTGTGAAAGGCACTATGCAAATGCAATTCTTTCTCTATTCTTTGGTGGTATCGTCTGGAAATGTAAGGATGCCTAATGAAAGGAGAAGATGAAGATTTGTATTTACATAGCATCTTTCGCAACCTCAACAGGTGTCAAAGTGTTTTCCAGTCACGAAATATTCCTCCTATTCACTCAGAGGTGAAAATTTGAAGTTGAAGTTTAGATTTCATGCAGGTTTTCAAAATCACAGGTAGGCTGATTAGAGTAGATAGCGAGGAAACTGTGGTGTCAAAAGAACGAGAGCAAGAAGCCATAGCTATAAAATAATTTGTAAAAGGAGCTAGAATGGAATGAGAGAAAGATTTCTCTCCCACTGAGCAGCTGAATTGTATGTCCTGGAGATATGGTGGAGTCAGGTTCGATTGAGACATTCTGGAGGGTATTGGATGATTGTTTGAATAGTAACAGTGTGCAAGGCTGTGGGAAAAGACCAGAGATTAGTACTAGATAATGATGTTCATTTGTCGAAGCAGTACAAGCACGATGGGCTGAATGGCCTCCTTCTATGCTACAAGAGCTCTGTGGTTCTGTGAAGTGGAATATTGGCAGCACAGGAACCAATCTGTGCACTGCATGCTCCCTCAAACAGCAATATAACTACGACCAGATTGTCAGTGTTTTATTTAGATATTTTTGAGTGATAAAGATTAGCCAGTAGTCCAGAGGAATCTTTTCTGCAAACAGTGGCTACAGAATATGTTTGGTCCCTGGTAAGGCCTCTGTATATTACTGTGTCCAAAAGATCCCATATCTGAACAGTGTAGTAGCAAAACTGCCTGTCTGGGCAGAGTGAGCCTGAAACCTGTAGCTTCCTAACTCCAAAGTGAGGTTGTTACACACTGAGTTACAGCTGACAGTAACAATGAGCCAGGTAGACAGCAGCAAGCTCTGTGGCTATCATAATAGTGCTGCAGGCTAAACTGAGCACTTGGGATTGGGGGGGGAGTCACTGAAATTTGTGTGTGTGTGTGATTGTGTACGAATTCATTTATGTAACTGAGTTCATGTAATTTTTTTTCTTTATTCATTCATGGGATGAGGGTGTTGCTGGCTAGGCAGCTTATTGCCCATCGCTAATTGCCCAGAGGGCACTTAAGAGTCAACCACATTGCTGTGGGTCTGGAGTCACATGTAGACCAGACCACGTAAGGATGGTAGTTTCCTTCCCTAAAGGACATTAGTGAACCAGGTGGGTTTTTCCAACAATCAATAATGGATTTATGGTCATCATTAGACTCTTAGTTCCAGATATTTGTTGAATTCAAATTCCACCATCTGTCGTGGCAGGATTCAAACCCAGGTCTCCAGAATATTATCTGAGTCTCTGGATGAACAGCCCAGCAATAATACCACAAAGTCACTTCCTCCCTCTTATGTATGTACGAGTAGGAGCACGTTACTGCGGATGCTGGAATCTCTGCTGTAAGCAGAAAATGCCAGAGATCACAGCAGGTCAGGCAGCATCCATGGAGAAGAACAAGTTAACGTTTTGAGTCCAGATGCCTCTTCATCAGAGCTGAAGTGAAGTGTGGAGAGGGCAGCATTTCGAAGGGATCATTCTCTGCAGGACACCCTAGTCCATTCTTCAACAAATAACGCCAAGCCCTTTTCCCATGGCACCTTCCCGTGTCACTGCGGAAGGTACAGCACCTGCCCCTTCAGCTCCTCCCTGCTCACCATCCAAGGGCCTAGACAGTCTTTCCAGGGGAAGCAGCATTTCACCTGTACCTCCTCCAAACTTGTGTATTTGTATTCGCAGCACCCAATGTGGCCTATGCTACTTTGGAGAAACCAAACACAGAATGATGAGTGTGAAGCTGGATGAACACAGCAGGCCAAGCAGCATCTCAGGAGCACAAAAGCTGACGTTTTGGGCCTAGACCCTTCATCAGAAAAGGGGGATGGGGAGAGGGTTCTGAAATACATAGGGAGAGAGAGGGAGGCGGACTGAAGATCGATAGAGGAGAAGATAGGTGGAGAGGAGAGTATAGGTAGGGAGGCAGGGAGGGGATAGGTCAGTCCGGGGAGGACAGACAGGTCAAGGAGGCGGGATGAAATGGAGGTGTGGCTTGAGGTGGGAGGAAAAGATAGGTGAGAAGAAGAACAGGTTAGAGAGGCGGGGATGAGCTGGGCTGGTTTTGAGATGCTGTGGGGGGAGGGGAGATTTTGAAGTTTGTGAAGTCCACATGAGGGATTGCTTTGTGGAATACCTCCAGTCTGTGCACAGGCAGAACCCCAACCTTCCCATAGTCGGTCATTTTAACGCAGTGTCCTGCTTGCATGCCCATGTGCCTATCCTCGGCATACTGCAGTGTTCCAGTGAATCACAGCACAAACTGGAGGAACAACATCTCATCTTCAGACTAGGCACTTTACAGCCCTCTGGACTAAATACTGAGTTCAGTTGTGAGCAAACTCCCGTTTCTTCCCTTTCTTTGAACTTTAAATGTTACATTCTCTGCCACCATATTCTCTCTCCCCTCTGTCCACCTCAGTGGGATTGTCTGTTCTTTCAAGTCTGGCAGTTAGATACACCATTCTGATCATTTCCACTCCATTCCCACATTCTGATCACTATCAAGATCCTTTCTTCCCCAGCACTCTACAGTCCACTGCCTTCCCCACTATAGCCTCCACACTTCATCTCAGTTCTGATGAAGAGTCATCTGGACTGAAAACGTTAGCTTGCTGTCTCTCCATGGAGGCTGCCCGGCCCAGTATGATTTCAGTATTTGTTGTTTGCTATGCATATGTATAAGAGAGTGTGAGCATGTCTGCATGTGTTTACACATATGTATCTGTGTATATGTGTGTATAAGTGTTTTGGTGCATGTGTATGTATGTCTGTGTGTGTGTATGCTTGTGTTGGTCCATATGTACACATGTGTGTGTGTGTGTGTGTGTGTGTGTGTGTGTGTGTGTGTGTGTGTGTGTGTGTGTGTGTGTGTGTGTGTGTGTGTGTGTGTGTGTGTATATACGTACCTGTGTATCTGTGTGCATAAGTGTGGGGTTCTACATTTATAGATGCATCACAGCTTGGTATGGCAACTGCTCTGCCCAAGACCACAAGAAATTATAGACAGTTATGAATGTAGTCCATTCCATCACTCAAACCAGCCTTCCATCTATTGAGGCTGTGAGTACATTGATGACTGAATCAGCACCGCCTCATGCTCCCAAGAGTGGCTCGAACAGTTCATCCACTTCACCAACACCTTCCACCCCAACCTCAAGTTCACCTGGGCCATCTCCAACACATCCCTCACCTTCCTGGACCTCTCTGTCTCCATCTCGGGCAACCAGCTGGAAACTGATGTCCATTTCAAGACCACCGACTCCCACAGCTACCTAGAATACACCTCCTCCCACCCACCCTCCTGCAAAAATTCCATCCCCTATTCCCAATTCCTTCGCCTCCGCCACATCTGCTCCCAGGATGAGGCATTCCACTCCCGCACATCCCAGATGTTCACGTTCTTCAAGGGCTGAAACTTCGCTTCCCCCCCCGCCTCCCCCGCCCCACGGCAGTGGTCGAGAACGCCCTCGACCGAGCCTCCCGCATTTCCCGCAACACATCCCTCACACCCCGCCCCAGCAATAACCACCAAAGAGGATCCCCCTCGTTCTCACACATCACCCCACCAACCTCCGGATACAACACATCAACCTCCGACACTTCTGCCGTCTACAATCCGACCTCACCACCCAAGACATTTTTCCATCCCCACCCTTGTCTGCCTTCCAGAGAGACCACTCTCTCCGGAACTCCCTTGTCCGCTCCACACTCCCCTCCAACCCCAACACACCCGGCACCTTCCCCTGCAACCGCAGGAAATGTTACACTTGCCCCCACACCTCCTCCCTCACCCCCATCCCAGGCCCAAGATGACTTTCCACATCAAGCAGATTGTCACCTGCACATCTGCCAATATTCTATACTGCATCCACTGCACCCGGTGTGGCTTCCTCTACATTGGGGAAACCAAGCGGAGACTTGGGGACAACTTTGCAGAACACCTCTGCTCGGTTCGCAATAAACGACTGCACCTCCCAGTGACGAACCATTATAACTCCCCCTCCCATTCTTCAGATGACATGTCCATCATGGGCCTCCTGCAGTGCCACAATGATGCCACCCGAAGGTTGCAGGAACAGCAACTCATAATCCGCTTGGGAACCCTGCAGCCCAATGGTATCAATGTGGACTTCACCAGCTTCAAAATCTCCCCTTCCCCCACCGCATCCCAAAACCAGCCCAGCTCGTCCCTTCCTCCCTAACATGTTCTTCCTCTCGCCTATCCCCTTCTTCCACCTCAAGCCGCACCTCCATTTCCTACCTACTAACCTCATCCCCCCCCCACTTGACCTGTCCGTCTTCCCTGGGCTGACCTATCACCTTCCTACCCTCTCCCCATCCTCCTCTCTGATGAAGGGTCTAGGCCCGAAACGTCAGCTTTTGTGCTCCTGAGATGCTGCTTGGCCTGCTGTGTTCATCCAGCTCCACACTTCGTTATCTTCCATCTATTGACGTTGTCTGTACTTTTTGCTGCCTCAGGAAAGCAGCTAGAATAATCAAAGACCCCTCCAACCCTGTTTATGCTCACTTCCATGCTGTTCCATCAGGCAGAAGAAATAGGGGCAGGTGGCTCAGTGGCTCAGTGGTTAACATTGCTCCCTCACAATGCCAGGGACCTGGGTTCCAATCCACCCTTGAGTGACAGTCTTTGTGGAGTTTGCACATTCTCCCTGTGTCTGTGTGGATTTCCTCTGGGTGCTCTAGTTTCCCCCCACATCTAAAGATGTGTAGTTTAGCTGAATTAGCCGTGCTAAATTGCTCATAGTGTCCAGGCTGTGCAGGCTAGGTGGATTAGCCATGGGTCACAGGGATGGGGAAGAGAGTGGCCTGGGCAGGATGCTCTTCGGAAGGTTGGTACGGACTCAATGGGCTGAATGGCCTGTTGCTGCCCTGTAGGGATTCTATGATCAATGGGAAGTTTGAAAATATGTCCCACCGGATTCAAGAACAGCTTCTTCCCTGCTGTTATCAGACTTGTGAATGCACCTCACCTATACTAGAGTTGATCCTTCTCTGTATCTACAACTCTGCAATCTGCATTCTGTTCTATTACACTGATATACTTATGTAAGGTATAATTTGCCTGGATAGCATGCAAAACAATACTTTTCACTGTATCTCGGTACATGTGACAACAATAGTTCAAATCAAATGTGTGTATGTACGTACCTGTGTAGAGGCATGTATAAGTATGTGGGCGCATATGTATGTTTGTACGTCTACATGTGTCTGTAGATATGAGTGTGTGTACTTGTTGTACGCTGCTAGTGAGAGCTCTGTTATTCAAATGATAAATCCAGCGAGTTTAAAGACTTTTATTACTGTCTAAAGGATCACCTTGGGCAGTGATACACTTGGCTTGGCATTACCTAGGATCATCCTAGGGTTTTATCTTCTCCAGCCTTGTTTGCAGATGTTTCCCACACAGACCCTACCTCAGACCCTGAGCAGTGGTTCAGTTTCCTGTTTCCTCACTTCACTGGCATTTTTAACTTATTTGACAATTAATATCTAGGCAATGTTTCCCAATTCAATAGATAGTGAAAGCTGGTGAGGTGGAAAATCAGCCAATGATTTTCTACGAGACCAATTTCAGACTTTTGAGTGAATCTTGCTTTGACACCAAATTGACAATCTTGACTCAGTCCACAGGGATAATAGTTTGGGAAGAAGTTGTTAAACTGCTCTAGCCGGGTGTGCTACTCACAGACGGAGTTTAAACAATATACAAGTGGCATCTCGTCAAGGGAGCACTCCCCTATTCACTATAGTAACTCCAGCCTCACCCTCTCTGTTGTCTTGTAGCTAGTGTTGCTACAGCTGCTCCCTCTTTACAGGACAGATGGCTGTGTTATTCTTAGTGTTGGCCAACACCTCAGTACCTTGCCAGAAATAGCATAAAAACATTAATCCCTGCCGACACAGTCACTCTCTTCCTTTGTGTTGGCCATTGTCAGAAATCCCTCCAGCACGGCGCTATCTCTCTGAACATTTCACTGTCTGAGTTTGTTTTCCCAGCTCCAAAAGAAATAAAACACATACAAGGAATTGTTGGAGAGTTGCTCACAAGTTAGTATGACCAACAGGGTGGTAGGCAACATGAGCCAGCACTAGGAGGACAGGAAATGAAGTTTAATTTATATGATAGAGCTTCACCCTTTGGCATAATCATGAAGATGCTGTGAGTTACAACTGGCATGCATTAATTCCATCACTGTGCTAAGAAGGGTTTAGGGAATGTACAGTTTTGGATTGTAATGTAATGATCCTTCAACTTAGTTTATTTTGACAGTTTTCCTGTAACTTCATGCAATTGTTCACAGTTTGCATCAATGTAAAACAGTTTCAGTATCAGGTTGATGCAGAGTGTGATGTGGATGTAAAGTAAAAAGCATTGAATTACCTTTTGCAAAATCACCTCCTGTTCTCTAAAATAGCAACTGTGCAGATGGCAGCTTTGACAATGCAAGATGAAAAACTGTTTGGCTGTGGGGTGAACATAGAACATAGAACATTACAGCACAGTACAGGCCCTTCGGCCCTCAATGTTGTGCCGACCTGTCATACCGATCTCAAGCCCATCTAACCTACACTATTCCATGTACGTCCATATGCTTATCCAATGACGACTTAAATGTATCTAAAGTTGGCGAATCTACGACCATTGCAGGCAAAGCGTTCCATTCCCTTACTACTCTGAGTAAAGAAGCTACCTCTGACATCTGCCCTATATCTTTCACTCCTCAATTTAAAGCTATGCCCCCTCGTGCTCGCCGTCACCATCCTAGGAAAAAGGCTTTCCCTATCCACCCTATCTAACCCTCTGATTATTTTATATGTTTCAATTAAGTCACCCCTCAATCTTCTTCTCTCTAATGAAAACAGCCTCAAGTCCCTCAGCCTTTCCTAGTAAGACCTTCCCTCCATACCAGGCAGCATCCTAGTAAATCTCCTCTGCACCCTTTCCAAAGCTTCCACATCATTCATATAATGCGGTGACCAGAACTGTATGCAATACAGGGTGAAGTGTAGCAGAGCCTTATCCTAGCCCTGGGATCAGTATACAGCCAGTCCCTACGGGAATGCTGCAATGTAATAAGCAGGATGGAGGACCTGAGATGACCTTTCTCCCACAGAGCCTCAGGGCCCTGCAATACTGGACTGTCTCTATCGCGGTTTCACCTGGGATCAGCTGATTGCAGATTTTAAAGGCTGGTGGGCTACTTCATCAGCACAACCTGGGCTACAAGCAGGCTGCTAAAGGCTGCTCTGCCTTTCGTTAAGAATGTGGGCAATCTCAATGCCACCTTCCTGTATGCTTCCCCAAAGCCCTTGTCATTGTTTGATCTCACTTCCAGGATGTGGGCCTCACTGACATTCATTCCTCACATCCACAGTGATGTCGTTGGATCTTTTTCCTTAGCCTCTTCATGTGTGGAATGAACTGCCAGAGGAAGTGACGGATTTGGCTACAGTTACAACATTTAAAAGACATTTCGATAAGTACGAGTAGGAAATGTTTGGAGGGTAATGAGCCACTTGCAGGCAAGTGGAACTCGTGTGGCCTGGGGGGGCGAGGAATAGTTGGACTGAAGGGTCTGTTTCTGTGCTCTATGACTGGACAGTCTGTGTGATGCAGATACTTCTACAGTGCTGTTAGGGTTGGAGTTCCAGGATTTCAATAGAACAACGATGAAGAAGTGAGTAATAAGTTGCCAAGTTGAGACGTAGTATAATTGGGGAGTGGAGACTTAGAATCGGTGGTGTACCCAAACATTTGCTGTCCTTGTCCTTCTGAGGAGTGGAAGGCACGGGTTTGGAAATTGCTGCCAATGAAACACTGGAGAATGTTACACTGCGTAAGACCATGAGATCATGTGCCATTGGAACAGAAGCAGACCAATAAGCTCTAACATTCAATGGAGTCATGGCTGATCTGATAGCACTCAACTCCACTTTCCTGTCTTTTCCTCATAACCCAGTCTCCTATAGTTTCAATTGGTCTCAGTTAGAGAACTGAAATGGGCCTCCGTTCCCAAGTCTAGTGATCTCTCTTCACAAAGTGCCTAGATTTCAATTGAAGTTAAATTTAGCTATGGGTATGATGCTACCACAGTTGAATTGCAGGTATTTCCCAAAGTCTAAAGGTAGCCAGTAATAGTACATATTTGAGCAAAGTACTGGATGGCAATTAGGATCTCTGGAATCTTATCCCCAGCAACAAACTGCAACACAGGAAAGGAGGAGCCAAGGATAAAAGTTTCTGGAAATTATAACAACTTCTTCAAAAGGGATCCTGTCTTGTGGGTTTTTTTTTCAGGATGGAAATGTTTCCGTTCACTGCTCTGCTCAGATATAGTCACTCCCAGCAGTGAGGGAAGTCAGTGAACACAGCACTGAGTTCCTTTCTTTGTGCAATGTTCTTCATAGTCATGTTTGTGCTGGAGAATGGTGAAGTTTCCATTTTAGACACCCATCACCCCCAGTCCAATATAAAGCACTCTCTCAGGGCAAGAGCAATGTCAGTTATATTAGAACAAAAGAACTGCAGATGCTGTAAATTTCAGGAACAAAAACAAAGTTGCTGGGACAGCTCAGCAGGTCTGGCAGCATCTGTGGAGGAGAAAACAGTGTTAACATTTCGGGTCCAGTGACCCTTCCTCAGAACATTCTGAGTTTTTGTGAAGTTTCTATCAACTCTGTCCACATCAAACACTTTCAGAACAAGGACAGCAGGGGGTTGAGTTGGGAGTAAAGCTCTCTCTAATCTTTTCAACTGAAATTAAACTGTAAGTAAATCTCCCCTGATATTATCCCCATCAAACACTCCCATGACAGATACAGGATGGGCGAGATACTGTGTAAAATGACCCATATTTTGTCTCTCACATGTATACAATGTTTCTAGTCCCACACTCTGATGGTTTGGTTTACTATTTTCTACAGTATTCAGCTTCTAGCCCCTCTGTACTAAATAACAAATCATGTTTTATTGAGGAAAGGCTGAGTTGTAGGTAGAAGTACTTTGGAACACTTTGTCTACATTGTAAATTTGTCCAAGTATATTTTGTTTTTGCTGTTATCCTTTTATTTTCAAGAAGGATGGTGTGCTCAATAGAAGATCCAGTATCCAGAACTCCCTGGTTCAATGACCAAGATAGTTACAGACTGGCCCCTGGATGTTGACCCCCATTAAAGCTGGCACGGACAGGGAAGCAATGTTCCCTTGGATTCTGCCAAGTGGCACAAAGCAATGCACTTTGGGTAATTGTCCATTGTCGATGACAATATTCTGACCATCAGGAAGGGAGAGGGTGATTCCCCACTGCATCCTGAAGAAAGAAGGAGAATCTCCCACCCTACCCCAAAGGGAGGGGTTGATTTCCCACTGCACCCTGAAAAAAGGGGGCAAATCTCCCATCCCAACCTGAAGGGAGGGCAATTTCCCCACACCCCACCCCAAAGGCAGGGGTCGACTTCCCATTCCAGCCTGAAGGATGTGCATGTTAACATTTGTTGTTCCTCATTTGGCAATTTCGAAAAGGACTCAATATATAGACGGAGCAAGAACAATATCAAAAGCACTAACTACTTTAATTTATTTAATGCCTTTAACGCATAAAACACCCTTTACAAGAAAAAATAATTCTGAGCTGAAAAAGGAGACAGTTTGAAATAACCACAGAGAATGCTGGAGAAACTCGGCAGGTTTGGCAGCATCTGTGGAGATAGAAACAGCATTAATGTTTTAAGTACTCTTCTTCAAAAAGATTATCAGTAGACAGCTGGGATCGGTGACCAAACTTTGGTTAATGATGTAGGTTTCAATTATCTTAGAGAGAGAATATTGTTGAAGCCAAGATCTTTGTGTTGAGGAGGTGCCAGTGTCGAACTGGGGTGGACAAGGTCAGATGTCAAACAATGCCAGGCTACAGTCCAACAGGTTTATTTAAAATCACAAGCTTTTGTACCGCTGCTCCTTTCATTAGGTGAAGTGAACAGAAGAACACAGGCACAGAATTTATCTACAGAGAGATCAAAAGATCACACAAATGGTGTGAGCGGAGTGTTGACAGGCTGAATGACAAGTTTCTGCAGCTGATCAAAAGCATCAGATGGTGTGAGTAAAACATCAACGGCTGAATTACAAGTGAGGGGATCACCTATAATCTGATTCGATGAAGCAGAGAGATAATTACAAAAAATTGGAAATAAGGTGGTGCTGGAAACAAACCAATGGCTTGGAATAACATGATAGGTATAAGAGTTGTATGCTGAGGGTCTAACCAAATTAATAAATGATCCAAAAGACTATAAACTAATTAAGATAGAGTGATCCTAATGAGTTATCAAGGTGATAGTGTTTAAACTGGGCAGTAAGGAAGATTTTAAGAATACAGAACAGTGTGGTCGTGTTACACATACTGTGACATGAGCCCAAGATCTCAGTTGAGGCCATCTTCATGAGTACGGAACTTGACCATCAGTTGCTGCTCAGCGATTTTGCATTGTTGTGTATCTTGGAGTCTGCCTTGGAGGATGCTTACCAGAAGATCTGAGGCTGATGGCCTTTGGCCGCTGAAGTGTTCCCTGACTGGGAGGGAACATTCCTGTCTGGCAATTGTCGCGCGGTGTCCATTTATCCATTGTTGTAGCATTTGCATGGTTTTGCCAATGTACCATACTCCACCTGACAAAGGAGCAGTGCTCCCAAAGCTTGTGACTTCAAATAAATCTGTTGGACTATAACCTAGTGTCATGTGACTTCTGATAGAGATCTTTAGGCATGAAATTCCAGAGTTGAGGGTGCAGGCAGCTGAAGGTTACCAGTGGTGAAGCAAAGAACAGGGGAAAGAAAACTGTCAAACTTCTGAAGGTAAAAATTTTGAAGGTGGTCCAAATTGCCTTGTATACCTCAACGTAGAGGACCAATACGCCCTGCTCATTTATTTCCAACCATGATGGGGTTTTTACTGCTTTTTTTCTCTCTGAGCGAGTTACATTTAATAGTGTAAACTTAACAACTTCAATAACTCTTCATGGATTGATAGAATCAGCAACAACTGCATGGAATAAACTGTTAGGGGTCAAATCCAAACTGTTATGCAGGAATTGAAAGCAATTAGCCACGTCTCAGAAAAGAAGGAGTCAAAGCTACTTAAACAAAACTGTTTTAACAACTACTTGATAACTGGTGCTTTATGCCACAAGGACAAATGATTGCCCTGCAGAAGAATTTAACGAGTTAATTGCAAGAAAGTTATATCTTCAAACAGTCGATGCCTATTGAGACAAGGATAAGAAGTCAAGCTCCAGACATGCAATATTAGGGATGGAAGAATCTAAAGGATCATCAATAATATCACACCATAAAATTAAAGGACAAAAAGACTCTAAGAATTCAACTCCAGGATTCTTCAGGGTTAGGGTTAACTTTGAGAATAATGCTGCATAAGGACCAAACCTTGGACACGTCCAGAGACAGATGCTGTTATTTGGAATTATTGCTTAATTCCACAAGAATCAGGTAATAGCCAAGTCAGGTTGTGAGGCTTAACTTGAAAGTCTTACTTTGGTTGCTACATGCAATAAAGTTTAAGTAATTGTTTCAGTATTTGGTTGTGAGATTTCTTAATAAGTAGCTGAATTAAAGGTAGCTTTTGAAAAATCAAACACAACATACGGAAGGAGACGGAAGTGGAAGAACACAAAGTCCTCAGAGGTCTGTCAGGCTGGAAGGGATTACTGTAGTACAGCTAATCACCCTACCCCTGCCTTCCCGCTTGTCCTATGCTGATGTTCTAACCACATGCCTCATTGGTCATCCCATCTCACACTTTCCAGACAGGTGTCCTCAATCTCTCCTGTCCGAAAAAGCCTGGTCAAGAGAAAAATGTCCACCAGAACCTTTGGAACCAAAATATTGTACACAGTGTAGTTTACAAAGATTACAAATTAATTCACACGGGGAATTAAACACCTCATACCTATGGGCCATCACAACTCCCAGTTAAGAGGAGTAGATACAATAGCAAATACTATGCATTTTAATATAGATCCTCAATCACAGTGGGAACCAAGGTTACAGGGAAAAGGCAGGAAAATGGGCAGGAGGAACACCAGATCATCCCTGACCCCATTGAAGGTTGGAGTGCTGAATGGCCTACTCCTATTCCTATTTCTTAAGGTTTCCTGTCTTTATTTCCCTGATGCAGTAGTCCAGTCAATGTCCAAGAGTGCAAGTTGAGAAATATACCTTAACCTTCAAGCATTTGTTAATGTCTCTCTCCACAACCTCCATCAAAATTTTATTCCACTGAGCTCTGTTTTTGTTTGCTGTGCAGCTAAAAATAGACCACCTTATGCATTATTCCTCCTTACATCTCACCATGTTTATTTACTAAATTGCTTCTTGTTATAATTCACTTTTTATAGAAGCCGAAAACTGTCAACTCATTGAACCCTGTGACTGCAATATACAACCAAGGTGCTACTTCCTCAGTTGTCCAACTGTCACTGTTTCCTTTCCAACTCCTTTGGTCTGCTTGTCTTCTCAATTTGGCCCCTTCACCTTGATGCCTCCACTTCACGCTGAGTGTGACTGGGAAGTGGCTGAAACTATCAGTTATTGCAGATTTCAGCAAATTTGTTACAACCAAACATAGGTTTGCCGAGTAGGGGAAATGTACCTTGTGGTGAGTAAAACAACATACACACCCAGAAACATAGTTCTGGCTCGATAATGTAGTCCATGACAACTCTAATGTTAGACATAAATATATGAACCATGATTAAGAAGTTTGCACATGATATAAAACTGGAGGAAGAAAAGTAAGGTGAACAGAAAGATATTGATGGACTAATCTGGTAGGAAGAAAAGTAAAAAAATCATGTAAAACCTGAAGAAATGTGAGATGATGCATTTAGGGAGTTGGAAGAAGGCAAATGAATTAAAACTAAATG
The DNA here is from genome assembly GCF_030684315.1 of Stegostoma tigrinum. Taxonomy (NCBI): domain Eukaryota; kingdom Metazoa; phylum Chordata; class Chondrichthyes; order Orectolobiformes; family Stegostomatidae; genus Stegostoma; species Stegostoma tigrinum. The sequence goes on from NC_081374.1 coordinate 5,376,631, forward strand.
GTAAAATTTTGAGAAACGTTGACGAACAGAGAGGTTTTAGAGTGTTCAGAGATAATGGGAACTGCAGATGTTGGAGAGTCCGAGATAACAAAGTGTGGAGCTGGATGAACACAGCAGGCCCAGCAGCATCTCAGGAGCACAAATGCTGACGTTTTGGGCCTAGAACCTTAATTTGAGACAGCAGAGATAAGGTAATCAAGAAAGCATATGGGATACTTTACATACCTTTACTGGCTGGCATTTCAAAAATGTTGGTGTTGCTATAATGTTTCTTAGGCCTCTCTTCTGCACATTTTGTCAATTAGCTATACTTGCCCATTCTTGATAGTACATATATAATTGTTATCCCTAATCTATGATTATTCTTTTTAAAATCAATTTACAAGACGTGAGCATTACTGGCCAGCCTAGAATTGGCCATCCCTAATTGCCCTTAGAAAGATAATAGGCCTTGCTTGTGCAACAGTGGGGCACATGGTGTAGGTGGACCACAGCATTGTTAGGACAGGAATTCCAGGATTCCGACCCACTGACACTGAAGGAATGGTGATATATTTGCAAGTCAGGGTGGGGTGTGGTTTGGAAGGAAGCTTGCAGTTGGTGGTATTTCCATGCATCTGCTGTTTTTGTCTTTCTAGATGGTAGAGATTGGAGGTTTAGAAGATGCTGTTAAAGGAGTCCAGGTCAATTGTTGCAATGCTTCTCATAGATGGCACGTATTACTGTTACTGTGCATTTGTGGTGAAGGGAGTGAATGTTGAATGTGATGATGGGCTGCCAATCAAGTGGACTGCTTTGCACTGGATGGTATCAAACCTCTTCTAAGTTGATGGAGCTGCACTCATCCAGGCAATTGGAGAGTATTCCCATCATGCTCCTACCTTAGATTGTGGATAGTTTTTGAGGGATGAGGAGGTAGGTCACTCCACTGTATTTATATCACTGACCCAATTTCAAGCCCATGAAACCGCGCCCTTCCCAGGATGTTGATGGGGGAGGGATTTCAATGATAGTAACACCATTAAATGCTGAGGGGCAATGGTTAGCTTCTCTCCTGTTGGAGATGGTCATTGTCTGGTTAAGGGCGAAGGTAGTTCTGGAGACAAGTCTTCAGTACTATCATGAAATTTTTGTTAGGGTCCATAGCCTTTGCAGTATTCATGATATCGCATGAAATGCAACAAATTGGCTAAAGTCTAGCATCTGATGCAGGGCCTACAGGAGGATACTGAGATACTGTTACATTGGATTGAAATGCTTCACCCTTGTGGCTTGCACTGGTGTACTGGGCTCTTCCATCATTGAGGATGGGGATATTTGCGGGGCCTCCTCCAGTGAGTTGTTTAATTGTCCACCACTATTCACCACTGCTGCCTGACTCTTGTTGGTTTCTGTGAGCTCTTTCTTACATGATTGTATATAATTCTGTTCTCTGAAAGTACATTCCTCATGAGCGCAGACAATCCTATCCTTCAGTGGCTGGAAAGACTTAAAATATTTACTTTGTGTAGGTGCAGCGTGCTCGGAATAGAGAATCGGAGTGAGAGGTCTGAGTGGTGATGGGTGAGAAATCAGTTTCTGGATTATCTGTAGTTAATAAGGTTGATTTAGTCAATAATGATCACAATAGGAGGAGAAGTCAGCCTCAGAAGGGTCCTCCTGTAATACTTGGGAAATCAGGGACTCTCCAGTTTCCTTGGTGGCCACCTACACAGGCAATGCGTTCAGCTGCAGCTCCTGATTTGTCACATGGAGTGCCTGGAGCTGCGGAAGGGCTTACTATGGAGCACCCATGAGGCTGAGAATGTCAAGGATAGCAAATTTAGCAAGCTGGTCACACCACCCGTAAGGGTTCCACAGACAGGGAAGGATTGGGTGACCACCAGGAAGATGAGTAGGTGTGGGCAGGCAGTGCAGGAGTCCCCTGGGGCCATTCCCCTCTCAGTCAGGGATATACCATGTTGGATACAGTACAGGGGATAGTCTTTCAGGGAAAAGCAACAACAGTCAGATCAGTGGCATCACAACAGATTCTGTTGTACAGTAGGAAGGGTCAAAGCATTGATGTGTGGTTGTGATAGGGGACTCTGTGGTAGGAGACATTGCTGTGACTGCAACTGAGACTCCCCCAGGATGCTGTGTTGCCTCCCTGGTGCCAGGGTCAAGGATGTCTCTGATATTCTAAAGTTGAAGGTTGAGCAGCTAGAGGTTGTGTTCCATGTTCTAACAACACCAGTAAGAAGCGAGATGAGGTCCTGGACAGGGAGTTTAGGGAGTTAGGTAGTAAGTTGAAAAGCAGGACCTCTAGGACTGTATTCTCGCTTTACTCCCTGTGTCACATTCCAGCAAGGCTAGGAATAGGAAGGTAGTGCAGTTAAATATGTTGGCTAAGGAGCTGGTGTAGAGGGTAGCGAGGGCTTCAGGTATGTGGATCATTGGGATGTCTTCAAGGACAGGTGGGAACTGTACAAGAAGGTTGGGTTGCACCTAAACTGGAGGGACACCAGTACACTGGCAGAGAGGTTTGCTAATGCCACTCAGGAGGGTTTAAACTTGTGTGGCATGGAGGTGGGAACTGGAGCCATAGATCAGCATGTAAAATGACCGAGGAGGAGCCAGAAACTAAGGCCACTGAGACTAAGAGGAAGAACAAATATGAGGTTGGCTCAGTTGAGTGAGGGCCAAGTCTGGCAGCATAAAGTTCCTGGATTTAGATGTTTCAAGTGTGATAGAGAGGGATGTATCATTGATGGGAGCATTGTGTTGCTGATAAGGGAAAATATGAGGGAGGACACCTTGGACAGTTCATCCAGTGAGGCCATATGGTAGAGTTCAAGAATGGAAGGGTGCAATCACTCTGATGGGGTTGTACAACAGGCCTTCCAAAAGCCAGTGGGAGCTAGAGGAACAGACGTTTAGACAGATCATCGAAAATGTGATGAATTAAAACCGAAAGAACTGAGGATGCTGTAAATCAGGAGCAAAAACAACAGTTTCTGGAAAAGCTCAGCAGGTCTGGCAGCACTTCTGAAGAGAGATCAGAGTTAATGTTTTGGGTCACATTGGTGTGGTGGGTGATTTTAACTTCCCCTATATTGACTGGGGCTGACTTAGTGTCAGGGGCTTGGATGTGGGGGGTATTTGTTAGGCCTGTCCGGGACAATTTTTTGAAACAATATGTATATAGTCCAACTACGGAAGGGGCCATACTAGACCTGGCTATTGGACAATAAGCCTAGCCAGATGATGGAAGTTTCGATGGAGAGCATCTTTACAATAGTGACCATAATTCTGTAAGTTTTAAGTTACTGGTGGATGAGGATAAGAGCAGACCATGAGTGAAAGTATTAAATTGGAGGTAGGTTAACCATGACAATATTAGGCAGGAACCAGGGAATGCAGACTGGGGCAGCTGTACAAGAATAAATCCACATGTGGCATGAGGAAATCTTCTAAAGGACAGTTGATTAGAAATCAGGCCCAGCATGTTCCTATGAAAATGAAGGACAATGATGACAAGATTCAGGAACATTGATTGACAACGAAAATTGGAAGCTGAGTTAAAAAGAAAAAGGAGGCATTCATAAGGTTTAAGAAACTCAAGAAAGATAGAGGCCGCAAAGAACACAAAGGTAACAGGCAAGCACTCAAACAATGAACTAGGAAGGCTATAAGAAATGTCTTTGGCAAACAGGATTAAGGAAAGTCCTAAAGTATTTTATACTTCTGTAAGGAGAAAGAGGGTAGCTCGGGAAAGGGTAGGTCCACTCAAGGACAAAGGAGGGAATATATGCGTGGAGACGGAGGAAGTGGGTGAGGTCCTTAACAAATATTTTGCATCAGTATTTACAAAGAAGAGGGACTTGGTGTATGATTAGTCTTGGGAGGGGGATGTTGATATTCTATGGAATGTCAGTATAAAAAAAGGAGAAGGTATTGGGTGTTTTGAAAAACATGAAAATAGTCTAGTCCCCAGGACCTGATAGGATCTATCCAAATACTGAGGGAGGCAGGTGAGGAAATTGCTGGGGCCTCGTAGAAAATGTTTGTATCCCTTTTAGTCTCCCCAGGCGACTGGAGAAAAGCTAACATTGTTTCTTTGTTTAAGAAAGGCAACATGATAATCAGGGAAATCACAGGCTGGTGAGCCTTATGTCAGTGGTAGGAAAATTATTGGAGAACAGAGGGATAGAATTTACTCACATTTGGAAAAATATTAACTTATTAGTGATAAGCAGCATGGTTCTGTGTGGGAGAAATCTTGTCTCACAAACTTGATCGAAATTTTACAGGAAGGGACAAAGATAATTGATGAGGGGAGAGCAGTAGATGCTGTCTATGTGGACGTTAGCAATGCCTTTCACAAGGCCCCTCAAGGCAGGCTGATATAAAAGGTGAAGTCACGTGGAATCCATGGTGAACTGGTAAGATGGATGCAGAAATGTCTTAGTTATAAGAAACAGAGAGTAGAGGTGGAAGGATGTCTTTCTGATTGGAGATCTATAGCCAGTGGTGTTGCTCAGCAATCTGTGTCATGACTCCAATTGTTTGTAATATGTATAAATGATTTGGAGGAGATGTAGGTGGCCTGATTAGTAGTTTTTCAAGTGACATAAAGACTGGAGGAGCTACAGATAATGGGGAGGTTTGCCAGAGGATACAGCAAGTTGTAGACAAGCATATCATAGAATCATAGAATCCCTACAATGTGGAAAGAGGCCTTTTGGCCCAACAAGTCCACACTGACCCACAGAGCATCCCACCCAGAACCATTCCCCTATAACCACCTAATCTACACATCTCTGAACAATTGGGTAGAGAAGTGGCAGATGGAGTTTAATCCAGACAAATGTCAGATGATACATTTTGGAAGATCTAATGCAGGAGGGAAGTATACAGTGAATGGCAGAACCCTTAATAACATCAGCATTCAGAGGGATCTAGGTGTACAGGTCCACTGTTCCCTGAATGTGGCAAATCAAGTAGATAAGGCGGTCAAGAAGGCATGTGGCATGCTTGTCTTCATTGGTCAGGACACAGCTATATAGAACTTTAGTTAGGCCACATTTGGAATATTTTTGGTCATCACGTTACCAAAAGGATGTGGAGGCTTTGAAGGCTATACAGAAAAAGTTTAGCAGGATGTTGCCAGGTTTGGAGGATATTAGCTATGAGGAGATATTGGACGAACTTGGTTTGTTTTTACTTTGAATATTGAAGAAGAGGGGCAACCTGATAGAAGTTTACAAAATTATGAGAGTCATGGATAAAATGGATAGTTGGAATCTTTTCCCCTGGGTAGAAATGTTAGTTATGAGGGGACGTAGATTTAATGTAAAAGGAGTTAAGTTAAATGGAGATGTAAGAGGTGAGTTTCTTTTAAAAAGAGGATGGTCAGTGCCTGGAATGCACAGCCGAGGTAGGTGGTGGAGACAGATGTGTTTAAGAGGCAGTTTGATAGGTATTTGATTAGGCAGGGAATAGAGTGATGTGGACCGCATAGAGGTAAAATGTTTTAAGTTCAGAAAGACATTATGCGTCAGTGCAGTCTTGGTGGGCTGAAGGGCCTGTTCCTGTGCTGTACTGTTCTTTGGTCTTTTCTTCACAGCACTTGACCAGGAATGTCTCTAGTAAATCTTGATATACATCATCATCTCTCTACTCTATCCTTCCTCACTTTAAGATAGTAGTAGATAACAGGGTGTAGAGCTGGATGAACACAGCAGACCAAGCAGCATCAGAGGAGCAGGAAAGCTGATGTTTTGGTCTGGACACTTCTTTTATGTTCTTATACATTACCTCCTGGGTTTTTCTCTTTAACATTATACAACTAATTCTTTAAATTGTTTAGATTCTTCTAATCCAGTTTGGGATATAGTCCCTAGAGTCCAAACTGGAAATGTTACATTCACAGCTCGCCCTGATCTTGTTACCGTCACTGATGGTCTCAACCATTTCTGTGATGCAATTGTTCATTCTGTGAGGTAAATCAATGTTGTTCTTTTCTCAGAATCTGGGAGTTTGTTGCAACCATACCATTGTTCTCTCAACTTTTAGTAATATTAAATCTTTTCCATTTCTTCTGAATATTCCTGTTCAAATTCAAACAATATAAAACCATGCTTGTTCTGCCTGATTGAGAGCCTTACTTCCTAACTTCCTATCTCTGATCCATGCCTTCTGGCCTGGTATCAAACCTGACAAAGACCTCATTCATTCCCTGGAATTGTACCAACTTCTTCTTGTTTGATCATCCTCAATTGCTCCTCATCTCTTGTGCTCTTGACATATCATATTTAGCCTGAGGTTTTGTTGTGGCAATGGGATTTGTGCTCTGTCCATTTGAAAATCAATGGTGAGTAATAAGTAATCAAAGGTGTTACTCTGACTCAATCATTCCAAATCCCACTCATTGTTCTTCAGCATTGGGCTCTTTATGATTTTCACCACTCTCTCTGCTTCTCTATGTCATGTAGATGAAATGGTGTGATTAATATTGGATTCTATTGTGAATCTCTCTGAGCCTTCAATCACAAATTGCAGACAATTGTCTGAAATAATCTCATCTGGAAATCCATCTGTGGAAAAGAGTTTTTCCATTTTTTTCTTATCTTATTCTAAGTTAATGTGAATGGTCCATGTATGTACAGCAAAGGGGCACAATTTTCACTGTATTTTTACATTGAATACATGTGACAATAAATGATTCAATTAATCAACCAATCAATCAGCTGTCGTCCAGGTATTTCTCCTCTAATGCAATAGTTATGTTCTTGTGCAACCTCCACCATAGAAAATCATGATATAGAAATTCACCATAGAAAATCACGCTATAGAAATTCACCATAGAAAATTGTGTTACAGGGAAATTGCTATAGAAAATCCCCATATCTGTACAGCCTAAAGTTTGCATTTTCCAAACAGTGTCCACTATTCATCAATCACTTTACAGCCAATTCACGTTAACGAAACAAGCGTTATAGCAGAAATAAATGTATTGTGAAATTTGGTAACTTCCAGCAACTGGGAATAATACTCTACAGTGATCAAATTTGCTTTCCCTGGAAAGCTGAAGTGGCCAAATTCCCAACATTTTCAAAAATGTGCCTGGAAAACTAGCTGTTTATCTCGTTTTTGCTATTGATTGTACAGATACAGCCGGATGATGTAAAATCTTCAATGTTTTTTGAAATTCCGAGCCATCATACTGAGCGTTGCTCAGAACAATGTATGACTTTAAGTTAATATTTGTATTTGATTGTGTTAAGAAGGGGTTGATACGATTTGTCATTGTTAGCTTTTATATCTGAGCTTCGGACTCGGCTGCTGGAAAGTTGAAAGATTTGTTTTGTTTACATGTATTTTAATGAAGTTATACATTATTGAGATGAATAGTTCAATGCGCTAAAGCAAAGAGTGAGAGAAAACTGCTGTGCCTAGCTGCAGGAGTCCAGTAAAACAGAGAAACAGAACAATCCAGAAATTCAGTCAGCCTCTGTGTAAGTGTGCCAGAATGTGGAAGTAAGACAGCTGGACAGCTGAGTTTAAAGTACTCACGTGTTTTGTTTTATAGACTAAAGTGATATTGAATTTAGTTTGCAGTTTTTGCATGTCTCAAGAGAATCACTCAATGAAAGGGTAGTCATTTGGTGATTACACAGCTATTTGCTGAAAGGAAGCTGGTTTCAACTGTCCCAGCCTGAGCCTCAGCAAAGGGCTTTTAGATAATCATAACTGTTCACTGAGGTTTTTGTGTTTGTAAAATGCTTTTGTAATAAAAAGCAATAATGTGAAGCTGAATCTTTTTCTGATGTCTCTAATGAAATCTTTCCAACCTTTGATTTTGTTAAGTGCAATGTACATATTTTTTCTTGCTTGGTACGTGTTTAATCCTTTACATTAAAAGTGCACTGACAGCCTCTTATAAATGCATTCAGTAACTCACATTCACGGTTAAAAACAAAACAAAATTTGGATCTAGCAAGTCAGATTTCACTTTTGGATCTGATACACTCAAAATGAGCATTAGCTGGCATCAGAATACTGTTGTGTGTGAGCTCGTGGTTGCTCTCAAGTGACCCTCATGGATTTGAGGGTTTGACTACAGGAGCAAGGAGGACCTGCTGTAATTATATGAGGCCTTGGTGAGATTACACCTGGAATATTGTGAGCAGGTTTTGGCTTCCTTATCTGATGGAGTAAAGTCTTGCTATAGAGCAGGAGATTATCGAGTCTGGTCCAGAGCTGCCTTCATCCATGATGGTTCCATAACAGCTGCTCATTTGGACTATACTTTGATCAAACTTCATGGTGGAATTTCCTGACCTGGGAACCTTCTGTATCTGACTTTTGTGCATCTAGATCTCTTGCAAATTCCTCTCAGGAGCTGATAACTAATTTGTACATGGTTCTGAAATAAGGAACAAATCTCCTGTTTTAGCTTCATCTGCTGTAGCTCCAGGCAATGTATCATTTGGGATCTGAGTTCTTCCAAGTCCACACATACTCTTGTATAATCATAGTATGTCAATCTGAGTGCTGAATTATTGGATACATAATAATATTAAGCCCAGGTCATTGAAATGTAATAGATTAACCAACCATCTGTAAGCTGTCTCAACTTGAAATGTCAGAACCCCAAAATACTTTGGGTGCTTTTAGCTTTTAAATTCAAAACATGCTTTCTAGAAAAATGGACTGGTACAGAGGCAAGAAATAATGGGAACTGCAGATGCTGGAGAATCCAAGATAATAAAATGTGAGGCTGGATGAACACAGCAGGCCAAGCAGCATCTCAGGAGCACAAAAGCTGATGTTTCGGGCCTAGACCCTTCATCAGAGAGGGGGATGGGGTGAGGTTTCTGGAATAAATAGGGAGAGAGGGGGAGGCAGACCGAAGATGGAGAGAAAAGAAGATAGGTGGAGAGAAGAGTATAGGTGGGGAGGTAGGGAGGGGATAGGTCAGTCCAGGGAAGACGGACAGGTCAAGGAGGTGGGATGAGGTTAGTAGGTAGGAGATGGAGGTGCGGCTTGGGGTGGGAGGAAGGGATGGGTGAGAGGAAGAACAGGTTAGGGAGGCAGAGACAGGCTGGATTGGTTTTGGGATGCAGTGGGTGGAGGCTAAGAGCTGGGCTGGTTGTGTGGTGCAGTGGGGGGAGGGGACGAACTGGGCTGGTTTTGGGATGCAGTGGGGGAAGGGGAGATTTTGAAGCTGGTGAAGTCCACATTGATACTATTGGGCTGCAGGGTTCCCAAGTGGAATATGAGTTGCTGTTCCTGCAACCTTCGGGTGGCATCATTGTGGCACTGCAGGAGGCCCATGATGGACATGTCATCAAAAGAATGGGAGGGGGAGTGGAAATGGTTTGTGACTGGGAGGTGTAGTTGTTTATTGCGAACCGAGCGGAGGTGTTCTGCAAAGCGGTCCCCAAGCCTCCGCTTGGTTTCCCCAATGTAGAGGAAGCCACACCGGGTACAATGGATACAGTATACCACATTGGCAGATGTGCAGGTGAACCTCTGCTTAATGTGGAAAGTCATCTTGGGGCCTGGGATAGGGGTGAGGGAGGTGGTGTGGGGGCAAGTGTAGCATTTCCTGCGGTTGCAGGGGAAGGTGCCGGCTGTGGTGGGGTTGGAGGGCAGTGTGGAGCGAACAAGGGAGTCATGGAGAGAGTGGTCTCTCCGGAAAGCAGACAAGGATGGGGATGGAAAAATGTCTTGGGTGGTGGGGTCGGATTGTAGATGGCAGAAGTGTTGGAGGATGATACATTGTATCCGGAGGTTGGTGGGGTGGTGTGTGAGAACGAGGGGGATCCTCTTTGGGCGGTTGTGGCGGGGGCGGGGTGTGAGGGATGTGTTGCGGGAAATGCGGGAGACGCGGTCAAGGGCGTTCTCGACCACTGTCGGGGGGAATGTTGCGGTCCTTGAAGAACTTGGACATCTGGGATGTGCGGGAGTGGAATGCCTCATTGTGGGAGCAGATGCGGTGGAGGTGGAGGAATTGGGAATAGGGGATGGAATTTTTGCAGGAGGTTGGGTGGGAGGAGGTGTATTCTAGGTAGCTGTGGGAGTCGGTGGGCTTGAAATGGACATCAGTTACAAGCTGGTTGCCTGAGATGGAGACTGAGAGGTCCAGGAAGGTGAGGGATATGCTGGAGATGGCCCAGGTGAACTGAAGGTTGGGGTGGAAGGTGTTGCTGAAGTGGATGAACTGTTCGAGCTCCTCCGGGGAGCAAGAGGTGGTGCCGATACAGTCATCAATGTAACGGAGGAAGAGGTGGGGTTTGGGGCCTGTGTAGGTGCGGAAGAGGGACTGTTTCACGTAACCTACAAAGAAGCAGGCATAGCTGGGGCCCATGTGGGTGCCCATGGCCACCCCCTTAGTCTGTAGGAAGTGGGAGGAATCGAAAGAGAAGTTGTTGAGTGTGAGGACAAGTTCGGCTAGGCGGATGTTGTCGGTGGAGAGGGACTGGTCGGGCCTGTGGGACAGGAAGAAGCGGAGGGTCTTGAGACCATCTGCATGCGGAATACAGGTGTATAGGGACTGGACGTCCATCGTGAAAATGAGGTGTTGGGGGCCAGGGCATTGGAAGTCCTGGGGCCAAACAGCATCCCAGGAGCACAAAAGCTGACCATTCGGGCCTCAACCCTTCTTCTGATGAAGGGTCTAGGCCCAAAACGTCAGCTTTTATGTCCCTAAGATGCTGCTTGGCCTGCTGTGTTCATCCAGCTCCACACTTTGTTATCTTGATTCTCCAGCATCTGCAGTTCCTATTATCTCTGGACTATAATCTCTTGTGAACAAGGGCCTGATAACCCTCTGCTGAACAGCAAACCACCCACAGAGGTCCCAAACTGTAGACACATTTTGTGTTTTTCTCTTTGAAGAATACACACGGACTGAGATTAAAAAGTCAGCCACATCTACTGGAGTGTGGTAGTGGGACTGTACATTCTAGTGTGTACCAGCCTTGGTTCAAGCATTTGTGTGCGGTCAAGATTAGTCAAAGAAATATCCTCTAGTTACCCTAGGATGTAAGTAAAGGGATCTCCTGCTCTAACTGCTAGATATCAACTAACTAGCAACCAGACAAATTGAAACTGGCCATCAAAGTGATTTTCTGCTCATTGAACATTGGAATTCAATTACAGTCAAAAGGAATCAGAGCTGTGGAAGCTCATGAAATCTGCAAAACTACAGATCATGAAACTACCTGTTCAGCTCCCTGAGTCACTGTTACGGTCACATCCGCTGAAATGGCTACTATGTTCAGCTCTCCACTCTTCACAAACAATGCAGAAACTGATCTCTTTATCTTCTTTTCTAACATTTACCTTTTAGACTCATCTCTTATTTTTAACATGTGTTGCATTACAAATTCTTCTCACATTAGTAGTTAATGAAATTAGTCATTTTGTTAATTTTAAAAAAATGCCTGGTTAAATTGGCTCTTTTAAAGCAAATTCATTTGGGTATCAGAGAAAGATATCCACAGAGGATGGGATCCATCCTAAATTAACCTAGTTACAACCATCTGAGGAGTGGATGGGGGGAATGTTAAACCCTCCTTAGCCAGGATCTTAATGATTTGGGATATTCTGGGGATTTGGGCATAACAGTTATTCTGCTTCAGTCAATGGCCTGGAAGTAGACTGGCTTTATTCTCCCATCATTTGAATGAGTGCTGCTCCTAAACTTGTTGAAAAAGCACTTTCAGCTACATCCATTGGCAACCTGACATTATAACGTGTCATGATTGGAAACATTTAGCTATTAGAGAAAGATCAAATATGCTGGAATTGTGTTTGTAAGCAGTGGCAGGTAGAGAATTTGATTGATATTTATAAAATTATGAGAGGACAAGGTAACATGGATGCAAGGACTAATTTCTCTGAGCCCAGAGGCTAATCATAACGGAGCAAGGATCTAAAATATTTAATAGATAGATTAGAAGCAAGTTGCAGAGAATTTGTTTTTATCCAGGGGTTGGTAGTGGTAAGGAGCATCCTCCTAAAAGGATTGTAGAGGCAGAACCCCTCAATATTTGGTTTTGTGCCAAGGTGCAGTAAACTATAAGGCAAAAGGCTGAGAGCTGGGAATTGGGAGGAGACAGCATTAGTTCTTCTCACCTGGTTCAGACACAATTGGGCAGAATATTCCCCTCCTGAGAAGCAGGGGTGTAGAGGATAGCAAGGGCAGATAATTGGGCAAGCTGACACTGGGAAAATACCTGCTACGTACCCCCTCTGAGATTAAATTCTACACAACAAAGCCCTCTAGATCCACGGCCAATTAAGTGGTCAATAAACAACCATGAGTGTTCCTTCCACACGGCCACCATGATTACCTCAGGCAGACTTCCTGACTGCTGAAGTGGAGTAGTCAGCTGGCCAGGTGAGGGTGTTGGAGATGTGGAGGTGGGCTTCAATCTGACCTAAAATGGGAGGGGGGTGGGTGTGACTTATGTGAGATGTTTGGGGACTATGAGGTGACCACTGAAAGCCACCAATCTGCTTTTGAATCTCCTGCTTTTGATTCCCTGATTCTACCTCCCAACAAACTCCACCTCTCGACTGTGCACCCTATCTACTGAAATATCTTGTGCCCTCCTGCAGCCCTGTGGCAATGAAATGGCTGCCATCTTCGAATTGGATGATTAGTCGAACAGCAGTTATCAGGACAAACTCAGATCTCCTGGAATGTCACTGCCATGCATTAAGTGGACCTTGCAGACCACAAACGTAAAAGACCAGCAGATGAGATGTCTCCCCAGTCAGTTTTGAACAGTGGAACTATCAAAACTCATTGTGCCTGAGATAGCACCAGTGGCTCACCATTAATCAAATACACATTCTCAATGAACCGGTCAGAGAGAGATAGAAACTGATTATTCCATCGAAACATCTTTATTAAAAGTTGAACCTGATTAAGCAGAAACTAGGCCTTGAGGTTTGAAGCCCAGCCTGGGCGGACTGGAGCCTCAGTGCTGGCATGAGCTTGGTGAAAAGACTACAGTTAAAGTACAATTTAAAAACAAACTTCAAGATTCTTATGCTGAATTTTTATTTATTATTCTTTCAAGTGTATAACACACTTAAGTATCTGTACGTAGGTACCCTGTACAAAAGATGGCGACAAAACAGCAATATTACAAATTTCTCACTGCACGTGACAATAAAGCTAATTCAAATTCAAATTCAAATTCAGCCAGTAACCTTGTCACACGACCACAACTCTTAGTGAAAAGGTTTAATTGTACATTTTCTGAACATTTGTTTCAGTCAAGTAAGAAGAGGTTTGCTGCTAACATTGAGTGAGTCTAAGAATCTAACCATTCACCCTACAGCCAGGTTTCAGGCTTAGCTAAGCCCACCTCTCGTCAAACCTCCTTCATAGGACATAGAACATGGAACACAGAACACAATGGCGCAGTACAGGCCCTTCAGCCCTCAATGTTGCGCCGACCTGTGAAACCAATCTGAAGCCCATCTAACCTACACTATTCCATTATCATCCATATGTTTATCCTATGACCTTCTAGATGTCCTTAAATTGGGCAAGTCTACTACTGTTTCAGGCAGGGCATTCTATGCCCTTACTACTCTCTGAGTAAAGAACCTACCTCTGACATCTGTCCTATATCTATCACCCCTCAATTTAAAGCTATGACCCCTCGTGCTAGCCAGCACCATCCGAGGAAAAAGGTTCTCACTGTCCACACTATCTAATCCTCTGATTATCTTGTATGTCTCTATTAAGTCACCTCTTAACCTTCTTCTCTCTAATGAAAACAGCCTCAGGTCCATCAGCCTTTCCTCATAAGACCTTCCCTCCATACCAGGCAACATTCTAGTAAATCTCCTCTGCACCCTTTCCAAAGCTTCCACATCCTTCTTATAATGCAGCAACCAGACTGGACACAATACTCCAAGTGCGGCCGCACCAGAGTTTTGTACAGCTGCAACATGACCTCATGGCTCTGAAACTCAGTCCCTCTACCAATAAAACCTAATACACCGTACGCCTTCCTAACAACCCTATCAACCTGGGCGGCAACTTTCAGGGATCTATACACATGGACACCGAGATCTCTCTGCTCATCCACACTACCAAGAATCTTAGCATTAGCCCGATACTCTGTATTCCTTTTACTCCATCCAGAGTGAATCACTTCACACTTTTCCGCATTAAACTCTATTTGCAACCACTCACCCAGCTCTGCAGCTTATCTATGTCCCTCTGTACCCTGCAAAGTCCTTCCGCACTATCCACAACTCCACCGACTTCAGTGTCATCCGCAAATTTACTAACCCATCCTTCCACAGCCTCATCCAGGTCATTTATAAAAATGACAAACAGCACTGGCCCCAAAACAGATCCTTGTGGTACACCACTAGTAACTGAACTCCAGGATTAACACTTCCAATCAATCACCACCCAAGTCTTCTTACAACCAGCCAATTTTTGATCCAGGCCGCTAAACCACCCTCAATCCCATGCCTCCGTATTTTCTGCAATAGCCTACCGTGGGGAACCTCATCAAATGCTTTACTGAAATCTATATACACCACATCAACCGCTTTATCCTCATCCACCTGTTTGATCACCTTCTCAAAGAACTCAATAAGGTTTGTGAGGCACGACCTACCCTTCACAAAACCGTGTTGACCATCCCTAATCAAATTATTCCTTTCCAGATGATGATAAATCCTATGTTTCATAATCCTTTCCAATACTTTACCCACAACCGAAGTAAGACTCACTGGTCTGTAATTACCAGGATTATCCCTCCTCCCCTTCTTGAGCAAGGGGATAACATTTGCTATCCTCCAGTCTTCTGGCACTATTCCTGTAGACAATGACAACATAAAGATCAAAACCAAAGACTCTGCAATCTCATCCCTAGCTTCCTAGAGAATCCTTGGATAAATCCCATCGGCCCAGGGGATTTATCTATTTTCACATTTTTCAGGAAGGCTAACACCTCCTCCTTATGAACCAAATTTTTATTGAAGTGTCACCATCTGTCGCAGTGGGACTCACACCCATGGCCCTACAGCATTAGCTTGGGCTTCCGGAATACTAGTCCAGTGACATTGCCATTACATTACCGCACTTCTCTGAGCCATTCCTTTGTTTCAATCCTAAAGAGTCTGTGACAGATCATTTTTTAACTGGGTTTTACAAATGGAGGCCTTGGGGGTGTGTGGGGTCTCATCAGAACCAATCTTGGATGGGGCAAAAAATAAGAAACATAAAAATAACAACTCTGCTGATGGATAGAAGAGGAGAATGAAATAATATTATTCAGCTTTCCCTCCAGCTATAACACCTTTTGATAGTCAAAGCATTTACAGTGTCAGCGCACAGTGTGAAGGAGGGTAATTTGCATTGATATGTGATAACACTTACTGTCCATAGATATGTACCAATGTCCTCATGGTGAAAAAGGGAAGGGAAGGGGCAGCAGAGTGACTCAGGGATTAGCACTGCTGTCTCACAGCACTAAGGACCAATGTGCGTGGATGCAGGGTATATATGACTGCTGCTCATAAAGCACGCCCTGAAGTATTGGTGATAATGGGAACTGCAGATTCTGGAGAATCCAAGGTAATAAAGTGTGAAGCTGGATGAACACAGCAGGCCAAGCAGCATCTCAGGATGAAGGGTCAAGGCCCGAAATGTCAGCTTTTGTGCTCCTGAGATCCTGCTTGGCCTGCTGTGTTCATCCAGCTTCACACTTTATTACCCTGAAGTATTGGTGCCCAGTGTTGAAAGTCGAGGTCAATTTAAAGCAAGCTGTCGTCAGCAGTTACCTGCCCTGACGTCCATGTTGATAATCCTTAATGTCTAGATTGTTTGGCACACATGGTAAAATAGAAAGTTGAATATTTAGGAAATGAGTTGTGGCTTTAATAAGGCATTGAAGGAACTATACTTCCCCTTAACAGACAACTTGTCGCTGCTTAGCGAGAAACTCGCTACTCAGCAAAAGCACAAGACATGTAGTGAGTTGTTTCCAGTGTCAAGCCAGATATCACTGCATCTCTCACATAATCCTGCCACAAGTCTCACCACAGCCCAAGTTGCTGGTGTCCTACAGGTTTCTGCTCAGAGTTTTATTTTGATTTTTGAAGTCTGTGAGTGGTGAAAGGCTGTCTTGAAATTTGCTGATGCATACACTTTTTAAAATAAGGGTTAGAACTTAAGATGAACAGTTAGAAGAAAGGGTACAACAAAAAAGTGTTGTCAAGTGACAGGAGTCCAGTTTTACAGAAAGATGTAACACCCAGGAGACTAACCTTCTGTGTGTAGGTTCACTCAGAGCAGAAAGTTGTTAGGACAACAAACACCAAACAGGTCAGTTCAGATCTAGGGAAAACATCCTGTGAGGCTTAGAAGAAAATTCCAGAAGCATAAAACTGCTCCAAGGGTGTGGAATACCCATGGGTTTAATATGAAATTGTTTAGAAATTAGTAAGAACAAAGCTAAAGGAAGGCACTATCACCATGGCAACTAAATAAAGCAGAAACTAGGTGACTCTTGACTGAAGTTTGAGTATCTGTCAGGTTCTTGTTGAGAGCAGAAGAATTAAAACTGCGTTTGCGATATTTTTAATAAGATTCTTGAGTTACTGACTTGTTCTTTAGTTCAATCTTGTTTCTTTACCTTTGTGTATGATATACTTTCATATTCTTTTGTTAAGCGTACATTAGCAACCACTTGTGAATGTGTTCAGTGATTGACCAGTATGATGAACAAATAACAAAATTAAGAACATAGAAGCCTTTAAAGCATTGGAACAAGAGTAAGCCATTCAGAAACCTTGAGCCTGTTCTGCTATTGAGTGGGCTCGATGGGCCGAATGGCCTTACTTCCAATCCAATGGCTTATGGTCTTATTTGATGAGTCCATGTGGCCTAATTCCATATACCTGCCTGTGGCCCATAGCCCTAATACCTTTGTTTAACAAAACTTTATCTGTCCTATATTTAAAATTAACAACTGAACCCATTTCCACGGCTGTTTTATAGAAGACAGGTTTAAATGGTCTAACACCCTTTGTATGTAGAAGTGATTCCTAACATCTCTCCTGAATGGTCAGGCCCTAATGTTTAGTTTATGCTCACTAGCTCTAGAATCCCCAAATTGTGGAAGAGCTTGTATTTATTGACCTTGTTTTTTCCCGTTAATATCTTGAAAACTAAAACTTGTGGACTACAAAGTTGAATTTTATTCAGGGGTCGACTGCTAGTATCACCATCAGATCGTATCATAATAATTCCTCACCCAGTTACTTGGTGATCTCATCAGCATCACCTCAATTCAATCAAGGATCTAAGAACATTATTTGTAATTGAACTCTGACATTGACCAGAGTTTGGGCTCAAATTTGTCGCGGGTGCATTTCCGATGTCCTAAATGCACTTTGACAGATAATACTGTGTCATACTAGCATTGTCCTTTTTATGATTTTCCAGGATGATGGAATTTCACTGCAATGATATTGAATATGTGGCTTTTTTTTGCCCTTTGCTTTGACAGCCTCATTCAATTTTGTAACATTCTCTAATTGTATCCGAGAAGGACTACTTGCTGACAAACAACTCTTGTTAAAAGAAATGTGTTGAGTGCTTACCCACTTAACTTGGATAGATGGCTTACTTCCTGTTCTTATCAAATTGTGTATATGTCAGTTGCGGGGCAGAGGGTGAGTTGTATTTGGAAGCCAAACTTAAACACCTCACCTGGGTATTTGCATTTTGATGGTGGAGAAGTTTCATTTATTGTCAAGTTTGAACCTGAACAGGGAACAGGGGATAGTCACCTCCCAAATTTCACAACCTTGTGAGGAAATGGGGGAGCCAAACACTAACTTATGCAAAGATATTGCTGCTGTACTGTGAATTTAATTCTTTTCTCCTTCTGGTGAAGTTTGCATGCGACTTCATTTTATTTTCAGATCATTACCTAGTGCTTCCAGGCCAGCTGTAGCACAGCTTCATGCAAAATAATTCTTCCTCTATACTGCATTCTGCTAGAAGCTCTGGGGAATACTCACAATTGCATAAGAGTCATTTTTCAAACTATCTCACTGCTCTAGTATCCAGTGGTCTTTCTTGGTGGGGTTTCCATGAATTAGAGACAGGTCAGTGTTTGACGTGGGTGGTGCTCTCACTACAAAAAGTCCCCATACTCAATTTGATGAAGAAATTTTACAACCAGCAGATAAAAGGAATATTTTCTGATTAATTGCGGCAGTTTTCAAAGTCTGGCCCTAAAGGTGAGCTACCTGAATCTGAAATAATGCACCATCCAGCCTGATTTCTCCTGTTGCGCCAGTGCCCACCCCCACCCTCGACATAGATTTTGAAATGACTTTTCTCTGTGTCTAAAAATGTGACATTTTTTTGGCCAGGATATGCTGTGTGGTTACTGCATGCTTCTCTTCGATTGGTTTCTGCTGATTAGTGATCTCTACCAACTTCCTCCCACTCCAGTCTTTCCAGAACATCTGCTTATTTGATATAAATATGAAAGAGAAAGATACAGAGAGAGGATGTTTGTCATTCAGCTTCTATCTCCATGATGTTATTCAAGGATCACTGTCCCACACCATTTCAGTCTGACAGAAATCAACAGTCAGTTAACTCCCAATTCTCTCCATTTATTTTCTAAAGATTGTGACTGAGGTCTAGCTGTAGTTTCACAAATATTTACCTAACCTAAATTCGATTGCTATTGTGAGCCTGGAGACAGTGAATCAGGGTTCACGATATACATTTTATCCCCAGGGAAATCCTCAGAGTTTTCTCAAATTTTAGAGGCTTTTTTTTAGAATTGAGGACTCATTTTTCCATCTCACTAACTGCTACATTTAATGATGCAGTCACTCATTAACAATATGTTCTTTATTTGTGCTGATCTGTTGGAGATTTGGACTCACACAGAAGCAGAATTAGAAGAATTCATCATTATCCCCACCAATCATCACTACTCTATTAAATGTAATGCCCGTACACATGAGGAAAACATTAATTTCCCAGATACCATTGTGAATGCCGCAGAGTTGTGTTATTTGTTATGTTAACGTGACATTTATTGTGAGGAAGGAATGCAGCAGTGGTAATGCCATTGACCTAGTAATCTCAAGGCCCAGGCTAGTGTTCTGGGAACATGAGTTCAAATCTCCCATCATGAAGGTGACTATCAATGGTGATCATGTTGCAAAAGCCCATCTGGTTCTTTAATGTCCTTTAGGGAAGAAAGTTTTATCTAAATGTGGCTCCAGACCCACAACATGTGAATGACTTTACCTGTCCTCTGAAATGGCCTTGAGAGCCAATTAGTTCACGAGAAATTGTGAATGGTTAACAATTGACTGCTTTCACAGTAATGCCCATGTCACTTATAAAGAGTAAACAACATCACAATGAGGCTGATCTTATCTGACAGCAACATTAAAGAAAAAGAAAAGCTTGATTTTTATGCACCTTTCATGGCCACAAAGCGTCAAAAGGCATGATGCAGCCATGCTTAATGAAGCCACTGTTATAATGTAGGAAGTGAGGCAGCATGCTCACAGAAACAGAAATTCGGCAGTATGTTTTGGTGATGTTGTTTGAAAGATAAATTTTGGCTCTGGATGTGAGTTTGCTCGCTGAGCTGGAAGGTTCATTTTCAGACGTTTCGTCACCATTCTAGGTAACATCATCAGTGAGCCTCCGGTGAAGGCTGGTGTTATGTCCCGCTTTCTATTTATCTGTTTAGGTTTCCTTGGGTTGGTGATGGTGATGGGTTGGTAAACAGATAAATAGAAAGCGGGACATAACACCAACGCTTCACCGGAGGCTCACTGATGATGTTACCTAGAATGGTGACGAAACGTCTGAAAACTAACCTTCCAGCTCAGCGAGCAAACTCACATCCAGAAGCTTAACCTGAGCTACAAATCTTCTCAAAACTTGCTAGATAAATTTTGGCCTTGCCACCGTCTCCTACTCTTTTTTCAAAATGTTGTCATATCATCTTTATATCACCAAAATGGACATAGTGATGGAGCTGGATGAACACAGCAGGCCAAGCAGCATCTTAGGAGCATAAAAGCTGACATTTCAGGCCTAGACCCTGTCCCCATCCCCCTTTTCTGATGAAGGGTCTAGGCCCGAAACGTCAGCTTTTGTGCTCCTAAGATGCTACTTGGCCTGCTGTGTTCATCCAGCTCCATACCTTGTTATCTCAGATTTTCCAGCATCTGCAGTTCCAATTATCTCTGGACATAGTGATGCTTCAGTTAAATATCTGATCCATGAGACACCACTTCCAATAATACAACCTTCCTTTAGTGTTGCACTGGAGTATTAACCTTGGAGTGCCATGCTTAATGTTCACACAGGGACTTGAATCCACTGTCTTCTGACTCAGAGGTGAGAACACTATGGAATGGATAGGAATACAGGGACAAAATTAAGCCCTCAAGCCTGTTACCTACATGCAAAGCTATTAAAAGGACAAAAAGGAAAGACCTACTGGTGCATCTAAACTGTTCAATTTGGTTTTCTGCCCTATGCATTTTGATACAGAGAGACTCCATCCAAACGGAGAACCATGTAATGCCCGAAGAGGTGGAATAAAAATTATCTCTGGGTCCTTTAGGTGATCAATATTATCTCAGGCGATACAATCTGAATCCCTGGTTGTTTTAGCTTTAGAGTAACAGTTAGTAATAGTCAACCTTGAGACAGTAATGCATTGTACCACATTCAGATCTCTCTTACTATTGGCTTCAATCAGTTCCCTGTGGAGTAGATATATTAGTCCATTCCAGGTCTGCAAATCTACACACATGTAACTTAACTATTACTTGTAATTCTGTCAATTTGATCATGGCTGACCAACATTGCAATATTAAAGTCAAGGTGTAGCTGGACCAGATGGAGAATGTAGGGCTGAAAGCACTTGGTGTTGGCCTTGTTTCAAGTTAGGATACAGGCAATTAGAATTACAGTTTTACAGATTAAGCAGGAATAGAACCATACCATTTCATAACAAAGGGTTAGGAATGAAGAAAAGGCAAAGATAGACAAGCCATGAGATTAGGAGCATGGTAATTGTGACAGGTTGTATAATTAGGAGAATGCGTGGTCTATTCTAGCAGCTGAGGCTGGCAGTCTCAAATGATTTATTGTCTCCCAGGTGCCAGGTTAAAGAGACATAATGGTGCAGACAGCAAAATTTGAAGCTAGAAATTATGGTATAAAGTAATCAATGGCAGGAAGATGCAAGAAACAACTGTTGCAAAGGAAATTTGAGGATTTACATTCCAGGTTAAAGGATGAGACCTTGAGAGCAGTTAACTCTGAATAATGCCTGATACTAAAGACTCCATATGTTAGAGAGCAGCAAAGTACCAAGGCGTAGCTACGAGGATTCCTCAGACTTTGGGACATGTTCTGAGACTGGGGGCATTCTGCTGATGGGATGATTTCATCTGAACTGGATTTGGTATTAATGCACGGAAGCTGTATTCCGACTGATTTGTGTCACTGTACACTTGATCACAGAAAGCTAACAAGCAGATCCTCAACTAGGAAAGCAAATAATGTAAAAAAAAGTAAATGCTGCAAGTCCTCAGCTGGTTGTGTTGCACCTGTGGAGAGAGAAATGGCGAATGATAATCTGTTTTTGTTACAAAGGATTGAAATGTAAAAATAATTTTTTTCACACAATTCCATTATGACACGCTCTGTGACAGGTGAGGCTTGAATCTAAATCTTCTGGTCTAGAGGTAAAGACATTACCACATCACCAGATGAGGCCAAATTTAATACCTAAACAGTGACCTTACAAGACATTAAAATCCTACACTTGATAACTGAGTGTCTGGGCCCTAAGGAGTGGATGTGTATGAATAAAGTCATATTACTACAATTGTAAAGTATAGTAATGAGGCCACGCCAAGCATACAGTATACTCTACTTATTTGTCTGAAGGAAGAAACAAAAAATGCTGCATATGCTCAGCAGGTCAGGCAGCACTAGTGAAGAGACAAACAGGATTGACTGTGCAGTTCCGTGAACTTGCTTCAAAATCAGTCAGAATTAGAGGTATAATAAATTTTGAGATAGTTAGGGCTACGTAGGAAATGCCAGAAAGTGGACATGAAGAATATCAGATTAGCTATGATCTTATTGGATGGTAGAGCAGGCTCAAGGTTGCGAACAGCCTGCTCCTGTTCTTATTTCTTGGGATCTTAAGTGAAATGGCAAGGGTGTGGAAGAAAACAGAAGTGAAGATTTCTGATTGGATCGAGGGAAGAATAAATTAAGTTACAAAATATTTCATATGCAAGCTCCAATGAGACAAGTAAGAGAACAGAAAGTACATTCCAGGAAAAAATGTGATTAGCAGAATCCTGAACTGCTGTCATCTTGGTACTAGAGACCATGCCAGTTTTCATTAACTGCTGTAAAACTCCATCTGGCTCATTGTTGGAATTTCATGAGGAAATCTTCCATTCTCACTCAGTCTGGCCTACATGTGACTCCAAGCAGTGTGGTTGACCCCTCACTACCCTCTGAAATGGCCAAGGGAGCCATTCAGCTCAAGAATAATTTGGCATGGACAACAAATTCTTGCTGGTGAAGTCCAAATCTCATGAAAGAATTAGGGAAAAAAATGGATAATGGAATGCTTTCCATTTCAAGCAAGCACTGCTATCATCCAATTCAGTCAAAATATTTGTAATGTTAGTGGCCTTGAAATCAACAACCTAACTAAAGCTCCGTAAAACATGAATTCAAATTCTAACATGGCAGATGAAGGGAATTCAAATTCAATTAATTAACTAGTCTGGGATAAAATAGCAGACTCATTAATGATGATCATCAATTTTCTGGTTTCATGTACACTCTATTGAGTTCAACTTTGACATCTAATGAAGGAAATCTGCTGTTCTTACCTGGTCAGGACTACAGCTATGCGACTTATACTTGACTGATCTCTGACATGGTGGAGCCAGCAACCACTTGTATAAAAGTGCTGCAGGAAAATGCACCTATAAATATATCTGTATCTATAATGAATGGACTACAGTGGTTCAAGATGCTGTTTCACCATAATTACCTCAAGGGTAATGAGAGATGGGCAATAAATGGTGACCCAGCCAATGTTGCCCACATTCCAAGAGTGAAGTAAAAATGAAAGATCGCCTAAAGCCCTTGGCAAGCATTTTTTTCATTGTGGCCACAGTTCTAAAATGACACTGATACAAGACCAAGATAGGAGTGAATTTCCTCTCTCAGAGGGTTGAAAGTCTTCATAAGCCTTTGCCACAGTGAGCTGTGGGGTAGATTACTTATGTGTATTTAAGGCTGAGACAGATAGATTCTTGATCAGTCGGGAAATCAAGAGTTGCAGGGAAAGGCCAGGAAAGTAGACGCGAGGACTGTTGGATCAGCCATCATTCTATTGAATGGTGAAGCAGACTTGAGGGGCCGAATGGCCTACTCCTGTTCCTATTTCTTATAGTCTTAAAATTTTGATGTAATGAACAGCAACATATTGTAGGTAGTAAGTCCACCAGAACAGTAAAAGAGACAAATAACAATACTTTCTGATTTTATTAGTGTGAATAGTATTGTATATCCTTATCTTCCACCAGACAGAACAAATAAATGCAAAGTGGTCTACATGCACAATGCTCACGTACTAATCTTTCAATCCTTCCACCTACAATCCCTTTCCAGGCTGATTATCTGTCTGTCACTATGTAAACTAGTTTAACATCAGGAGCCAGATCAATCATGTAAGTGTGAACATGCTGTGCTGTTTTGGAGGCTGGTGATTGTGCAAAGTGTTGACTTAAAGTCAGCTCTCATCCCTGATATCAGCCGGTAGATGCAGTCAATCCAATTCAGTGTGTGCTTTTTGGTGGCCAAGCCTGAGCGATCCAGCAACATGCAGCAGGTTGAGGGCAGTGCAAGATATTTTATAAAGGGTTCTGTTGTCTTCAGTGTGTAACATAATGTGGGCATCCATCGGATGTACATCAGCATCACTGGGTGAATGACTGTGTGTGTGTGTGTGTGTGTGTGTGTGTGTGTGTGTGTGTGTGTGTGTGTGTGTGTGTGTGTGTGTATTATTGCCTTTTATTGACTAATTTGCATGTTTCAGAATTAGGATGATTTCAGCGTTACAGGGTCTTTCAGTTGCAGTAGTGTAAGAGAATTGAGAGATGTATCATTGCTGACGGTATATCAGCATTGGAAATGTATTAGCGTTGAGTTGGCCCAGTGTTTTATGGTTTGGGGCATACCAGTGGGAAGGTTCATTCAGTGGGAAGATATATCATTGTTTGAGGTTTACCAGTGATATGGGGATTATCAGTGTTCTGGGGTGTCTCAGTGTTTTATTGCAGGGATGTATCAGTGTCTCAGACAGAATGGCAATGGATGGGGCTCAAGGCATAAGCAAGATGAAGATTCTGCTAGGACTAAGACTAAATAAAAGCAAGTAACCATATTCTACTTGGTTAAGGTGAGTCTGGGAAGCTCAGGCCCATGATTTACACATCTCGCAATCTGTGCAAAATCCTACCTCCTCTTGGAGATCAGGATGACCTTGTGCAGAGGTCCCTCCAGCAGGAGCAACTCAAACTCTGAAGTTTGGAGCTTGTGCAGCTGCTGGGGCACAACGGTGTATTGATGAAGGGCTGAGAGGTTGGTGGACAGCACAAACATCGCCAACCCACAGATTAAAGATACGTAGAGAATGGGAATGGGGAACTCCAGTCAGAAGCTCCAGGTAGGTTGTGAGGGAATCATCCAAGTACATTCTATTTGCAAAATGCTGTTCAGTCCTGCAAATTAGTGAGAATGACGGTTCCTCTGTTGAGGCCTGTCAGAGCCAAGGCGTGGGTGGGGTAGGGGAGGGTGGAGTGGGGAAAGGCAATAGTGGGAGGGGATTTATTAGTTTCATAAAGGATTTTAATGAACCAATTATTAAGTGGTAATGGGAACTGCAGATGCTGGAGAATCCAAGATAATAAAATGTGAGGCTGGATGAACACAGCAGGCCCAGCAGCATCTCAGGAGCACAAAAGCTTTTGTGCTCCTGAGATGCTGCTGGGCCTGCTGTGTTCATCCAGCCTCACAATTATTAAGTGGGATAGTTTTAGTGTTCAAGGCAGAGAGGGAACAAAATTCTTAAATTGTATCAAGGGGCACTTTTTTTAAACTGGTGCAATGGAACCCAATAAGGAAAGGCCTTGATATCGTGGGCGCAGGTGGAAGGTGTATCAGTTAGGGGGATCTTTCAGAAATAGTGACCATAACTTAGTTACATGTAGGATGGTAATGGAAAAGGATAAGGATGGGCTAAGAAGGAAACCTATAACCTGGTTAAGGCTAAGTTTACTAAGATAAGACATAACTTGGCCCAAGTAGTCTCAGAACACCTACTTGCAGATAAATCTATCAAAGCAGTGGAAGATATTCAAGGGGGGAGCAGGAGTACGGGGAAAATATGTTTCTGTAAAGAGAAAGTGTAGGAGTAAAACAGCAGAGCTGTGGATGTGAGGAGTCATAAAGTTTAGGATTGAGAAGAAAGGAGAAGTTTATGTCAGATACCCAAGGCTCAGTACAGCAGAGTACCTAGACGATACAAAAAGTGCACGGGGTAATCTTCATCTTAAATGAGGACAGCAAGCAGAGTTAATGAGAAAATAGAATAAAGGAAAACCCAAATGATTAAAAAAAATATATATATAAAGAGCAAAAATAGGAGAATCTTGGGTAATTGGGAAAACACAAGGAAGTGCACCTGTGGAATGTTGGACTAATCAAGAGCTGTTTAAATTGTGGAGGAGGCCTGAGGGGCTGAATGGCCTATTCCTGTTCCTGTTTTTTATTGTATTATGGAAAGTAAATAGGTAAAGATATGGTCCATTAGGAATCATAGAGGAAATGTGTGTGTGGATCTGGGAGATATGGGCCCAGTTCTCAGTAAATGTTTTGCATCAGTCTTTACAGTGGAAAAGAATGATGCAGGTATAGACATCAAAGTGGACGATTATGAAATATTAGAAGAAATTAACATTTAGAGAAAGGAAGTACTGGTGGCTTTAGTAGCTTTACGAATAGATACATTCACAAACCTGTTTGAAACATATCCCAGGCTGTTAAGGGTTCAAAGGGAGCAGATATCAGCTCACTGATGAAGGGTCTAGGCCCAAAACATCAGCTTTTGTGCTCCTGAGATGCTGCTTGGCCTGCTGTGTTCATCCAGCTCCACACTTTGTTATCTCGGATTCTCCAGCATCTGCAGCTCCCATTATCTCAGATATCGGGAGCCCTGAGAGTAATTTTCAAATCCTTGCTGGCCATAGGTGAGGTGCCAGAGGACTGGAGCACTACGAACATTGTCCCGTTACAGAAAAGGGAGGAAAGGACAGATTAGGAAACTACAGGACAGTCAGTCTCACCTCAGTGGTGGGGAAGTTATTAGAAAGAATTGTGAGGGACAGAACAAATCCGCACTTAGACAGACATGGATTAATCAGGGATAGTCAACATGGATCCGTTAAGGGAACGTTATGTTTGACGAGTTTAATTGAATTTTTTGAGGTGATAACCATGAGGGTCGATGAGGGTAATGTATTTGATATGGTCTACTTGGACTTTTACAAGACTTTTGAAAAAGTCCCTCATGGGAAACATATCAAGAAAGTAAGACCCCATGGGATCCAAGCCAAAGTGACACATTGGGCTGAAAATCAGCCACAAATTAGGAAGCAGAGGGCAATGGTAGAGGGATGTTTCTCTGACTGTGACTTCCAGTGGGCTTCCACAGGATTTGATGCTGGGGCATTTGCTGTTTGTATATTAACAATTTGGATTAATGATCAAGAAGTTTTAAAATGAAAGTTATGAAGGTGGTAAACAGTTTAAGGTGAGAGGGGAAGGATCTAAACTGGACCTAAAGGACAACCTTTTTCACTCAGAGGGTGGATTTTGGCTCCCTTGTCCTTTGTATGAAATGAGCTGCCAGCAGAAGTTGTGGAGGTTTTTACAGTTACAGCATTTAAAGGACATCTGGCAGGTATATGAATTAGAAGGGTTTAGAGGGATAGAGACCAAATGCTGGCAAATGGGCCTAGATTAATTTAGAAAAACTGGTCAGCATAGACAAATTGGACCAAAGGATCTGTTTCAGTGCTGCACAACTCATGACTCTATGACTCATCTCCTCCAGGAAAATGGTATTAGTACAGTCGGAGACAATAGGAACTGCAGATGCTGGAGAATCCGAGATAACATGGTGTAAGAGCTGGATGAACACATCAGGCCAGAATTTCTGATGAAAGGTCTAGGCCCAGCCTTCTGCTCCTATGATGCTGCTTGGCCTGCTGTGTTCATCCAGCTCTACACCTTGTTATCTCAGTGTAGTCGGATGTTTTTTGACGAGTGCAGACACGAGGGGCTGAACGGTCCTCTGTTTGTGAGTGTCTGGTGGTCTATAAGAGAGAGGTGTCTCAGTGTTTTGGGGGCCATCTGTCGGAGCGATTTCAGTATTTTGGGTGGTGCCGTGGCACTTCGGGGTGCCTCAACATCTGGCGGGGGCGGTCACATCGCAGCTTCTTTGGGATCCCTGGTACCTTCTGCTCTTCTCAGCATTACTTGCGCGGCGTGCGCCGGCGGTGGGTCCACAGTAGGGGTAGCCTGGGGGCGGGGGGGAGAAGAGCGGGTCGTTGCCGCTTTAAAAGGTGTTTCCCTTTTAAGGCGCTCAGAGCGAGGCTGCCGGTGACGTTGTTGTGTTGTGTGTGCGTCTGCGCGCGCTGAGGTGGGTAGGAGCTCGAGCGGTTTCAGGCGGAGCGACAGCGGCGGAAGGGAGCGGGACGGAACCGAACCGGCAGCGGTGAGGGAGAAGACCGTCGTGTGGGGTGGGGATGGCGGGTAGAGGATTGAGGGAGGAGGGATGGGGGGGGGGGTAACTGAGGGGGTAGTGAGGGTGTGGGGCCCACTGGGAGGTTTTGAGTGAAGGGAGTTTGTGTTTATTTTATGGGGGGCGGAGATGACTGAGGCAATGGGGAGCGGCCGTTTCCAGGAGAGGCCGACGCCGCTCCTGGGCCCGTCCCTAGCCGCCGGCCCTTGCGGTTCAGGGCGGGAAGCAATGCGGAGCCTCCAAGTACCCTTCGCCACTCGGTAGTGGGTGCGTGCAGTTAGGGCTTCCTCTTTTCCCCCGCCCTGGGCCTGCCAACTAGGCCCCTCATCCCCCGGGGTGAGTATACCTCGGCTGGAGCTGAGGGCCCATCCCTGCTGCGGCTGTGTCAGGCGGCAGCACCAACAGCGTTACAGATCCCTGCGAAAACCTGTTCAATTTCCATATAGAGACTGAGTAATCAAATGGTAAACCGGTGTCACTTTTTCCCTTGTGCCTGCGTGAAATGTTTTTTAAAAAAAACCAAAGCTGTATACTGTCAGGATGGGGTAACATTGAGCCCAGTGGTGGGTGTTTGATTCCAGCTGATTTCACACTTATATGTTTGGTTGCGTTCAGCTGAAAAGTCAACCCCCCTCCCCCCCACCTTGCTATTTATGAGAAATCCAACTCTCAACTGGGCAGCAGACTTGACAATCCAGTTTTCTTCTCCATTGTAGATCCACACTTCCAGCACTGAGTAGCGTAAATGATTCTTGCACACTAGTCACTGAGAATCCAGCCTGCATGGGTTTCAAAGCAACCTTGTGTAAATTGCCACAGCATGCAAATCTATTTTAGGTGTGACTGGCTGAATGAAGTTGATGATTGACAGCAAATTGTGGAAGTGCATCTCAGTGACACAGTGGAACTTGAGTTAATGTTTGGGAGATAACAAAATGTGAAGCTGTACAAACCCAGCAGGCTAAGCAGCGTCTCAGGAGCACAAAAGCTGATGTTTTGGGCCTAGACCCTCCTTCAGATTAATTTTTGGGAGATCCTGTTTATTGGAACTAATTACTATAAATCTTTTGCATCCATCTGTATTCTCAAGGTTCAGTTCTGTTGCTTTTCACATTGTTTTTTGTCAGTATTTGTTTTTTTAATGTTTTATGCTTTTACACATTCTTTTGAAGCATCTAAAGCACTGGTTTTAATTTCTTGATCGGATTTAGTTAATCTGATGGACCACTTGAATGCAAACCACTACCATTACTGCAGAAATGCATCCAGAGATGTATAGATCTTAACT
Source organism: Stegostoma tigrinum (assembly GCF_030684315.1). Lineage (NCBI taxonomy): Eukaryota > Metazoa > Chordata > Chondrichthyes > Orectolobiformes > Stegostomatidae > Stegostoma > Stegostoma tigrinum. The sequence continues at coordinate 5,405,863 of NC_081374.1, forward strand.
ACCTTTCTCATTATTTATGTAAAGGGAGTTGTGTCCTCAGTAAATTTTGAAGTCTGTATAATCAAATTTTGTTTACTGCCCAGTGAATGTGATGGGAGGTTTCAACTTATATTTCTTGGCGATAGGACATAGACAAATATAAGGTATGAAAACCTGAAGTAGATGGAACCTACAAGGTTAGTAAAATACTGAATCCTTCAGAAATGAATTTGTGACTTGCAAGCATCTGCTTGGCTTGTGTTTTTTCCAAACCCTCCTTTTGATTTCTGATAACCACTGCATTTGGTGCAAGAGTTCTATAAGCTGACTTTCTGACTGATATTCCCCATCGTGTTTATAATATAAAGACTTAGCATGACAGATTGCAGCATTAGATCCTTTAAAGGTGTGGCTTGTCACGAACACTTTCTCTTACCTGTGATAGTTGTTTGATTGGGGAATGACTGAGGCAATGGGGCGTCTCCTTCCTTATTCTGTAATGTTTTTTGATAGAGCGTCTCTGTAGTCCTTTGGAGGACATAGCTTCATTCTTGAGGTGAACAGTGGAATTTTTGAATATTCAAAGGGGAGAGAAAACATGTTCTAACTCTTTTATATTTGGTTGTGTTGTGCAGTATTGTAGGATTTCAGTAAGTGTTATGATGTAAAACTTTTCATTTGGACTTGTGCTTGGACATTATCTGACAACATAAAAATTTTGTCTTTGTGTTCAAGTAACATTGAAGTATTCCCCTTTAGGCTGAAGTACTGATATTGCTGTATTTAACAGCACAATCAAACATTCACTTACATTGTTTTGTCATAATCAATTTTACCTTGCAATAGCGTGCAGGACTCTTGATGTTCTTGCTTTAGTGTTGAGGTCAAATAACTAACAATTTCTGCTTTATGCTAAACTTGTAACGAGATTGAGCTTGTCTTAAGAGTCTGAGCGGAATGTTGGTTTCAAATCTGTTGGAGTTCAAAATTTGTCTTTAGTGGAGGTTAATCAGCACCAGCTCTTTAACTTTTGAAAGTCACCTGGTAATTTTTTTATAATGTTGGCAACACTGCACTGACTAATATAAAAAGATCAAACGTGGTTTGGAGTTGATTTGCTTTCAGCTTCTTAATGTGTAGAAAACTGGGTTGGTCTTGTAGAAGGCAGTCTAGCACTGATAAGTAGCAACTGCAAGGAGTGATGGCTTCTGGTACCCTCCTCCTCCTCCTCCTCCTCCTTCCCCCCCCCCCACCCCCCAAATAATTGAATATGTAAATAGTCACTCTATGAACCAGTCGCTTTTATGTAATTGAAGAGTGCTGTCGCCACACTAGAAGAGTAGCACAAGAAAAGATCTACGTCATGTGAAAAAATTCTCAAAAGAAATAGGAAAGCCTTTGACTGCCCTGTGGGAATGTGTGGTTAGACTGTAATCTGTATGTTTTTTAAATCAATTTCTTGCCAGAATTTCATTGCTTTTGCTTGAATTACATTATACATGATATTTACAGTATTGGCAAATTGAGCATGGAACATGCTGGTTGGTGGATACTGGTATTAAACAGAACTGACAATTGTTGGAAGTAGTCCTAATCTGAGAGATGTTTAACACAGAGGGTTTTGTCTTTCTTGTGAAGAGTGCGCACTTCCTGTGCTTGTTATCCAAGTATGGGGGGTGGTGGAAATGAAGCTTGAGTCTTAAAATGGGAATAAATGTACTGCTATTTGTCATCTGTATTGTATACTTTTTTGAAAAGGCCTCGTTTTCCCAATTCTTTTCTTTATAGTGCTTTCACCACCTTCCACCTTATCTTTCTTTCCTTCTTTGTCAACAAAACCCTTATCCAGACCCCCTCGCTGTCAATTTCTTCTGTACTTTTTTCTTGAACACAACCATGTGTGTCTCTCAGCGCCCTTGTCTAAGGTGCCGCACACCTGTTGTGTTCTATCCCAGTTTGGACCCCAGGTTGTTGAATTCAAAGTCCTTTACCTGGTTTACAGATCTCACTATAGCTTTTCTTGAATTTACCTCCTCAGCTTCCTGTCAACCAAGCTTGGTTGCCTGTGCCTTTTGCTTACTACCACTACACTAGTCAGAGCCATCAGTGCTAATTCTCCTGTCCTCAGTTTGTTTTAAATTGCCTGCATTGTTACTTCAGTCTTAATGTTTCCTCAATGTATTTCTTATGTAGTCCTTGCTGAGTAATGTTTGGGAGATTTTACATAATATCTTTTTAATTTTTAAATGATTTAGTGGTAACTAATGTGTTGCCTGAAAGTTAAGGTTTTCTTTTTTTATATAGAACATGATAAGATCCTCATGATTTAATGGAAAAATATAGTACAATGTTTGCAAACCTGAACTCATTGAGCCTAGATCAATTTAATCTTCCTGAAATCCCGGTGGGCGTGAGAAACTGCTGGGCTTGTAGAAGTGACTGCATTTGCAGCAGTGTTGCATTTCTTGTTCAATTTGTTCCTGCATATGAAATATATTTATTTAATGCTACATTTGGCAGAATTCCATTTCCAGTTGCTGTTTTGATGCTTTAAGGACCTTCCACATTCTTGTGTTTTTAAAAAAAAAATCAAAAGCCCCAGATTTTATTCGTCGACTGTATTGAGTTAGTGGTCTTCAGCTGGAGTTGAATATCAGAACATGGGGCAGAGTTTGTAAGCAAGAAGTGGTGTCTAGGCCAGACTTTCTTCTTAATGTCTGTCTTTACTGAAAGTTTAATTTGGAGAGTGAGGGGAATTTAGTGAGTCAGTTTCTCTTGCCATAGTTGTGTAGTCCAGAGGTACTGATTACGGAAATGAGAACTTGCCAAAGAATGGTTATTTCTCACAGGGACTGGGTGAGATTTCAGAAGGTGTACCCTCTGATATTTATTCACTATAGGGCAACAAGGAAAATTCCAAAACTCTGCATTTGCTTCAATTTGATAAGCCTCCGGACTATTGAAACTACTTTTGGTCAAGCTTAATCATCTGTAGTGTGAAATTTAAGGCTCTGATTCTTGAGCCCACCTTCTGTTGGAGGGATTAAGCTGCATATTTTGAGATTTGCAGACTAAATATGTATGTGTTGACGTGGAATGAGGATCAAAATTCCAGCTACTGAGGAATATGCCCCAAAAGATATGCATGGAATAAATGTAAAACCACATCATAGTGCACAAAGCAGATACCATGGGGTTGATGAGAGCAATGCTTCTGTTCTGCTTCTGATGTAATTTGTAGCCATCCATTTTAAGTCTGAGTTTAGCCCTATTTAAAAATAGTGTTGTTGTTTGTATTTGATAACTGTTCCAGTTTGAGGTCTGTTATAATGGATGTGTTTCTGGTAATATTCCAATGTGTAGGGATAGTGAACATGGTTTTGTGAAGAGTAGCTTGTGCCTCACAAAACCTTTATTGAGTTCTTTTGAGAAGGTGACCAAAGAGGTGGATGAGGGTAGAGCGGTTGATGTGGTGTATATGGATTTCGGTAAAGCGTTTGACAAGGTTCCCCACGGTAGGCTATTGCAGAAGATACTAAGGCATGGGATTGAGGGTGATTTAGAAGATTGGATCAGAAATTGTCTTCTTCCAGCTAGCCAAAGGATGGTAGTTGATGAGAAATGTCCATCGTGGAGTTCTGTTACTAGTGGTGTACTGCACGGATCTGTTTTGAGGCCAGTGCTATTTATCATTTTTTTATAAATGACCTTGATGAGGGCGTAGAAGGATGGCTTAGTAAATTAGTGGATAACACAAGTTGGTGGAGATGTGGACAGTGGAAGGATTTTGCGGGTTACAGAGGGACACAGATAAGCTGCAGAGCTGGGCTGAGAGGTGGCAAATGGAGTTTAATGCAGACAAGTGTGAGGTGATGCACTTTGGAAAGAGTAACAGGAATAGAGAGTGCAGGGCTAATGGTAAGATTCTTGGTGGCGTGGATGAGCAGAGAGATCTCGGTGTCCATGTGCATAGATAACTGAAAGTTGCCACGCAGGTTGATAGGGTTGTCAGGTAGGTGTACGGTGTATTAGGTTTTATTGGTAGAGGGATTGAGTTTCAGAGCCATGCGGTCATGTTGCAGTTGTACAAAACTCTGCGGCCGCACTTGGAGTGTTGCGTACAGTTCTGGTTGCTGCATTATAGGAAGGATGTGGAAGCATTGGAAAGGGTGCAGAGGAAATTTACCGGGATGTTGTCTGGTATGGAGGGAAGGTCTTGAGAAAAGGCTGAGGGACTTGAGGCTGTTTTTGTTAGCGAGGAGAAGGTTAACAGGTGAATTATTAGAGACACACAAGATGATGAGAGGGTAGACAGTGAGAGCCTTTTTTCTTGGATGGTGCTGGCTAGCACGAGGGGACATAGCTTTAAATTGAGGGGCGATAGAGATCGGACAGATGTCAGAGTATAAAGCACATGAATGCCCTGCCTGCAGCAGTAGTAGACTTGTCAACTTTAAGGGCATTTAAATAGTCATTGGATAAACATATGGATGATAATGGAATAGTGTAGACAGGCTTCAGTTTGGTTTCACGGGTCGGCGCAACATCGAGGCCCGAAGGGTCTGTACTGCGCTGTAAATGTTCTGTTCTGTGTGTGCGTATGTTCAGAATGTATCATTCTAAATGAGAGCTCTTCTATGTTCATTGGATTTCATGCAAAACCAGTGGAATTTCAAGTTTGATATTGGTACAGCTGAAGACATTAGATCGACATTTTCTTTGCAGTGCAGTTGTGTGTAAAATGTTCTTCTCTCCCCCCCCCCCCCCCTCCCCCCCACCATAGTAATTTTCCTGTACAAAATGTTTGCACACCATAAGCAAAGTTTTTTGCATATTTATAATTGTGACCTTAGAATTATGAAAAACTTCCAGGTGTCTTTCCAAAAAGAGAAATTTACATTTTTTTTTTGAAAAAATTTAGCCTTGATTTCCAGCATACAAAAACTAATGTTTCTCACAATTTGGTAAGTTCTGTCTGGCCAGTATTAAATAAGTTAGCTTGGCAAAGGTGCTACTAAGCTTCTAACTGTGAAGTTTGAGTTCCAGTGTTGATATGACTGTTGAATCGAGTGACTTTTTTTTCCTTTTTTTTAACTTGTTACTTACTGAGAGTGTGCACCTCCTTGGAGAATCGTCACTCATAATTTTCAGGTGGCTGATCAAGATCTTGTGAAGCTTTTTGAATGTGTTATTTTGTGCTCAGTCCTTTTTACAACCAGTGCCACAGTTAGCTGGTTATTCATCTCATTTTTGTTTGTAGAGCTTTGTGGTGCAGCACAGCTGTGACTGCAGCATGATTATCTAGAACATTTTGTTCATGGGCGATGAGATGTTGCATTGATGGGAATTGTTAATTTGAAGAGACCTAGAAAAATAACCTGTTGTCAGTGGGACTATTAGGATTAGCTGTCACGTCATATTTTAGGAATACTGTGGTGAGTAATTCACTTCTTGGTAACTCACCAATGACATGGCAAGAGTCAGTCATACAACATGGAAACAGACCTTTTGGTCCAACCAATCCATGCTGACCATGTTCCCAAACTCAGCTAGTTCCACCTACCTGCATTTGGCCCTTATCCCTCTGAACCTTTCCCATTCTTGAACTTGTCTTTTAAATGTTCCACTGTACCACTTTCTCTGGTAGTTCATTCCACATACAAACCATTGTTTAAAACAAAAAGTTGTCCCTCATGTCTTTTTTAAATCTTTCTCCTCTCTTCTGCCCTCTAGTTTTGATTCTGCCATGCTTGGGCAAAGACCTTTGCCATCTTATATATGTCCCTCATGATTTTATGAACCTAGGCGGCTGACCTTGTATGTTTAGTGAATGTCCCAGTATTTCCTGTCTACTTTTATATCTCAAACCCTCCATTCCTGGTAATATCCTGGTAAATCTTTTTCTGAACCTTCTCCAGCTTAATAACCCTTCAATAACAGGACAATCAGAATTGAATACAGTATTCCAGAAGAGGCCTTACCATCCTCTTCAACCTGAACATGGCATCCTAACTGCTTTTAATCAATGATCTGAGCGATTGAAGGCAAATGTGCCAAATGCTGCCTTAACCACCTGTCTACCGGTGATGCAAATTTTAAAGAATTAAGTACTCCAACTCATAGGTCAGCTATGTGACAGACTGTTAGAAGCTCTGACATTCTTTGTTCAAATGTAGCAAGACTTGGATAATATCCAGGTTTGGGCTGACATTGACAAATAGCATTAATGCCACGCAAGTACCAGGCAATGACCATCTTCGATAAGAGAATCTAACTAATGCCCCCGTGACATTGCCATTGCTGAAGCTTTATCCCCACTACACATATCCTGGGTGGATATTAACTAAAAATTGAACTACACTGGCCATAAGTGTGTGGCTACAAGAGTAGGTCAGAGGCTAGAAATGGCTGTGTAACTCTCTCTCTCCTCCAGAGATCTCTTTCCTAGTTGGGGGTGTGTCCCAAAACTAGAGGGCATAAGTTTTTGAGGGGGAAAGATTTAAAAAATGACCGGAGGGTGGTGTGTATGGAACAATCTGTCAGAGGAAGTGGTGGAGGCAGGTACAATTACATTTAAAAGGCATCTGGATGGGTGTATGAACAGGAAGGATTTAGTGCAATATGGGTCAAATGCTGGTGAATTGGACTAGTTCACATTGGGATGCCTGGTTAGTGCAGATAAATTGGACAGAGTGTCTATTTCTGTGCTGTATAACTCTTGACTCCCTAAAGCCTCTCTGTGATCCACAAGGCTTAAGTCAGGGGTGTGATGAGACACACCCAACTTTCTTGGGTTAGTACAGCTCCAGCAACATACAGGTAGTTTCATACCAACTGGACCAAGGCTGCTTGACTGGCTTCATGTTTGCAAACATTATTCTCTCACCATTGCTCAGCAGCAGTGTACACCATCTACAAGCATCACCTTAAATTCTCAGGCAGCACTTTCCAAACGCATGACCACTTCCATCTAGAAGGACAAGAGCAGCAGATACATGGGAACACCAGATGCAGTTTCTTTCCAAGCTGCTCACCATCCTGACTTGGAGATGTCTCCTTCAGGCTAGGCCAGCGTTTATTGCCCATCCCTAATTGTCCACAGGGCAGTAATGAGTCACCCACATTGCTGTGGCTCTAGAATTGTGTTGGCTAGGGAAGGAAGGCAGTTTCCTTCCCTAAAAGCATGAGTGAACCAGATGGGTTTTCCAACAATCGGCAATGGATTCATGGTCATAGACTCTTTAGATATTTATTGAATTCAAGTACTGCCCCATGTTGTGTTGGGATTCGAACCTGGGTCTCTGGATTAACAGTCCCCTGGTCTAATCTTAACAGTCCAGTAAAGAATTATAGTTGGATTGTGACAAATGTTGGCTATCTTTTTGAGGATAACTTTTAAACTGGCTTGTGGCTCTCTGCTGTAAGTCATGATTTGAATAGGCCACTTCTCAACCTTTATCTTTGCACATGAAGTGAATGTCCCACATAACGGTCTGATCCAGACTGCAAGATTTGCTTCCTTTGCTTCTATGTCACCTCTTTGCTTGAATTCAATGCATGATTCTGCTTGATGGATAAGCTGCTATTTTGATTATAGCAGGCTCCTCCCAATTGTTCATGAGTTGTTCTTGTACTGTGTACAGCTGAATTGTTCTTGGATCTGGAGATGTTGGCTGCCTGGCATCATTGGAAAAAAAATTCTTGATCTCCCACAGTGCTTTTCCCTGAAAAGAGCATGGATTCACCTTTCTTCCTTTTGGTTACTATGGAATCAAAATATTGCTTTCAGTGATACAGCTTGCTAGCTTTTACCAGTTGGATGCTTGCCTTCTGTAACACTACTGCCTCATTTGTGTAATGCAGGAGAGTAAAACTTCATTACTTGGCTTGATTAGTGACTTTTCTGGATTTCATGGGTCATTGGATCACCTGGGCTATGTAGGAATGGTCAGATTCTATCCCCTGCCAATGAGAACTTTATGGGAGAATGAACAGTTTTGAATACTTCAAGTTTGTATTTAATGTGGAGAAATGTTAAATATTCAATTTAACCTGTGCTCCAATAGCGCCATACTTGAAATTGTATTTCTTATAGAATTCTTTGTGCTATCGTGCTCATGTTTGGGTTTTTAAAAGTTGACAAACTTGAGTGTAGCTGAAGTTCCGTGACTTTTCTATTGATGCCCTGGAGCTCCAGGATCATGAGATAAAACAGGTTCCTTTTTTTGTCATCTGATTACTGAAGAATTCCAGGGGCTTTCTAATTAGTTTGTAGTTTTGTTTTCCCCCCCGCCCTGTTTCCAGGAACTTGTTGGCTGTGGGCAGGTGGATTGAGTTTAAAAAATTGACACTACATTCACCTTCTCCATTTTGGTTTGGGGTGTCTAAAGGAGGGGATAAGCTCTAGGGAGTATTTTTCCATCTCATACGGAGAGTATCTTAATTACACAAGTTTAATTTGCAAACTGGAATAGAACATAGAACATAGAACAGTACAGCACAGAACAGGCCCTTCAGCCCACAATGTTGTGCCGACCATTGATCCTCATGGATGCACCCTCAAATTTCTGTGACCATATGCATGTCCAGCAGTCTCTTAAATGACCCCAATGACCTTGCTTCCACAACTGCTGCTGGCAACGCATTCCATGCTCTCACAACTCTATGAATATGTATGAATAGATGCACATGTTTTCCCCACTGTTTGAAATGAAGACTAGATTTGTCATGGCCACTGAGTAAATGAAAATATATTTTGTTACCTCATGGGAAGTAACCACATGACTCAAATTTTGAGTTTATTCTAAACTTTGTAGTTGAAAACCAGTTTGGGTGAAGACTACATGTTCGGGCAGGTTGGTATTTAGTTGCCTTTGACACATGTGCAATTGCTTATTCTAGCATTTAATTGAAATGAAGATTTATTTCCCATTGCAGAGTGCAGTGTTGTGTTGGATGATGAAGTACAAGCATTTTTCCCCATGTACTAAACCTGGGAGAGATCTGATGCTCTTGCTGGTCAGGAAGAGAAATTACTTTTTTATTAATAATGACTTCCATGCTTTTTGAGTAGATGGATAATACTACAGACAAAAAGTAACAAGCACTTTAATTTGTCCAGTAGGGATGTGAGGCACTGGTGTAGTGGTGTCCTGCTCAAAATGTTTTGTATGGCTATCCTCTTTAGAAAAAGTACATGGGCTGGATGGGGAAGGAAGGCTTCCCAAACTTTCTGACAATAATACCCTATTTTGTTACTTAAACTAATACAGTTGCAATGTCACAATGTGCTGACAAAGCAGCATTGTAACATGCTGTACAATGAAACTTTAATTGTGCAGAGAAATATGTTACTTTCTAAACACCTTTACATTGCATGATGTAGTAGAACACTATTTAGGTGCTGTCCATTCACCTGAACCAGTCCAGCTCCTGGACCTTTGCCAGGAAGTATTGGGTATGCAAGTTAAGCCCCATGATGTTAAGATAGTTGGAGCCTGTGTCATTCTATGGCTCTAGTTGTACCCCAACAGTGGGTAAAATGTTACCATGAGTCAGGAGATGGATCATGTGGGAAATGAACCAGCATAACAATCGGCTAGTGAGGTTTCAGCCAATTCTTTACATTTCAATGGCCCATTTTTGGGGATGGGTGGGATGGAAGGTGTGGCATTGCGGGAAAGAACATGCAGATGAACTGAACAAGGGTAGTGCTGGTACATCCTGTCTTGGCATGACTTTTTTAAAAAAGTAACAACTCATGGGATCTGGGCATTTCTGGCTAGACTAGCATTTATTGTCCAGAGGATAGTTTAGAATGTTACATGTAGGCCAGACTAAGGTAGGGATGGCTGTTTCCTTCTCTTAGGTCATTAGCGAATAGGATGGGTCTTTTCTGACAGTCGGCAATAACTTCCTGGTTATCGGTCTTCATCAGACTTTTAATTCCAGGTTTTTATTGAATTCAGATTCCACCATCTGCCATAGCAGAATTCAAACCCAGGCACCCAGAAAATTACTGAAGTCTTCAGGCTAGTAGAGTAATAATACCACTAATTAATGACTTCTCCTGTGTGACTACAGTCCAAGGACGCCCCTTTGGAGGAGGTGGACCTTGTGACCTCATTTGTTGTTACCCATGCTCTAGTTTAGGACCTGCTGTCATAAACTGTGACCTTTGTAAATTGTTTCTTGTGTAGTTACTGCTGCAAGATGGCAAAGCCAACGTGTACTATAAGATTCTGCAAATATCTATCTGAGGAACAACAATAACACTTCACTTTTTTGTTTAAAAGGATACTGGTTGAAGAGTAAATATTGCTCTTTGAATAGTTATAAAGGACATTCTTTTATACCCCAGTGTTTTTTTTAGGATATTGCTAAGCAAAGAAAATTTGCATAGATCTACTCAGGGCAGGTTAAGTCTTCCTTTTTTAGTGCTCAATTCATCAGATGTCAAGGGGCTAGGATTATCTGCTTTCGTAGAGTTGTAAAGACACTTCAGTGCAGAAAGAATCCACTTGGTTTGTCATGTCTTTGGATTTTCAGCAGCAGCTCTGCTAATCTCATTCACCCATAGTTTCTTCAAACTTGTCAAACTTATCATTTGCAACTGTTTCTCATTGAGAAACAATCTCAGTTGAATCTGTCACTAGTCCCTCAGCAAGGACTTGGATTTAATGTCCACTCTGAAAGGCTACAGCATTCCTTAGTGTTGCTCTGGAATGACATCTCAGATAATATGGGGAGGTCTAAGGACCTTTTTACTTGGAGACTCTGTTAAATGTGAGTTAAATAACCGTAAACAAAAAAAGTCTGAGTAGGAGGGTTGGAAATTCTTAAGGACCAAGTGGTCCTGTGTATTATGGTCTATCAAGTCTGCTCCACCATTCTTTAAAATCGTGCTGGCCTGCTATGCTTTAAACTAGAGGCCAAAGTGAATAAAGCCTCCTTAGATTTAAGCTGAGGAAATAATAATGAGAAACCAGGAAAAGATAGCATTTCATTAAATATTCCGCATCAGCAGGAGTCGATCACTCGGTCTATTGAGCCTGTTCTACCATTCAGATCAGATCATGGCTGATCTGAGTATATCCCTTAAAACCTTTTGCTTAATAAAAAGTTGAATGAGAGAAATTTAACAATTGATCTTGCACTCACTGCCATTTATGGAAGTGTTCCAAACCCCCCTCATCCTTTGTGTATAAGACACTAATGTTCCAAAAATGATACAATAATCAAAGGGCAAAAAAGTGGAGGAGGAAATAATGATCACTAGAGAGAAAATATTGGGGGAACTAATGGGACTAAAGGCTGTCAAGCCTCCTGGATCTGATGCATTGCATTTGAGGATATTAAAAGAAATAGTTACTCGGATGTAGTAGTAATGTGTCAAGGATCATTAGATTTTGGCAAAGTCCCAGAGCTTTGAAAAACTGCCGATGAAACATCCTTATTCAAAAAGGGAGGGGGGGACCAAAAAAGTACATGAAAGTTAACGTCTGTCATTTGGGGGCATTTTATTATATTCTATTATGAAGGTTGTGACAGAATGTTTAGCAGGATATAAGTAACCACTCTTCATTTTATGCTGATACTCCTGATCTGGCATGAACATTTTCTCTTCATTGTCATATCCTAGGTTACTCTGTGTCCTAATATTCTCAACGCTAGTCTACAACCATAATATTCCAAATTCTTTACAGGACTACTGTAACATTCCAGAACACACTAACAGTCCTTGATCCCTTTGATTTGCGACCCAGCTTGAAACTGGTATAAATGAACAAAAGCCCATTGGTGGTGCAAATAAAACATTCACTCAAGTTGGGTCTCAAAACACTTATTTTCTTAAATTACAGCAGTGGAAATTTGTTAATTAGTAGCCTCAGTTGTGCACACCCCACCACTGACTAACTTAACCAGAAACTCAAACTTGTCACAAATAGTATTAAATATTATGCACAAATTCCATAGCTTTCATCAAATCTTTGAACTATTTTATCAAATGCCTTCTGAAAATCCATGTACTGTACATCCACTTTGTGGTAGATTGGTTAAATGTGATTTGCCTTACATGAAACCAAGTTGACTGCCTGATTAGTTTGAACTTATCCTGTTACTTCTGATCATCTTTTGTTTTTCTATGGTTCGCTGGGCTTTCTTGTTTTTGCTTACAACATTTTGTTGTATCCAGCTGCATGTTGAAACTGCATTCCTATTCTAGAAACTAACTTCTGTGCTTTTTAGGTACTCTATTTACAAGATTGAAAAGCCCCTTGGAAAAAAGTTGCTCTCTTTACTAAAGGATGTCTCAAATGTTTTTCTCATCTCCTAGATTAACTTCTTTAATTGAAAAGTAGTATGAGTCTTGCAAGCTACATGTCGTACAGCTTCATGCTTGCTTTTTCTTACTAGTGGAGCTTTTTGTGGATACTGATTTGTGTATATGAAGAATTTAATCTGGTGAAAGAGATTGCAATTAATTGAAGCTTTATTTTAAACAGAAAGCTACTAACATCCAGAATGAACTTTACTCATGTGGGATAGTGAAAAATAAGGCCAACATAGTTTAAATTGCTAAACTCTGAAGATGCTGGCTGTGTTCAATTTTTGTGACTAGTTTAATAGATGCTTTTATTCAGGCTGGAGTTGCAGTCTTGTAACATCAAGATGACATGACATGATATAATGCCTATATGGTCTTAGCATATTGTGTGACTGCAATGTAGCCAGGCATTTGGTGATCAAGAAAGCAAATCAGATAAATGGGAACTGCAGATGCTGGAGAATCCAAGATAATAAAGTGTGAAGCTGGATGAACACAGCAGGCCAGGCAGCATCTCAGGAGCACAAAAGCTGACGTTTCGGGCCTAGACCCTTCATCCGAGAGCATCTCTGATGAAGGGTCTAGGCCTGAAACGTCAGCTTTTGTGCTCCTGAGATGCTGCTTGGCCTGCTGTGTTCACCCAGCTTCACACTTTATTATCTAAGAAAGCAAATCAGCCTCATCTTTACTGTTAGTGGTACGTTTTGGGCATGTGGAAGAACAAATACAGTATTCTCTCTGATAAACCTATATGTTGGTACTTATCAAGTTGAAGTGACTTTTTGGTTTAGGGCACACTTACCTGATAGAAGATGGTTGTTTACCCAACAACTTGCTATATGATGTAGTTGGAACCAGAAGATCTTCTGGACTACTGTTCACTTCTGGTTGCCCTGTCCTAGGAAGGATACAGTTAAGCTAGAGAGGGGTCAGAGGTGATTTACCTGGATGTTGCTGGATATGGAAAGTTTTTGAGTTAGAAGGAAAGGCTGTGACTTACAGTGCAGGTTGAGGGGTGACCTTTAAAGGTTTATGAAATGAAGGGTATGGATAGGGTTAATGGTAGGTGCCTTTTTTCCTAGGATGGGGAATTTCAAGACTAGTGGGCATATTTTAAAGATGAATGGAGAGAGAGATTTAAAAACAAGAGGTGCAGTTTTTACACAGGGTGGTTCACGTGTGGATTCGACATCCTGAGGAAGTGGTGGATGTGAGCACACTTGCAATGTTTCTAAGATATTTAGATAAGTACATGACTAGAAGAGGTTTGGAGGGATATAGGCTAGGAGCAGCGGGTAGGATTAGTTTAGTTGGGCTTTTTGTTTGGACTGAGGGGTGCTTCCATGTTCTTTGACTCTATCAGCCTAAAATTCCTCTTCAATGATGCTTGCAAGTTCCTAAGCACTTATTAGTAACTAGGAGGTGTGAACCACTGAGTTGAAAAAGTGACTTTGCCTACATGATTTGGCCTCTCAATAATAATGGAACCAACAATGTCAGATCAGCACTTCCTGCATGACACTTTTATGGCAGAACCTACATCTTAGATTGATCTGTTCAGCCTTCAGCAAAAGAAACTTCAAAGTAAATGGTACTTGTAATATGGCCCACCCCTTGGATGACCCATATTACAAGTAGCAGTTTTAAAGCTGGGAGTAGGTTTAACTCCAATTCATGTATTCACCATTTTTTGATTATCATTCCTGGCCCATGGTGGTACTTGCAGGATGTTAAGGATGTGTCACCTGTAAAGGAATGTAGTTAGATGTGACCTTGGTTTCTTGTTTCTCTTCTCTCTCTGTCCCTCTTCTCTCTTCCCACCCCCCTCCCCCCTTTTTCAATAACACTGTATTTGGGCTGGGAGGAATCATAATAAAGAGCAATGACCTCATATCTAATGATTAGAGTCAGATATTGCTTGTCTAATTCCTTCCTGAAGTTATGAAGCCCTGAACTGTAGGAGAATTGAGTTCTGTTCTATGCTATGAATTCTTCCAAATTTGATAGGAACCATACTGAAAATGCGGCAGTATCAATTGTGTGTTATCTGCAAAACTTCTGTCAGTAAAATTTATCAAGGTTTCCAAGCATTTATTTTCCAAAGTGCATTGGAAGTACGCACTGGATAGTATAATTGGACCTAAATAGTACCTTTTGGGACACTGGAAATGCAGTAAAAAGTAGGAATTGCCAACTTAATTATCTGCCCTCTGACAAGTGTGTTAAAGTATCAATTCTGCAGTATTAACAACTTTACGAAATTATCTCTTTAAGAAATGTTCTAAAATTCTGAATCTGAGATAGCCATATTTAATTTCCATTTTTGTCTTTGAAGGAATGCAGTAGTTTAGAAACAGTAACTTTGTTCTAACTTTCATGTATCGTGGGATGCTGTGGGGAATGTAGGTAGATAATAAATGGGTGGTAATGAGTTTTGATTGTTCAGATGTTAAACTGTAAATTATGAATACCTCAGAATCTCACTAAGCCTTAAATTGCTAGGTGAGATGTACTGAGTATGGGGAGGGGGGTGGGAAGGCAGTAGAGTGTAACAGTTGAATATGTATGGAATTGCAATGATTCTTACTAATGGAAGAAATGATCTAATAAAGTGACTGGGGGGGCTTGAGTTACAGCTTGGGGCTGACTTTTATCCCTAGAGCATGAGAGGCAGCGGGGCAACCTTTTTATAGAAGTTCAAAATCATGAGCATGAATAGCCAGGTCATTTTTTTTTCTTGGTGAGGAGAGTCCAAAACTACAGGACATGTTTGAGGTGAGTCGGGATGATTTTAAACATCTGAGGGGTAATTTTTTCACAGATGGTGCCTGTACAGAGTGAGGTGGCAGAAGAAGTGGTGGAGACTTGTGCAATTACAACATTTTAAAGGTGTCTGGATGGGTATATGAATAGGAAGGGTTTAGCGAGATGAGGGCTAAATGCTGGCAAACGGGACAGTCAAATTGGGATGTTTGGTTGGATGAGTTTAACTGAAAGATCTGTGTTTATGACTGACTGTATAAGTGCATTTAGTTGAATTGCTGGTGTATTGTGCCTTCTGTTCTGTCTTCCCTTTCCTACCTCTATTCCTGATTTTTGTGTCTCTAGCTTCCATAGAAACCGAGCTCATCAGTGCTGGTTGGTGTAGTACCCTAAATATTGCAGTAGTGACGAGGTGGCTTTACTTTACGGAAGGGTAATAGCTTGTATCCCCTGAGTATTAGACTAAGTATGATTTGACTACTATTTTGAGGTTTAGATCTGATCTGAAAAAAGTCTATCTTTAAGTTCTCCTTACAGTCTTCCTGTGCTACTGTCACCTCATTCAAGTGATTCAACCACACATTCCAAGTTGGCAAAGGTTTTGTCGTTCTTTTGACAAGTAGAGAAGTGGATTAGAAGCCAGACATTGTTAAAGGTCTGACTCAATTTTGTGCTCATGCAACTACCTTGCTATTTTTAATATGTATCTGAGATTTATCATCTTGTATTATGAATGTTATGGCCAAATAGGGACAGAACCAAATGATCAATTTCTAGTTTAATTGCATTTTTACCTTTTCTAAAGGTGTCTTTACATTTAAATAACATGAAGGAATTATATCCATATCTAGTTTTCTTAAAACGCTGAAGCCTTCATATAGAACCTCTTAGAACATCACCTGTTGCACCTCTCTAATCATAGAGAAAACTCTTTATTCCTTTTTTGTTTTCCTTTCACAATTACCAGCTCAAGTAACCAAAGAGATTCCAGTTCTGTGCACCTTGTTTTTAATTGTGTGGGTAATCATTTCTCTGGAATTTCACATATATGACAATTTGTAAATACTTCTACATTTCCCTTCATTCTTGTGTCTACCTCAAAAGAATCCTTCATATAGTCACCCCATTTTACAGGCCTTCACAAACCAATGCTGTTTCCCTTTTGACCCACTGATCCAATTTCTCTTCTGGGTATACCAGTAGTTACCCTGCAGTTAGTTTTAAACTTGGTTTCTCCTGCGTTTCTCTGTTAAAAGAATGGAGTGACATTTACAAATTTCTTATCCAAAGGTGCAGTTCCTCAATCTGGTGAGTTTTAGAAAGGTAGACTTTAAAAGTAATGTGAAGATGCTTTTAATATCCTAAATAGGAAACCATCCAATCTTTGTGGATGACCTTTCTTCCATTATTTCCTCCATGACCAGTTCCTTTATCGTAAATCCACAGGGTTCCTCCCCTTTGTTTATTTTTGGGCTCTTTTATACCACTAATGTTTTATCCTGTTCCTCTACTGAAAAGTGGTGCAAGTGCATCATTTCCTAATTATCCATCATAGGCTTGCATATGTTATGTATGTTTTTAAGGCCAATACAGTATTTATAGAAAGTTCTGGTTTCAGGATAACCTGCGTACAAAATCCTAAAAGGAAGGTAGTACATAAAAGTAACACGTTTTGAAAGCAGTGCAGTAGACAACAGCAATACACCTAAATATTAATACTACTGACTGGAACCAGCCCCTGGGGTGCACTTCAGCTTTTTATATAACGCTTAATACTTTATTTTGCTATATTATGAACACACTGTTGGCATGGCCTAGAAATCTGTGTGAGTGACTAGAACAGCAATGCAGCTTTCTTGAAAAACTTGCCTATTGGAATTTACCCTGAAAGCTCTGCTTCAGTCCCACTCCAGACCATGCAATCAACCCACTGTTAAGTTGTAGTGTATACTGAAGGATTGCTTGTAATGTGGTTTGTATTTTCTGTTGACAAAGTCTTAATCTGTCACTTACAAAATAGAAGCAATAGGTGGTCCATCTGTGGCTGGGGACACAGGTTGAACAGAAGTATAAATTTATCTGCTAATTTTGAGCTGCAGTAACCTGAATACCATTAGAAGAGAACTTGTATTTGAATATCTTTCGCATTCTTGGGAGAGCTTCACAGCTTAAACTGTTTCTGCAAGCAGTCTGTAGTAACTGAGTCAACAATATCCAAGATTTATTGGAAAATTACTCTTGCAAAATTTCTTGTCTTCTAACTAAACATATTTAATAAAATATGATTTAAGACAATGGTTGTATTAAGAAATGAATTTTGTGCACTTCCAGCTAAAATTTCAAAGGCTGAATAGTTCTGTCTTGGGTTATTGTGTCCATGATCCAAATTGTGGCATGTTTACAAGTTTACTGTCATGGTGTTTTATAAATATTAGGATTTTGTAAGATTTTGTTTGTGTGTTTGTGATAAAAGATTATTTTCCTTGGGCATCAAGTGTTTTAGCTTTTGCAATTGCAGGTGTCCTGCTGGACAATTTTTTTAAGCAGCTTCAAATTGCTATAATGCAGGCAGCAGCTCTTCCAGTTAATTGCTAATCTGTTCATAGATGAAAACTGAGAGGAACATAGAACATAGAACATAGAACAATACAGTGCAGAACAGGCCCTTCTGCCCTTGATGTTGCACCGACTTGTGAACTAATCTAAGCCCCAAAGCTCAAGATGCCCTCAACATAGCCAGAGAGGTTCTCACAAAGGGTCCACCCCTATTGCTTGATATGGTGAGACATCCAGGTCTGTTCCTTTGTGTATCTTTGGAATGCGGTAGAAGTCCCTATGCAAGAAGTATGGGGGATGAGAGTGTTTAGGGTGCTCTGAAGGACTGGATTAAAAGTCTTGACCAGTCTGTTTAGCTGACAGATGTATTCTTTGGTTGGATGGAAGGGGTAGCTTTGTCAGGCAAAGTACTCCTAGAGAGAGAGAGAGAATCAAAGGATCTCTTAACCAAGATGAGAACTATAGGCTAAATTGCATGACCAAGAATATCCAGTCGAGTGTTTCTGCTTGTGATGATAATGATGTGAACGTTAGACACTACATCTCTGTTTTTATTCATTAAATGGATGTGTGATCTTGTGAATGTGATTGCTAATGTATTACTTTAATATTGAGGGAGTCAGTTGGCTGGATATCTAGAGTGTAGTGAAAAAGGAGGCCTGGGTCAAATCCCTGTCCTGGCTATGGTGCTTGTTGGAGGGCCAGACTGTTCGCCTTGCTCCATGCTTATAGAGTGGTTACTCTCCAACTGTACACAATATATTGTCTCTCTGAAATGAAGAGAGATTCCTACGGCCCTTTGTAGACAGTGCAGAGCAATTGATACTAGATCACTGGCCCACAGCCAACAAAAATATCCAATTTTCACTTATTCATGAATAAGATATTGAATAAATTTTGGTGGATCAGAGACAACTAGCATGGATATGTAAAGAATAGGCTATGCCTGAAGAGCCTGATTGAATTTTTGAAGAGTCAAGTAATGGAGAGAGGAATGAATATTATTTATCTAACCTTCCAGAAGGCATTTGATAAAGTCCATCAAAAGTGGCTTTTAGCTAAAATTGAAGACAACTGAAGGCAAATTATTGAGTTAGGAAACTTATTGAAAGGTGAACCCAGGCCTCCTGGCTCAGAGGTAGGGACACTACCACTGCACCACAAGAACCCCCAGCAGTAATTATCTGCTTTCCTTTGGCTATACCTGATATTTTAAAGCACCATGTTTTAGCTGTATTGAAGAGCCACATCTATCAGTTTTTGAGTTGGAGTATATGCTGTGCTTCTACCTGGTATCTAATATGGCAGCATGTGAGAACTCATGATTGGTTAATTGTCATTTACTGCGATATAGTGAAAGGTGATGTTCTACATGCTTATACAAGCAGATCATGCCATATGAAGTGCTTTAGGGAAGCAGGATAGTGCGTAATAATGTTACAGCCGCAGAGGAGGTTTAGATTAGATTCCCTACAGTGGCAACAGCCCTTCGGCCCAACAAGTCCACACCGCCCCTTGAAGCATCCCACCCAAACCCATTCCCCATATAACCCACATACCCCTGAACACTATCTGGGCAATTTAGCATGGCCAATCCACCTAGTCTGCACATCATTGGACTGTGGGAGGAAACCCACACAGACACAGGGAGAATGTCCAAATTCCACGCAGTCACCCAAGGCTGGAATTGAACGGGTGCAGAGGAAAAAATCAGAATTAACATTTGTGGTCCGTTCAAAAGTCTGATGAACAGCAGGTAAGGAGCTGTTCTTGAATCTGTAGATGTATTCAGACTTTTCATATATTCTGCCTGATGGGAAGAGTATAACTGTGGTGGGAAGGAATCTTTTAGGTTAGTTGCAGACAGCAAGAAATACATAGAGACAATGGATGGAAGGTTGGTTTGTGTGATGGACAAGAATGTCGTAGAGACAGATGTACAGCACAGAAACAGACCCTTTTGTCCAATGTTGACTAGACAGCCTATATAAATCCAGGCCCACTTGATGCATATCCCTCAAATGCTTCCTTTTCATGTACCCATCCAGATACCTTTTTTAAATGTTGTAACTGTACCAACCTCCTGCATGTCCTCTGGCAGCTCATTCCATATACGCACCACCCTCTGCATGAGAAAAGTTGCCCTTTAGGTCTCTCTTTACATCTTTCACCTCTCACCTTGAACCTTTGCCCTCTAGTTTGGGACACCCTCCCTCTGGGTCAAAGACTGTGTCTATTTACCCTGTCTGCGGCCCTCATGGCCTTTATAAATCTCCAAGGTCACCCCTCATCCTTTGCTTCAGGGAAAATAGCCCCAGCTTATTCAGCGCCTCCCTACAGCTCAATCCCTCCAACCCTAGCAACATGCTCACTTAATCTTGTCTGAATCCTTTCCAATTTTGCAACACTGTCTCCCCATTAGAAGGAGACGAGAACTGCGTGCAATACTTCTCAGTCAGAGAGGCATTGGCCTAATAGAACATAGAACAGTACAGCACAGAACAGGCCCTTCAGCCCACAATGTTGTGCCGACCATTGATCCTCATGTATGCACCCTCAAATTTCTGTGACCATATACATGTCCAGCAGTCTCTTAAATGACCCCAATGACCTTGCTTCCACAACTGCTGCTGGCAACGCATTCCATGCTCTCTCAACTCTCTGCGTAAAGAACCTGCCTCTGACGTCCCCTCTATACTTTCCACCAACCAGCTTAAAACTATGACCCCTCGTGCTAGCCATTTCTGCCCTGGGAAATAGTCTCTAGCTATCAACTCTATATATGCCTCTCATTATCTTGTATACCTCAATTAGGTCCCCTCTCCTCCTCCTTTTCTCCAATGAAAAGAGACCGAGCTCAGTCAACCTCTCTTCATAAGATAAGCCCTCCAGTCCAGGCAGCATCCTGGTAAACCTCCTCTGAACCCTCTCCAAAGCATCCACATCTTTCCTATAATAGGGCGCCCAGAACTGGACGCAGTATTCCAAGTGCGGTCTAACCAAAGTTTTATAGAGCTGCAACAAGATCTCACGACTCATAAACTCAATCCCCCCGTTTAATGAAGGCCAAAACACCATATGCTTTCTTAACAACCCTGTCCACTTGGGTGGCCATTTTAAGGGATCTATGTATCTGCACACCAAGATCCCTCTGTTCCTCCACACTGCCAAGAATCCTATCCTTAATCCTGTAGTCAGCTTTCAAATTCGACCTTCCAAAATGCATCACCTTGCATTTATCCAGGTTGAACTCCATCTGCCACCTCTCAGCCCATCTCTACATCCTGTCAATGTCCCGCTGCAGCCTACAACAGCCCTCTACACTGTCAACGACACCTCCGACCTTTGTGTCGTCTGCAAACTTGCTGACCCATCCTTCAATTCCCTCGTCCAAGTCATTAATAAAAATTACAAACAGTAGAGGCCCAAGGACAGAGCCCTGTGGAACTCCACTCACCACTGACTTCCAGGCAGAATATTTTCCTTCTACTACCACGCGCTGTCTTCTGTTGGCCAGCCAATTCTGTATCCAAGCAGCTAAGTTCCCCTGTATCCCATTCCTCCTGACCTTCTGAATGAGCCTACCATGGGGAACCTTATCAAATGCCTTAATGAAGTCCATATACACCACATCCACAGCTCGACCCTCATCAACTTTTCTAGTCACATCCTCAAAAAACTCTAAGGTTTGTAAGGCATGACCTACCCCCCTCAAAGCCGTGTTGACTGTATTTGATCAAGCCATGCTCTTCCAGATGGTCATAAATCTTATCCCTCAGAATCCTTTCTAACACCTTGCAGACGACAGACGTGAGACTTACCGGTCTATAATTGCTGGGGATTTCCCTATTTCCTTTCTTGGAGAGGAATTACATTTGCCTCTCTCCAGTCCTCAGGTACGACTCCAGTGGAGAGCGAGGATGCAAAGATCTTCGCAAGTGGCGAAGCAATTGCATTTCTCGCTTCCCAAAGCAGCCGAGGACAAATCTGATCCGGGCCTGGCGACTTGTCAATCTTAATGTTTGACAAAATTTTCAGCACATCAGCTTCGTCTATCTCTATCCATTCCAGCATGCACACCTGCTCTTCAAAGGTTTCATTCACTACAAAGTTCGTTTCTTTCGTAAAGACAGAAGCAAAAAACTCATTTAGGGCTTCCCCTACCTCCTCAGGCTCCACACACAAGTTCCCTATGCTATCCCTGATCGGCCCTACTCTTTCTTTGATCATTCTCTTATTCCTCACGTAAGTGTAAAATGCCTTTGTGTTTTCCCGGATTCCTTCTGCCAAGCCTTTCTCGTGCCCCCTCCTGGCTGTCCTCAGACCATTTTTGAGCTCCTTCCTTGCCTGCATGTAATCCTCTCTAGCTGAACTTGACCCTAGCCTCCTCCACCTTATGTCAGCTACCTTCTTCCTTTTCACTAGAAGTTCCACCGCTCTCGTCATCCAAGGTTCCTTAATCTTACCCCTTCTTGCCTGTCTCAGAGGGACATATTTACTCATCACTCTCAACAACTGTTCCTTAAACCGTCTCCACATGTCTGTAGTTCCCTTACCATGGAACAACTGCTCCCAGTCCATGCTTCCTAACTCATGTCTAATCGCATCATAGTTTCCTCTTCCCCAATTAAATATCCTCCCATTTTGCCTAATCCTCTCCTTCTCCATAGCTATGTAGAATGTGAGGCAGTTATGGTCACTATCACCAAAATGCTCTCCCACCACAAGATCTGATACCTGCCCTGGCTCGTTTCCGAGCACCAAGTCTAGAATGGCCTCTCCCCTCGTCGGCCTGTCAACGTACTGCGTTAGGAAACCCTCCTGAACACACCTTACAAAAACAGCTCCATTCAAATCTTCTGCTCGAAGGAGGTTCCAATCAATATTAGGAAAGTTAAAGTCACCCATTACAACAACCCTACTGCGTGCACACTTTTCCAAAATCAGTCGACCTATGCTTTCTTCAATCTCCCTGCTGCTATTGGGGGGCCTGTAGTAAACCCCTAACGAGGTGACTACTCCCTTGCTGTTCCTAATTTCCACCCATACTGACTCAGTAGGCAGATCTTCCTCGACAAAGGAAGCTTCTGTAGCTGTGATACCCTCTCTGATTAGTAGTGCTACACCCCCTCCTCTTTTTCCCCCCTCCCTATTCTTTTTAAATGTTCTAAACCCTGGAAGATCCAGCAACCATTCCTGCCCATGAGAAACCCATGTCTCTGTTATGGCCACAACATCATAGCACCAGGTACTGATCCATGCTCTAAGTTCATCACTTTTATTCCTGATACTCCTTGCATTAAAGCAAACACACTTTAACCGATCCCTTGGTTCCTTCCCAGGAAAATACTTCCCACTCGCTGGTCTACCTCTTGCTACTGCCTCATGATATGCCTTGCTAATGATATTGCTGGACTGAAAATCCAGTGACCAAGATAACATTCTGGCTATGAATCCGACCATGGCTGATGGAATTTAAATTCAATAAATGTGTGGAATTGAGAATCTAACAACCATGAATCCACTGCTGGTTGTTGGAAAAACCCATCTCTGGCTCGCTTATATCCTTTTAGGGAAGGAAACTGCCATCCTTACCTGGTCTGGCCTACATGTGACTCCAGACCCACAGCATTGTGGTTGACCCTCAGCTGCCCTCTGGGAAGTTGGAGGATGGCAATAAATGCTGTTAAATGCAAAGCTCTCATCCTGTGAATGACTAAAGGAAAATAAAACGGCCAAGCCAATGTCCTGTACAGCCGCAACATGACCTCCCTCTATATTCCATTGACCAATAAAGACAAGCATGCCAAATGGCACCTTCACTATCCTATCTACCTGCAACTCCACTTTCAAGAAACTGACCTACACTCCCAAGGCTCCGTGTTCATGGCTCTAGTGTCTTCCGAAGGGTAGTTGCCAAGCAATGCTATGATACATCCAGATAAAAATGGTGAATGAGTCACGAATGCTTACAGCTAGATTTGCCTAATTGTCTGAATGTGTGCTATATCATTTCTCAAGTACTGTAATTGGTAAAGCAAATTCCAGTAATTTGCACGTGCATTATTTAGTTACGCTAGTTGTACTGTTTACATCAAAGTGCAAATGGCGCTGCATAAAGCAAGAGATCTTGCTACAGCAGTTACTGGGCATAAAGATCGGACACATTGAGGATGATCTTTCAGCCTTTCTTCTGCAAATCTTAAAACAACCTGTCACATTTTGAATTATTGCCTGGATCCCATTCACTGATTGCCCATGGGTGGGAATAACATTTACATGTGCTAAATGACACTAATACCTGAGGTTCATATTCTTTCATGTGCTGCTGGTGTTATTGACAAGGTAGCATTTATTAACAGTATCTAATTTCATTTGAGAAAGTGGTGTTGAGCTGTTACCTTGAAGCATTGCTGACTTGGGGGGGGGGTGGGGTATCTTAATTTTTAAGGGAATTCCAGGATTTTAACTCAAAGACAATGAGGGGTTGATTATATGCTTCCAAGTATGGACAGTGAGTGGTTTGGAGAGGAATGTGTAGGTTGTGGTGTTGTATCTGCTATCCTTGATCACCTTGGTAGTTAAAAGATCTGGCGTTGGTAAATCTGTTTAGAAGGAGCAGTTAAAGGAGGCTTTGAAATATAGTATGATACTGTTGCCATTGTTGAAAGAGGCATCAATCAAGTAGTTTTTGTCCATGTTGCTGTCAAGCTTGAGTGGAGTTGCCCATCCTGGCAGTGGAGAGTATTTCATCATGCCCCTAAGTTGACCTTTATGTATAAAAACAGGATTCAAAAGGTGAGTTATTGACTGAGAATCACACAGACTTACTCATGCAGCCATTGCATTTGGTTGGACCCATTCCACTTCTGGTCAGTGGTTACCCCAAGGATGTCAGTTTTGTAACGTGAGTTTCAACGATTTGATACTGCTGTTGAATGTCAACTGGAGATGGCTGGGTGGACTTTATCTAATACATGGTTTGCAACATTGTACCTGTGAAATATAAACATGCACAGAAAGAGAGGCATAGGAGCAGCAGTAGGCCTTTTGACCTGTTGTCGTTCAGTATGATGATCGCAGATCAATGAGCTCAGACCCTAATCCTGTTCTCGTCTTCCCCTCATGCCTCCATGTCCTGTGATCCTTTTAGCTAAAGAGCTATATCTACCTCAACCACTTTGTGTTGGTGAATTCCGCAGGCTAATCACTCCCTCGGTGATGAAACTTCTCATTTCCATCTTAAAAGGTTTACCCCTTCTTCCTAATGCTTAAATTATGACCCCTAGTTCTAGAATCTTCCACAATTGGAAACATCCATCCTCCATCTGACCTGCCTGGTCCTGTTAGAATTTTGTGGGTTTCTACAAGTACCCCGTTTTTCTAAACTCCAGTCAACCCATGCTCCTGCACAGTTATGCCACCCCAACGATTAATTTAGTAAACCTTCCTACAACAGGGATGTCTTGTTGCTGTACTTGAATCTTCTCACTACGAACACCCAATGGCACTAGCTTTGCCTTCATTACTGCCTGCTGCACCTGTGCTTATTTTCAGCAAATGGTGTCACTGAATGTTCCCCCCCTCAATTTAAAGTTGTTCAAAGAATCTGTCATCGTTTTTGTGCTACCAAAGTGGATATCTCATTAATCTATGTGAAATTATCTTTGCCATTCACTCTACTTGTTCTGGTCACGTTACAGCATCTGTGCTCTCCTCTCAGCTCACCTTTCCATCCAGTGTTGTCACTTGCAAATTTCGATATTACATTTGGGTCTCTTGTTTAAATTATTAACATCGTGAATGGCTGGGGTGCCAGCACTGATCCCTGCAATACTCCTAGATACTGCCTAACATTCAGACCTACGTAGAACATAGAACATAGAACATAACAGCACAGTACAGGCCCTTCGGCTGTCGATGTTGTGCCGACCTGTCACACCGATCTCAAGCCCATCTAACCTACACTATTCCATGTACGTCCATATGCTTGTCCAATGACAACTTAAATGTACCTAAAGCTGGTGAATCTACTACCATTGCAGGCAAAGCATTCCATTCCTTTAATACTCTGAGTAAAGAAACTGCCTCTGACATCTGTCCTATATCTTTCACCCCTCCTGCTCGCCGTCGTCATCCTAGGAAAAAGGCTCTCCCTATCCACCCTAGGGAACCCTCTGATTATTTTATGTTTCAATTAAGTCACCTTTCAACCTTCTTCTCTCTAATGAAAACAGCCTCAAGTCCCTCAGCCTTTCCTCGTAAGACCTTCCCTCCATACCAGGCAACATCCTAGTAAATCTCCTCTGCACCCTTTCCAAAGCTTCCACATCCTTCTTATAATGCGGTGACCAGAACTGGACACAATAGTCCAAGTGCGGCCGCACCAGAGTTTTGTACAGCTTCACCATAACCTCTTGGTTCAGGAACTCGATCCCTCTTAATAAAAGCTAAAACACTGTATGCCGCCTTAACAGCCATGTCAACCTGGGTGGCAGCTTTCAAGGATCTGTGTACATGGACACAGATCTCTCTGCTCATCTACACGACTAAGAATCTTACGATTAGCCCTGTACTTTGCCTTCCGGTTACTCCTACCAAAGTGCATCACCTCACACTTGTCTGCATTAAACTCCATTTGCCACCTCTCGGCCCAGCTCTGCAGCTTATCTATGTCTCTCTGCAACCTACAGCATCCTTGGTCACTATCCACAACTCCACTGACCTTCGTGTCGTCTGCAAATTTACTAACCCATCCTTCTACGCCCTCATCCAAGCCATTTATAAAAATGACAAACAGCAGTGGACCCAACACCGACCCTTGCGGTACACCACTAGTAACTGGTCTCCAGGATGAACATTTTCCCATCAACTACCATCCTCTGTCTTCTTTCAGCAAGCCAATTTCTGATCCAAACTGCTATATCTCCCACATTTCCATTCCTCTGGATTTTGTACAATAGCCTATTGTCTTATTTCTCCTTCTTTCCCATCTTCAAATCAATTTTATATTTGTCTTCATACACTACTCCCAGTCCCATGCACTTCAGTTTTATGGATTACTCTTTTAATGGGACTTTGTCAGAATGCCTAAATAAATCACATCCTGTAGGCCTTTTGCCGCCTTCATGCCACTTGATTTTTATGGTAAAAGTTTAAAGCTGATTAATTTTGTACATGAGGGGGAAAAGCTTATTACTTTATTTAAAAATTGGACAACCTTCTAACAATACAATAAATGCCAATTATTTTTAATAAGTTGTGAAAGATAAAGTTGCCTGCTTTTAGCTTTGCATTGTTTCTGCTTTAAAATGGAGTCTGGTAAGTAAATGTTGGTTATGTATGTATATTGCTAATAAATAAACACTTGTAAAGATGCTTATTTGCTTCTGAAATCATCAGTAGCTTGTAAGTGTCACACTTTTTAGACTTGGTCACTTTTTAACTGGCTCAAGCAAAATCATAAAGTCTGCCTTGGTTTTTTCAGTTAATTGGCTGATTAATGAAAGTGGCTTTCCATTATTGTCTTTCTCAGATATGCTGGGATGACATGAATGCCTTAGGCTTCTTTAAAGGAGCCTATCTGGAACCAATTTCTTGGGCCACTATAGCTTCATTTGGACTGACTTGAATTCAAGGTCAGTGGTAAATGCATCGCAGTCATATTTGGAATGTGCACTTTATTGGACAAATTGAAAGTTACATTTTGGGGCACTTGCTACATGTTTCTTAAATTTTTGGATCTGGCTTCTAGTTTTGTAGCATTTAATCTATACCCGTTGTGTAAAGAACATTTAACAGTGAGTTGACTTGCTTTGTAACTATCTTTATTGTCTACTTTGTAATTGTAATTGTTATCTAGCTTCAGATGGGAAAACCAGTACCTACTAAGTATCTTCCAGGTCCTTTTGATACAGTAAACTTATCAAATCAAGTAACTTGTTCAAATTTCATGGCCAGGAGATGTTGAGAATCTTGCAGCATATACTCTGAAAATTAGATATGGCACAAAGGAGGCAAGTATTTTTCACTTTCTCTGCCTAGTCGTGAAGTGATCCTGATTCGTTATTACATGAAAGAAAAAGGAAACAGTTCTGGAACAGAGCTGTGCCGGTTGCGTGGCGATCGCTATACTATTAATCCAGACACCCTGGTAATGCTCTGGATACTCAGATTTGAATCCTACCCAGGCAGATTGTGGAGATGAAATTCAGTAAATAATCTGGAATTAAGGCTCCAATGATGACCAGGAGGCCATTGATAGGTCTTATCCCTAACTGTCTGGTTCACTGATACTGCAAAGGCTGGTAGTTTTCTTGCCTGGCCTCCCATGTGACTCCAGACCCAAGTGCTGTGATTGACTTGACTGTCTTCCTTCTTCTGGTCAATTTTGTTAAATGCTGGCCTGGCCAGTGACACCCATTCCTGTGAGTGAACTTTAAAAACTAAAATAGGACACTGTTTAACTCTGGATCAGTTAAATTCAGTGGGGAGAGAGATAATGGGAACTGCAGATGCTGGAGAATTCCAAGATAATAAAATGTGAGGCTGGATGAACACAGCAGGCCAAGCAGCATCTCGGGAGCACAAAAGCTGACGTTTCGGGCTTAGACCCTTCATCAGAGACTCTCCCCATCCCCCTCTCTGATGAAGGGTCTAGGCCCGACACGTCAGCTTTTGTGCTCCTGAGATGCTGCTTGGCCTGCTGTGTTCATCCAGCCTCACATTTTAAATTCAGTGGGGATCATGTTTTGCATTATAACATGACCATTAGGAACAATTCCACGGATCTGTAGCAGCATACGTTGCTCATCTTTTGCGTAAGGAAGGACCTGGAATAATTCTTACAGATGTATATTGTCTCCAATATGCAGTAGACTTAATATTCAAAGTATGAGTACATTTCCCTTTCCAACATTTGATGTTGATGATCTACAGGGTGTGGATTTGCCAATATTGCATGTTGACTGAGATTTGATTGTCGTTCTCTGCTTGAAGTGTGTCTTTTATTTCATAAAAGCCATTATGTTGTAAAATCAGAGAAACTGCACCAAAATTCAAAGTATTTGAAAACCACTTGGCATTCCTCCAAAGCAGTTCGGGTGTCTTATCAGTTTTTAAAGAACTTAACCCTTGAATTTTTTGTATATTCTGAGCCTAACTGGAATTACTTGATGATCAGCCACCAAAGAAAATTCCCAAATTCTCCTTGATGAAATGTAGCTGGCTCTGCAAAACCTGCTGTTGGGGAACAACAATAACACCAAGATTGGTCTGTGTAAAACATCTACAGACTTTGAGAGCAATATACTGTGGATGCTGGAAATCTGAAACAAGCACAGAAAATGCTGAAGAAACTGAGTAGGTCTCGCAACATCTGTGGATAGTTTGTGTTTTAAGCATGACCCTTCAGAAGCTGCTGAGTTTCTCTAGCATTTGTTTTAGCTACAGTTTTTAAATGGCTGTACACAAACTGAAATTTAAGACATCAGGATGGGCAACCTCCTGCAAGACTTCAAGCTCTTAATTTAATCTGGAAATCTGGAGCATAGTGAAATATCCGGGCTGGGATACAGCTTTTGAGCTATATTTTGGGAATCTCCTCTTTTGTGTGTAATCATTTTTTCTTTGACATTGGCAAGGTTAGCACAAGGAAAACCTTTCTGAGTGGGGAGGAAGAGGGAGTAAATAACTTAATTATTTCTAAACCTTCCTGTTGTACAATTTGAAAATTTGCATTGACTTCAAATGCATTCTCAGTTTGAGATGAGTTTCTTTTGCACGTGGAAGCTTTGAGGTGTAAATGACCTACCTGTTTGAGGTACAGGATTATAATATAATAAACTTATCACTGTACTTGGTACATATGACAATAAACCAAACTTTCTTTAAAGTGTAGGACCCTTCAACAAAAAGCAATGGGCATGCTACCTGATCTGGTGCAATTACTCTTGTGCAGATATAAAATCTTTCCAAAAATTGTCTAAAATGGTCCAAGTACTGAAATAGTGTCCCCAGTACTAAATGGTAATTGCTACTCAAATAGTCCCACTTTAAATGTGCAATTCCAGATTGTTTCCCCATTTTAAAATGAATGAAGGTACCATGAATTTCAGATGCTGTAGTCAGACAACACAATGTGGAGCTGGAGAACTCAGCAGGTCAGGCAGCATCAGAGGAGTAGGATGAAGGGTCCCAACCTGAAATGTTGACTTTCCTACTCTGTTGCATGACCTGTGTTCCTGCAGCTCCACACTGACTTTAAAATGATCGAGTTGTGTTGTCTGTTAATATTGCCCCTTTAATACTAGGGATACTATTTCAGTACTTGGACCATTTTACAAAATCTTTCCAAAAATTGTCTATCTGCACAAGAGTAACTGCACCAGATCAGATAGCATTCCCATTGCTTTTTGTTGAAGGGTCCTACACTTTTTTAAAAAAAAACGACCTCCCAGTCGCAAACCATTTCCATTTCCACTCCCCCTCCCATTCTTTAGATGACATGTCCATCATGGGCCTCCTGCAGTGCCACAATGATGCCACCCGAAGGTTGCAGGAACAGCAACTTATATTCCGCTTGGGAACCCTGCAGCCCAATGGTATCAATGTGGACTTCACCAGCTTCAAAATCTCCCCTTCCCCCACCGCATCCCAAAACCAGCCCAGTTCGACCCCCCCCCCCCCCCCCCCACTGCAACACACAACCAGCCCAGCTCTTCCCCTTCACCCACTGCATCCCAAAACCAGTCCAACCTGTCTCTGCCTCCCTAACCTGTTCTTCCTCTCACCCATCCCTTCCTCTCACCCCAAGCCGCACCTCCATCTCCTACCTACTAACCTCATCCCACCTCCTTGACCTGTCCGTCTTCCCTGGACTGACCTATCCCCTCACTACCTCCCCACCTATACTCTCCTCTCCACCTATCTTCTTTTTTCTCTCCATCTTCGGTCCGCCTCCCCCCCCCCCCCCCCCCCCCCCCCCCCCCTCCCTATTTATTCCAGAACCCTCACCCCATCCCCTTCTCTGATGGGTCTAGGCCCGAAACGTCAGCTTTTGTGCTCCTGAGATGCTGCTGGGCCTGCTGTGTTCATCCAGCCTCACATTTTATTATCTTGGATTCTCCAGCATCTGCAGTTCCCATTATCACAGTGAAAAGTTTATTGCTTGGAGTGTGATGCAAGCAGGTTATAGCAAACAAAACATACGGATCATAGTGTGTTTAAACAGTGAGGTTACAACATTACTTTGCACAGGAGGCACACAAAAGCAAGATCAACATTAGATTTTAAATTAGAGGTCCATTCAGCAGTCTAATAATGGCAGGGAAGAATATAACAAGTGTGGACCTGGATGAACACAGCAGTATCTTGGGAGCACAAAAGCTGACGTTTCGGGCCAAGACCCTTCTTCAGAAAAGAGGGAGGGGGAGAGGGTTCTGAAATAGGGAGCAGGGAAGAAGCTGCTTTTGAACCTGTTAGTACATGTGTTTAAATCTTTGTACCTTTTTTGTCTGATGGAAGAGATTGGAAGAGTTTAATCAGGGTGGGAGGCAGAAAAGCAGCCAATGAGATGTGTAGATAGAGCTCATGGGTCAGAGGTTGGCTTGTGTGGTAGCCTGGGCTGTGTTCATGACTTTCTGTATTTTCTTACAGTCCTGGGCAGAGCAGTTGCCATACCAAGCTGTGATGCATCCAGTTAGAATGCTTTCAATGGCACATCTGTAAAAGTTAGTGCGGGACCTTATGGACATACCAAAATTACTTAGATATGAGGAAGAGGCGTTGTGCCGCCTTGACCATCTCATCCAAATGAGAGAGTCGGACGGATTGTTGGTTATCGTCACTGCTGGACCGGTGTTGAACATGATGTGCTCCGCGCACGCACACACCTGCCACCACTGCTGCCCCCCCCCCCCCCCCCCCCCCCCCCCCTGTTGATGTCAGTGGGGTCACACCCTGCTCCTTTCTTCATGCGATTGATGATTGGCTCTTTAGTTTGAGGGAGCGTTATCCTTACACCATGACACCAAGCATTGAGTTGTTTGATATCTAGTCTACACTCGTGGTGGCAATGAACATGTAGATGGTGTTTAGGTGAAATTTGGCCATAATCATGTGTACAAGGAGTACAGTAGGGAACAGAGTACGTATCCTTGCAGGGTGTCAGTGTTGTGCGTTCATGGCTGAGGATAGTGTTGTCTATCTTCAGTGCAGTCTGTGGGTTAGGAAGCTGAGGATCCAGTTGCAGATGGTGAGGCCAAGACTTGGGTCTAGGTTTGGAGATTAGCTTGTTTGGCATTTTGGTGTTTGAGGGTGGAGCTGCAGTCAATAAGCAGAAGCCTGACGTAGATATTTTTATTCAGATGTTCCAGGGCTGAATGTAGGGCTAGGCAAACGGCAATTGCTGTGGACCTGTTGTACTAGTAAGCAAATTACAGGGAATTGAGACAGGTGGTGAGGCTAGAATTAACGTGAGCCATGGCTAACCCCTCAAGGCACTTCGTAGTTATAGATGAGAGCCATTGGGTGATAGACATTGAGGCGCGTTGTATGTGTTTTCTCTGGTTCCGGTATGATTATCTTGAAGCAGATGGGGTCTTCAGATTGTAGCAAGGAGAGGTTAAAGATGTCAGCAAATACTCCTAGATAATAAAATGTGAGGCTGGATGAACACAGCAGGCCAAGCAGCATCTCAGGAGCACAAAAGCTGACGTTTCGGGCCTAGACCCTTCATCAGAGAAATCGTGCAACTGTGTTGGGCAGTGCAGCCCAGCCAACATAAGAGGAAACCACACTTCAACCACCTTGAAAAACAAACTTAACACTGGGTTTCAAACAGGAAGTGCTGAACACTAATTCCCGAGAAATACTCCTTCCAGCTGGTCTGCATCGGGTCTGAGTGCACTTCTACTGTAGTTGTATGTGATGTTCAGCACTGATGTAGTTGAGATTTTTTTGTATTTATTCACTTCCTCATTGGCTACCCAAGCATTATTTCTCAGGAATTAGTGTTCAGCACTTCCTGTTTGAAACCCAGTGTTAAGTTTGTTTTTCAAGGTGGTTGAAGTGTGGTTTCCTCTTATGTTGGCTGGGCTGCACTGCCCAACACAGTTGCACGATTTCTCACTAGCTAAGCCTTGAGCAATAACATACTGTGATTAGAGTGTGATAAAAGTTATGCAATGTTTCCTTTTAATCATCTTGCAAACAGATTAAGTTGCATAGACTTTGGAGTCTTGTCTATTTTAAGTTTCAGTAGTAAATCTGCTGTAGTTTTTGTCGATCAGTGTCATTAAAATGCTAATAGTAGGACTATGAAATAATAGTTTGAAGGGTGTGAAAAGTGCTGAGCAATAGAATTAGCCGAGGTGGGAGTAGGTGGAAATGCAAACTTAGACTCGTGTCATAGATTAGTCGTCATCATCTTTGGTGTAGCAGACATGGGCTGGTAAACTGCCACTCTAGGGTCTTGTGCTTATAATCCCACAAAGGCATCCTCAATTTCTATTGTTTCCTTGTCAGTTGGGAAGAAAAATGGATCACGTCTTTCAGTGACTTAAGTTTTTGTGCTGATGATAAGGAAAAGAGTCAAGGTCAGATTTACAAACTTTGTAACACTGCAATGGCACTTGCATTGCTCATGTGCCAAATGTACACAATATATCATGAAACTGGCTCTTCAGGTTATTTGTGATAATGGGAACTGCAGATGCTGGAGAATCCAAGATAATAATAAAATGTGAGGCTGGATGAACCCAGCAGCATCTCAGGAGCACAAAAGCTGATGTTTCGGGCCTAGACCCTGATGAAGGGTCGAGGCCCGACACGTCAGCTTTTGTGCTCCTGAGATGCTGCTGGGCCTGCTGTGTTCATCCAGTGCCTCATTTTATTATCTTCAGGTTATTTGGATCACTAGGGAAAGGAAACTCTCTCTTGCTCAATAAGGAAAGTGCCTGTAGGAAGTGGGAGGAAATGAAAGAGACAAAGGGGGTGGCTATGGGTACCTGCATGGGCTCCAAGTTATGCCTGCCTCTTTGTAGGATACGTAGAACAATCCCTTTTCCAAAGCTACACTGGCCCTATCCCCTTTCTCTCGCTCTGTTACGTTGACTGTTTTGGCACCGCCTCCTGTTCCCACGAGGTGCCTGAACAATTCACCCACTTCACCAACACCTTCCACCCCAACCTCAAGTTCACCTGGACCATTTCTGATACCCCTCTCTCCTTTCTGGACCCCTCTGTCTCCATTTCTGGCATCCACCTGGAAACGGATATTGATTTTAAGCCTATCGACTCCCTCAGCTACCTAGAATACATCTCCTCTCACCCACCTTCCTGCAAAAAGGCCTTCCCCTATTCCCAATTCCTTTGCCTCCGCTGCATCTGCTCCTGAGATGAGGCATTCCACTCCCACACATCCCCAGATGTCATCTCCTCCTCTGCCCGCCTGCCCCCCCCCCCCAAGTAATTGAGAATACCCTAGACCGTGTCTCCCGCAACTCATCCCTCACCCCCTCTCCGCAATAATGACAAACGATCCCCCTCATTCTCACGTACCACCCCACCAACCTCCAAATCCAACGCATCACCCTCCGACATTGCAGATGGTGGAAATCTGACCCCACTGCTAAAGACAATTTTCTCCCTCCCCACTCTTTTTTTTGTGCTTTCCGGAGGGACCACTTTCTCTGTGACTCCTTTGTCTGCTCTACACCCCTCCACCCCCACCACCTGTTACTTTTCCCTGCAACCAAAGTATTTACTACACCTGCTCCTATATATTCCTCCTCTCCCTCCTCTCCCTCCTCTCCCTCCTCTCCCTCCTCTCCCTCCTCTCCCTCCTCTCCCTCCTCTCCCTCCTCTCCCTCCTCTCCCTCCTCTCCCTCCTCTCCCTCCTCTCCCTCCTCTCCCTCCTCTCCCTCCTCTCCCTCCTCTCCCTCCTCTCCCTCCTCTCCCTCCTCTCCCTCCTCTCCCTCCTCTCCCTCCTCTCCCTCCTCTCCCTCCTCTCCCTCCTCACAGATGCCCACCTGCACGTCTGCCAATGTGGTATAAGGTATCCACTGCCCCTGCCTGTAGCCTCCTCTACATTGGGGAAAACCAAGTGGTGGCTTGGACAGCTTTACAGAACACCTATGCTCAGTTCGCAACAACCAACTACACCTCCCAGTTGTGAACCATTCCTCTCTCTGCACCCCCCCGCCCTGACTCCAGGCAACATGTCCATCCTGGGCCTCCTGCATTGCCACAATGATGCCACCCCACAGATGCTGGAACAGCAACTCATTTCACTTTGATACACTAGGGCTGCGGAGTTGCCATGTAGACTTCATAAGCTTCAAAATCTCCCCTCCCACGTCTGCATCCCAAAACCCAGCTCAGTTAGTCCCTGCCTCCCCAACCATTCTTCCCACCTCAAGCCCGACCCACTAACCTCATCCTGCCTCCCTGGACCGACCTATCCCTCCCCAACTCCCCACCTGCATTCACATTCACTGGCTGTAAGCCTGCATCCTTTGACATGTCTGTCTCCTTTCACCCTATCTTCTTTTTTATCCATCTTCTATCCGCCTCCCCCTGTCTCCCTATTTTTCAGAATCCCCTTCCCCTCCTGCATTTTTTGTTGAAGAATGGTCTCACCCAGAACCGTCAACTTTACTGCTCCTCTGCAGCTTGGCCTACTGTGTTCCTCCACCTTCACACCTTGTTATCTCTTGTTTAGGTGCATTTTTTCTATTCTGCTTTTTTAGCTTGAGCTAGAGGCTTTAATTGTTAGAGGTATCACTCTGTTCTTGTCGTTGGATGCAAATAGAGCATACAGTTTAATTTTTAATGTAGCTTTTTTGTATTTTTCAGCTGTTTTGTAGAGGAGTCCCATAATTGAGGTTCCATGGAGAATTATGTAAATTGGGAGAAGACAACACTGGACAAAACTTTGTATTTATATACTAACCACTGATAAAAAGGACTAGTAATTTAAGCATTCATTAGATTGTGAAATCCCTACGGTGTGGAAACAGGCTCTTTTTGCCCAACAAGTCCACACAACCCTTCGAAGAACATCCCACCCAGACCCATTCCCTGTAACGTGTCAGTTCCTGTGGCTCTCACCTAATTTGTACATCCCTAGACACTATGGACAATTTAGCATAGCCAATCCACCTAACCTGCACATGCCTGGACTGTGAGATGAAACCATGAGCACAGCAGAGACTAAAGGAAAATGTGCAGTCACTGGTGGAATCAAATCCAGGTCCTTGCCGTTGTGAGGCTGCAGTGCTAACTACTGAGCCACTGTTGTTGGACATGATTTGACACTACGTGTAAATGTTGGAAGAAGTGATCGAAGACATAACTGACAATCAAAAGGATTTTCAAGGAGTATGTTAATAGGCTGCAGACCTATTTGGAGATAATAGATACTGCACATGCTGGAGAATCTGAAATATGGTGTGGAGCTGGATGAACACAGCAGGCCAAGCAACATCCAAGAGCCTGAAACACTCACTTTCCTGCTCCTAAGATGCTGCTTGGCCTGCTATGTTCATCCAGCTCCACACCTTGTCATCTAGGCTCGAGACCTGGTTGGGTTTAAGGATTTAAAAAGCTTGCAGATAAGGCAACAGACCCGGTTAATATTTATGCACTGGCTTAGTTAAAAAGCTTTTCTTGATAGTGAGGGATCAGTTGTTGAATTGGGATTCCAGTGGATTCCATAAATCTCAATGACAAATATTTGAATTTTCAGTAATGTCCACTAACCTTAAAACATCTGTCTGCATGTTGATTTGTTGTGTTGAAAGGTTTTTTGGTCTTCAGTTGAGTAGTTTTGATTACATAACATGCTACACAACATGATGTTATTAGCAAATAATTCTAATTAAAATTTAGTTTTTTATAACTCTTGCATTGTAAATGAAGTTTAGTAACTTTTTAATGGTGTCACTTGGCTTATGCATTAAAAGATGGCATACAAAAGCAGAACTGAAGGAGGGTCACAAGACCTGAAAGGTTAACTGCTTTCTGTCTGTAGATGCTGCTGGACTTGGTACTTTTTTTTCTAGCAATTGATTTTTGCAGCTTTTTTAAAAATGATATTCTTTTAGTTTAAAGGAAACATTCAAATAAAATTTGTGTAGCTGAAGCTGATCTTAGCACATGACTTCTTTTAGTCTCCAATCCTTGTTCAACCTCCCCCCCCCCCCACCCCCCAACTTAAACCTCAGTTCACTTTTACATGTATGAAACTATTTGCTTTGTGCTCAGCTGTCTAGACTGTCCACTGTTTTTTCTCTGTTCTGTGATGGACTACTAAATGGTGGAGTCAGTTTAGGAGAATACACTGACTATCAATGTGATTAGTTATAAAGCAGCAATCACTTTAATTGTCACAGTGTAAAGTAGAAATGAGTGTTGTTCAGTGTCCCGTTCCTCTTTCTTTACACTGACACTGCTCATAACTCTGTACGGTATAACTTTTTGTATGGCCCTCTTTGTAGCTCAAATTATGTCCACTATATTTAAATGTTGTTTTTCACTTACTGCCCTAAGTTTGTGACTAGTTGAGTGGTTGGGGCAGAGCACTGATTTTAAAAAAAAGCCTCTGCAGACACTGAATCATCACTTGGATCTTTTAACAAGCTATAGATAACTAGTGCGGTATTAATTGGAAGGTAGCCCTTTTAGCATTTGTATACCTTGCTGATGTATAACTTTTTTAAAGGAATATCTTTCAGGATGGAAAATTGGCATTGATTGTAGAGTTCTCTCTAACTGCTAGCCACTTACATTTTTATCTGTGTCATTTTCTAGTAATGAGCAAATGTTGATTTGAGTGACATGGTGACTACAGCACCTCCTTTTTCATGCGGTATTGGAACAAGGAAATTGCATCAATGGGAGGGGCTGCACTGAACCAAAATGAGACCAGTGTTCTTTATGGAATAGTCACATGAGGTGGCAAAGTTTGTAATACTAATACAAGGCTGAGTGAAAAAGGAAGGAGCATGAGACTAGTTATAGAGCAGCAGTATGAAAAGATGGTTAAAAATAAACTGCAAGGAAGTGCTATGAACTTTTTAATCTGCTTATTATGGACATAGCATGCGTTGTGCAAAAATGAACTGGAGGCAATAATATGCTGCAAGTTGCAAGATGAAGTAAAAACGGCTAAGACATTTTTACCAAAAAAATTATGTAAGAGTTACATGGGTTGATGTGATTTTGCTTTTTTTTTTGCCATAAACCACAGCTATCAGTAAGAAGTAGGATCTCAGAGGTACCACATAATTAGGGATCAGTCACCCTAGTAAGGATAGCCTCCAGAGCATCAAAAGGAAGAAATGGGGGAAATGAGTAATCCACAGAACTGATGTATTTCAGTTGCCCAAACAGGAGGAGAGGGAATATACTTCCCAAAGTATATTGAGAATTTGAGATTCTAAATGTTGGCTTTGTAAAATATACTGTTTCACAATTGAAGCATTGCATATGTTGGAAACCTGAAAGTAAGAGCTGGAAGTACTCATCAGTCAGCATCTTTTGGAGTGTGTTAATGTTTTAGGTTGTGATTATTCCCCCTCACATAACTAACTGCTGGATCTAGTAATAGAGATATAGATAACTATATTGCCTCAGTGATTCAGTTCTTATCATAATATACGGCTTGTGTTGTAGAGGACTTAAATATGACTAAGAACAATGTAATAAATTGCAACTGATTTTTGATAATGCAACTCCAGGAAAAAAGGCTTGTGCACAACAGTGATGCAAGGCATTCACTTCAAATTAAGTATTTGACCCAGACCAAGGAAAATATTTTGCTTTTCCAAGAACAAACAGTCTAACCACAGATGCTGTGTGCAGTTAGAGGATGTTAAAACATTAGCAGAAAGTAACAGCACAAGGAGGGAGATTGGAGAGCTAAAAGAGAAATTTTGAAGCTAAATTATTGAAACATAAAATAGATATTCTACAAGTTTAAATGTAAAGAGGAAGACCATACTGGAAATGTGGCCATTGGGATATTTTGAAATAAAATCTTGGTGATAATGACATGACAAATATTAATTACTTTGGTTTAAATATTTATCACAGGCAAGATGTGAGACTAATAGAGATTAGAAATGATCTGCTGTCTCAAAGGATAAATTTTAAATGAACTAAAAATATCTTGGCATAAGAGCACTGGCTGGATGGATTGTATCCCTTTAAGGACAAACTGGGGATGAGAGCAAAAAAAATTAGTTGGAAAAGTGTGTAGTGCAAAGGCCTGGTGGATATTAATGTAAAACATGATTGACATGACCAGGGATCTTGTTTAGATCAGTCAGCTTACTGTTCAGTGATGGGTAAATTCATGGAATCTCTGAAGTAAAATAGGGAAAAAAAAAACACTTTAGAAACATTATGGGTATGTTGGTCCCACCCTCTTCTCCCTTCCACCCACCTGCGGCATCCCCTTCCCTGGTCCCAGATAAAACAAAGTTTTCTCTCTTTTTTTAAGGAAAAGCAAGCCTAGAAATCATTAATACCAGATGGTAACCAAATCGGAGTGCAAATAACCTTCAAGTGAAGATTAATAGGAATACTAAAAATGCTATCAAAATTGTTGTGGTGAATAGTATAGGATTTTAACAGTGAACTAAAAGGGAGAAAGGGTTTGTCAATACAGTGTGGAGCTGGAGGAAGACAGCTGGACAAGCAGCATCGGGGAGCAGGAAAGTCGACGTTTCAGGTTTACACCCTTCAGGACTGGGGAGGGAGAATGGAGCTCAGAAATAAAGGGATGTGGTGGGGCTAGGGAAGGTAGGTGGGATGGTGATAGGTGGATGCAAGTAGGGGTTTGTGGCGATTGGTCAGTGGGAAAGGTGGGGTTGTGGAAAAAGATGAACAGGTTGTGTCAGGTGGAGGAGGTGGGAATGAGAGGGAGGGTTGGACATGGGAAGAGGCCAGGCTTGGAGACTTTGAAAATGCTGAATTTTATGTTGAGGCCATGGGGCTGTTTAAGCTCCTATGGTGGAATATGAGGTGTTGTTTGCCTCGCAAACTGGGGATTGTTGTGACACTGGAGGTGGCCCCATATCGAGACACACAAAGGGAGTGGGAGGGAGTGTTAAAATGGTTGCCAGCCGGAAAGTAGTATTGATTACAGCGTACAAAGCACGGATGCTCTGAATCAGTCACTGAGTCTGCACTTGGTCTCACCAACATAGAGAAGGCCACATTGGGAGCAATAGATACAGTAGACCAAGTTGGAGGATGTTTAGGTGAATCCTTTTTGGATTTGGAAAGATTGTTTTGGGCCCAGGGTGGAGGTGTAGCGGCAAGTGTAACACCTGTGGTTGCAGGGAAAGGTGTCGGGTGTGGTGTGGGGAGTGGATGAGGGACCCGCGGAGTGAGTGGTCCCTACAGAAGGCAGATGGAATGGGGAGGGAATTATCTCTTTGGGGTTGAATTGCACTTGGCGGAAGTGACAGAGGATGACTCACTGGATGCTGAGGTTGGGGCGGTATGTGAAAGGGTTTATGTTAAGTATTGTATGAAGGATTTTCGAAGGTGGCTTGAGTGCTAGTATAGATAATGTAAATAGCCTGATTTTTATGCTTTGTTCGGTAGCTTAGCGTGACCATTTTGCATAGAAAGTAGCAATGACTGTTTCCTCTGTCCTTGTGGCATTCTATTTGTAGGCAAGTTTCTCTTCGATTATTTCCTTTCTATCTTTCATAAAGCAACTTCTATGCGAGTTCTGTGCAAAGTAAACTCTTAAAATGAGTGAAGTTGCGGCTGGATATTTGACAGCTCATCTATTATAAAACTTCAAAACTGCTAATTTTGTGAACTAAATGACCTCTAGCTAAATTTCTAAGTTAGCCACCTGAAGTTTTACTTGTATTTGCATGCAACATCCAAAAATCTCATTTTGGCTCTCATTTTCTCGTGTTAAATACAGGAAGCTGTATTCCTGTCCTGTCTGGTTATCGTAACAATTCCTCGGATGAATTAGATTTCTGTGCAACAGGTTGTATGTTTCACTCTAAATGCACACTTTAGTGTACAGTTGTGATATACTTTAAAGTTATCTCAGATGGAATGCATTTTTAAAATATTTACTTTGGGATATTGGTAAACCAGCTCAGCGCTATAATTATTGGCCCAAAACTTGAGCCTAGTCAAAGGGAATATGTTGGGAATTCTGGGCATCTAGAATCAAGATGATGGCAGAGAAGGACTCATCAGCCAGAGCTCGTTTGCCCTGACTGATTCTTTACTTTCTCTTTCACTCTTGTTTTTGCCTACCTCCCCGTCCTTGAGCCTCAAAGTTAGCGTGGGTCCCTAGCCTGTCTGCAGTCGGAGTGGAAGGGCTGTCATTCTGAATTTTTACTTTTCTAATTTATTCCTTTTTTTGGTTTTGTACTTAAAGATGGCACAAAGGCCTGCAGTGCTAGATGACTTTCTTTTCTAACTTTTTCGAAGAATTTGCAGTTAAACATCTGTACCTAGGCATCTTTAGCTCCTAGGGTGATTTTTTTTAAACTTTTTGCTGTACTCATGAATACGTGTGACAGTAATACTTGCTGGATGAATGATTTTTGAAATGCTCAGGTCAGGTAGTATCTGTGGAGTGAAGTGCTTGGGATCTGCTCCTCTTGCTTAGCTTTGTTACTTCCCTCCCCAATTCTGTGATAATTGTTACATATAGCTGTTTACCGTCTCTTTTGCATGACGACAAAAGGTGTGCAGATAGCAGAAGTTGTATTCCCTATCCCTTGCATGTTTTGTGCATCTTGTGTGATCCTAGATTGCTGTTTTAATAGAATGCAACAAAATTGCACAACAAATGTATGAAATGGCAAGCAACTGTCTAGTTGAAAGTTGTACGTCATGTAGTTGAATAATTAAAGCAAGTGTATTTTCTAGTTTAAAAATGCAGATGTCTCCAGAAAGAAAGTCACCTGACAGTTTGTGTATTGATGCTGTCAATCATGCCAGGAATTGCACAAGAAATGTTGTCATTTTTATAAATTGGCATTGCTCTTGACAATGTTTTGAGTCAGTTTGGCTGGTTTGTTGGAATTACTGACTTTACCTGAATTGGTGATCCCAAGCCAGGAATCTATTCAGTGAAAATTGGCTTACTTTCCTTCATTCTTTACACTACGCTCTAAAAATGTTACAAAGATATTTTATTATAATTGTTACGTCTTGATTGAAATGAGCATGTTTTTACTAGAAACAAAGACGTTTTAGTTTTTTCTTTTAGGTAAATGCACACTATTACTTGCACAACCTAGTTGACAAAACAGAAAGCTAGGCTTGATAGAAATTGATGTTACTTTTCTGACGTTATGTTGCTCATACTGAGGAGCCTGAAGAACCAACAGTCCATTGTAACAATGGCTTGTTTAGCTGTGCTGTGGAATATGCTGAATTGGAACTCCAGTAACACAATATTTAGAGACTTGAGGCACTCAAAGCATCTGAGTTCTTTTTTCCCCAAGCAGGCTTATTCATGAGACGGTGGAATAAAATCTAACACTTCTGGAACCTTTAATGGCCTGGAACCTTATATACTGTTAAGATGTAGCTCTATGTATTGGATGGGGTCAAGGTGGCGTTGGAGCTGCACTCGTCGAGGCAAGTGGGGAGTATTGCATCGTGTTCTTGATTATGCCTTTCAGATGTTAGACTTTGGGCACCAAGTGAACTTGCTGCAGAATTCCCAGCTTCTGAATTGCTGTTGTAGCCACATGACTTATGGCTAATTCAGTCTCTGCTCAATGGTAACCACAACCTTTTATATTTGTGGGATTCAATGATGTCAATGCTACTGAACATCATGGGGTGATTAGATTCTCTTGAACATAGAACATAGAACATAGAACAGTACAGCACAGTACAGGCCCTTCGGCCCACAATGTTGTGCCAAACTGTTACCCTAAACCTAGGGTCTATCCAACCTCCACCCCCACCTTACACTATCATCCATACGCCTATCTATTAGCCACTTTAATGCCCCTAATGAGGCCAACTCTACTACCCTCTCCAGCAATGCATTTCATGCCCCTACCACTCTCTGAGAAAAGAACTTACCCCTGTGTCTCCCTGAAATCTACCTCCTTTCAATTTAAAACTATATCCCCTCATAAAAGCTACCTCCACCCTAGGAAAAAGTCTCTGGCTGCCTATCTATACCTCTGATCAGTTTGTACCCCTCTGTCAAGTCACCTCTCATCCTTCATCGTTCTAAAGAGAAAAGCCATAACACTCTTAACCTTTCCTCGTAAGACCTTCCCTCCATTCCAGGCAACATCCTGGTAAATCTCCTCTGCACCTTTTCCAACACTTCCACATCTTTCCTGTAACGAGGTGACCAGAACTGGAGACAATACTTCAGATGTGGCCGAACCAGGCTTTTGTATAGCTGGAGCATAACTTCATGTCTCTTGAACTCAATCCCTCTATGAATGAAAGCTAACACACCATACGCCTTCTTAACAACTCTATCCACCTGGGTGGCAGCTTTCAAGGAACTGTGGACATGAACCCCAAGATCCCTCTACTCCTCCACACTGCCAAGAATCTTTCCGTTAACCCTGTATTCTGCTTTCAAATTTGTCCTTCCAAAATGAATCACCTCAGACTTTACAGGGTTAAACTCCATCTGCCACTTCTCAGCCCAGCTCTGCATTCTATCAATGTCTGTTTGTAACCTAGAACAGCCCTTCGCACTGTCCACAATGTGATCCACCTTCGTATCATCCGCGAACTTGCTAATCCACCCTTCCACTCCTTCATCCAAATCATTCACAAAAATCACAAACAGAAGAGGACCCAGAACAGATCCTTGTGGTACACCACTCGTGGCTGAGCACCATGTTGAATATTTTCCGTCCACTGCCACCTTTGGTCTTCTAAAGGTCAGCCAATTCTGAATCCAATCTGCCACATTTTCCCCGATCCCATGCCTCCTTACCTTCTGCATGAGCCTACCATGGGGAACCTTATCAAACTCCTGTTGCCTGGTACTTATGAATATTATTTGCCATTTGTCGACCCAAACCTGGGTAGTGATTAAGCCTTGCTGCATTTGATTCTTGACTACTTTGCCTAACTTGGGGGTTGTATATGGTTCTAAACATAATACAACCACCAGTGAACATTCCAATTTCAGACATTGTAAAAAGTGTTCAATGTTTTGGCTTCAGCCATTTTCTGTGGAAGAGAATTTCACAGGCCCATCACTCTGGGTGAAAGTATTTCTCCTGTTCTCAGTCCTTTTGAAGACTTATCCCATATCCTTAAAGTATGACTCCTGGTTGTGGACTGCCTGATCACTGGGAACATCCTTCCTGAATTTACTTTGTCCAGTCCTGTTAAGACTTTATAGGTTTCTGAAACCTTTCATTCTTAATGCTAGTGAAATAATCCTAACTAATTCAGTGTCCCTTTGTATGTCAATCATGCATACCAGGAATTTCCCTGGTAAATCTTAGTTGCCCTCCCTCCATAGTGCAAATCTCCATCTTTAAATAA
Organism: Stegostoma tigrinum; assembly: GCF_030684315.1. Lineage (NCBI taxonomy): Eukaryota > Metazoa > Chordata > Chondrichthyes > Orectolobiformes > Stegostomatidae > Stegostoma > Stegostoma tigrinum. The sequence goes on from NC_081374.1 coordinate 5,450,024, forward strand.
GGAGACCAGTACTGCACACACTGCTCCAGGTGTAATCTCACCAAGGCCTTGCACAGCAGGATATCCCTGTATTTGTAGTTGGTAGTATCGTTTTCCACAGCCTGATTGCAGTCTTCAGGTCCTGGGTGAACATGGATGCTGACTAGATACTAGTTCATCTGTATAATGGTGTAGATAAGCACCAGTGAAGTAACCTCCTCCCTCCGGACCTCACTGTGAAGTAAGTTAGTCTGAAGCTAGATAAATATCTAAAGGTGCTTGGTGTATTTGGTATTTTGTTTTCATTTTGTTTTTTTAAATTTAATTTATTTAGCAAGCAGTGAGATTGTATTTGCCAATCAACTTGCCTGAGTTGTAAAGTCTGTCCTTGGCTTTTTAATACACTTTGCTTTATTACAAAACAAAAAGTTTCTGGGAGCCCTTGATTACCTTCTTGAGAAGTGAGACTATCTAAGGGCTCATCTTTGTCCTATTCCACTCTTAAAAAAGCTTATTCTAGTCTTTTTTTTGACTGTTTGTGTAGTCATGTTTCTATCCCAGTTATTTTAAGGAGTATTTTCCCTGGAAGGGAAAATCCTCACTAAGAACATGTATTACTTTGGATATTTCCACTTGTTGAGTGATGTACTTTTTGTCAGTGTTGTTTTTTCATCTTTTGAACCCAACACCTGAAGTACTTTACTGAGGTGGCTTAGTTGAAATACTTTACCAGATGAGCCTATGGAGAATCTATCTCTGCTCTCTTGCCTAAGCTAAATTTGGGATCCCTGCCAGAAACATGGACTTTGCATGGCGTAGATGCAAAAGTATTTGGCATAACTATACTCTCTCCCTATTTACTGAATTCCAATATAAAACCACTGCCTGCTGGACGAGCTGAGTGCAGTGTCTGGCGGTCAGTGACTGGAATTTTGAGTAGGGTAAGGTTAGGAAGGTGTAGTTGTTGTGCTTTGTGCCCTTGCAATGGTGTTGTATATCAACTCAACAGTGGGAAGTTATGCCCAAAGGTAGGTAGGAAGATGCAGTGGAGGGCCTTCTGGAAGCCTCTAATTCTATCAGAGATAGTAGGAACTGCCAATGTTGGCGTCTGAGGTAACAAGGTGTGGAACTGGAGGAATGTAACAGGCCAGGCAGCATCAGAGGAGAAGGAAAGCTGATGTTTCAGGTTGGACTTTCTGAAGAAGGGCCCTGACCTGAAATGTTAACTTTCCCACTCCTCTGCTGCCTGGCGTGCTGTGTTCCTCCAGCTCCGCACCTTTGTTATCTGTAATGCTTTGTTTAGGCACTTCTCTTGTAGATAAACAATGATATTATGGTACTGCAGGGAGGGGAGAGCCCTGAATGCTCATAAATGTGAGACCATAATACCCACAATTCAAATTACAATTACTTAATACATGTATTTGTCAGTTGATACTTGAATGTTCCATTTAAGTGTTTTTTTAAAAAAATGCAGTTCCACAATTTTGACATACTTTTTTGCTTTCTTTAATTATAGAATTCTACCTTTTAAAATTAAGTGGAACTATTTTTTAAAGAATTTGCTGACATCTGAACTTTCCCATCCTTTGCAACCAAAGAGGTAAGTAACCTCGCGGTAAACCAAGAATTTACTCGCCACTTGTTATTTATTGTTGATGAATGAATAGCTTTGACATTCAGCTGTGTGGATTGCTTGGTTCCATTTGACCCCTGATTGGGCACAATTGGCTTTCACCTGTGCAGTTTGTTAACCTTTGGAAGCTGTTAGATGTGGGATGTCCCACCTTTGGTGAGGAGGCCTGGGTTGAAGTCTTATGATGTGGAGATGTGTAATATTGCTGAATAGGTTGTTTAAATAATGTAAAACTTGCAGTTTGGCTGATTTTGTGCTTTGAGTAAAGCAAGATATAGAATCATACTTGTATTGGTGTAATATTTGTAAAATGTCTTAGTTTGGAACTTAACGACTTTCCTTTCAACATGGCATTCACCAGTTTAGTTTCTTGCTTGGAGCAAGCTTTTGTGCTTTTGAGCTTTTGAGCAGGATTATTCTCAATAATTATTATATTCTGAGCCTTAACAGTTTATAGATTCAGATTCATACAGCGCAGGGAGGCCATTAAGTCTGCACTGACACAACTACCACCAAAAGTGCATGAATCCCAATTTGCTGCATTTGACTCAAGTTTTTTTTTTAAAAAGGTTCTAAGCTTACAAGTCTCCACTACCCTCCCAGGCAGTGCATTCCAGATTGCCACCACCTGTTGAGTGAAAAGGCTTTTCTCCAGGTTCCATCTGAATCTCTTGCCTTTTCCGTAAAAACCATGCGCTCTTGTGATTTGATCTTTAAACCAAGAGGAACTGCTCTCTTCACCCTGACCATACCCATCCTAATCTTATGCACCTTAATCATGTTTCTCCCCCATCCCCACCTCAGTCTTCACTGCTGTAAAGAAAACAATCCAATCCTATCTAGTCTCTCCTTTTTTATCACTGAATTTCTTCGTCCCAGGCAACATCCTGGTGAACTTACTTTGTACCCCTATTGGTCTATCACATTCTTTCTGCAGTGAAATGACCAGAACTGAACACAGTGCTCCAGTTGTGGCCTAACCAGCGTTCAGTACAACTCTAACATTACCTTCTTGCTCTTATACTCTGCCACGACTGAAAGCAAGTGTCCCATATGACACATTAACTGTCCTATTCACGTACTGTGCTGACTTTGGGATCTGAGTAATTATTACAAGATTCCTCTTTTAAGCTACTTCGCGTTCTCCATGCATTGAATACTCTCATCTTGTTTTTTCCAAACTGCATCACCTCATACCTACCAGTCTAATAGCGTCAGCACATCTGACTAACCCACCTGTCTTCCTGTAACCTACAACACTTTTTTTTTCTTTAACCACTCTACCAATCTTTGTGTCACCTGCAAATTTGCTTAACGTTACTCCCACACTTCCATCTAATCACTTATGGTACAAGAAGCAAGGGTCCCAGTACTGATCCTTGTGGTATACTGCTAGCCACCAGCCACTGAAACAGCTTTCTACCACTAACCTCTGCCCTATTTCTAAGCCAGTTTCTGATCCATCTTGCTGAGTTTTCCTTCATTCTGTGAGATTTTACCTTCAGTCTCATGTGGGATGTTGTCAAAACCTTTCTAAAAATCCATAGAAACCATATCAGCAGAACTTTCCTCATCCACACACTTGATCACATTTTCAAAAATCTAACAGATTTGTTAAGCATGATCTCCCTTTCACAGAGCCATGCTGACTATCCTTAAATAACCCATGCCTTTCCAAGTTAATATTAATTTGCTTCGGAATCTCCTCCAATACTTTCCCTACCATTAGCATGAGACTCACCAGTCTGTAATTTCCTGGTTCATCCCTACCACCCCACATCAGCTGCCCTCTGGTCCTTTGGCACTTCCTCTGTGGCCAGACAGGAATTAAAAATTTGTGCAATCCCCTGCAATTTCCACCCTCCCCCTCCACAGCATTCTGGGATGCAGTTCACCTGAATCAGGTGATTTGTCTGTTTCTAAGCCTGAAAGATCCTCCAATTTCCCTTTTCCTATGTAAAACTAAGCCTCAGTCCCTTCTATCTTGGAGAATGTAGGTACAGAATTCTTTTTTCCAGAGTGAAGGTCGTCTGATTTATTTGCCATTGTTGGTTTTTAAGTTGAATTTATGCTGGCAAAGGACATTTGGCTGTTAAATTGCACTGCAATCGCAACGTGCCATGATAATGACCAACATTCCCTTACATTTCTTTTGAGCATATGGTCCCTCTATTCCTTGGCACACTTATGTGCTGTAGGCTTAAAAGGAGCAATTCTGAGAGAAGACATTTGGATCCTGCATCAGTTTAGAGAGATGCTACTGTGAAGCCTTTCACAAACTGGATACTGTTGTGAATGTGAAATTTCCCATTGAGGTCTTTTTAACCTTCCATCAAGCACAATGAATACACTTTTTTTTGGCATTTTATTTGGTCGACACCAAAGAGAGTCCAGAACCAGTGGTCATGGTGGGAGGAGGAGGAGCAATTCTGAGAAGACATTTGGATTCTGCTTCACTTTAGAGGGATGTTACTGCTAAGCCTTTCTCAAACCTGGGTACTGTTGTGAATGTGAAATTTCCCATGAGATCTGTCTACTTTTTCATCTAGCCCATTGAATTCGCTGGGAAACCTCATGCCTGGCAGCATCTGTGGAGAGAAAGCGGTTAACATTTCAGGTCCAGTGACCCTTCAGAATTTAGATCCTCTGTCATATCATAAGGTCATGTCTTGCACTTTCAAACTCCAATGAATGCAAATTCAAGCTAATTAGCCTGTCCTTTTCTTCAAATTTCAAAAAAAAACTTCATACTTGGGATCAACTCAGTGAACCTTTCTTCTGGACTGTCTCCCGTGCCAGTACTTGGATCTGAGATCTCCAAATCACTGCAGCTTGCTTGTTTTATTAACCTTGGTTTTTCTAATCAACCTGTTCAGAGATGTTATTTAATGCCTTTTGGAGCAGATGGGATTTGAACCTGGGCATCCTGGTCCAGGGATGGGGTCACTGCCACTACTCTACAAGAGAGCCTTTCTGCAGCTTTCATCCATTTTTTCCCAGTTTTAAATCCATTTTTCTGTTATTGCCAAAGTGCATGATCTCATTTACCATTCTTTTCACCTGCCTGTATCCATCTATAGGTGCTTTGTCATCCTCACTATTTGTTGTCCCAGCAATTTTGCCACATGCAAACCTGATTAACTTTTGCTTCCGCTATACAAATCAAGATTTATAGCAAATACTTATGGTTCCAGCCTTGATTGTATTGGCACTACTAGTTACAAGTTGCCATTCTGAAACTGCTCCCTTTACTCCAACTGTTAATTTTTTTCAGTGTGAATATACTGTGTTCAACATTGTAGGCCCTTAAGTAGCCTCATGCACAGGCACCTTCTATTGAATGCCTTTTGGAAATCAACCTAGCATTTTGGCTGGTGTCCCTTCATCTACCCTACTTATTACCCCCAGAATTCTAATAAATTTGTCAGACATGACTTCACGAAGCTATGTCGTCTCTGCTTGCTCGTTTTTATATATTTCTAATGTTCTGCCTACTTTTATAATAGACTCAGCACTTTCTCAATGACAGAAGTTAAGCTAAGTGGTCTATAAGTACAGTTTTTGTCTTTTTTTTGAATAGGACAGTTTCTCAGCCTATTGAGATTGAGACCCTGGATGAGACTTTGGATGATTACTACCAGTGTATCCATTATTTCTGTAGCAACTTCCATAAATGACCTAGGATATATTTTATCAGGCCTGGGCATAATTGGTCTTCAGCCCAACTAGATTCCCAAACACTTCCCCAGTGATAGTTGGTAAGTTTATCCCTTTTTTAAGATCTGAATAAAAATCAATTTTTTTGATTAACTTCCCAAGCAACCAACTGATTAAAAGACAATGTTTTAAAACTGTAGGTTGCTTTGTAAAAAGGCAAAGCAACTAAGACATTTTAAACAAAAAAGTACTTTTGCAGTGACTAGCACTATCAAAATGTGCCTTAACCTCTTACTGTGTCCTACATTTCAGGCGGTTGTGGCATTAAAAAAAAAATTCCAATGTCCTTGGCTCACTTCACGTTGTCCTAGGTTGCAATTTCAAGTGTCCTTCCACTTGGCCTGAGTCTCCTAGGTTATAATCATGAGAAAGGCCTCCCTTAGTATACCTTTAGTCCTTGAATCCTCAGTAGTCCCACTTCTTTGTTCTGTCCTCTTCTGAAGGAAAAAACATTCCTGCAAACACTCTGGTTCATCACAATATCATCTACATTGTCTCAAAAGTAACAGTGCCTTCTACAACGCTCCTGATTTCTCCATCAGTTTTTAAATTCATGACCACCTTCTGAGTTTATACACCAAAGAAAGTGGTGATTCCTTCATCCCTCTGCCTTCGAAGCTTCTTTCAAATGGCAGATTTTTTTAAAAATCGCAAAATGCTTTCAAGTTTTACTATCCGTCACTAAATCTTGTGGTCTTTGTTTTAATGGAGGTGGTGGGGGAGAGACTCTAGATACTAAGACTACGGGGATTTTCCCATCCTTGGTTAACCAGTCCAATTCAGTGCTTGTCTCTTGCATTGGAGTCCCTACAGCTGTGTACTGCAGTCCTTTTGACCTTGTTCTGTACATAGTGGTCATCACACCTTTACATTAAACACTCCTATTTAAAAATCACCAGATTTTGTTGTCTTTTCTGTGGTTTTAACTACTGTATTCCCTACAGATTTACTCCCACTGGTTATTTTCACGCATTTCCTTATCTTTCCACTGAGTGTCTTCCCATTCTGGCAAGAATAATGAAATGCTAATAGCCTAGAAGAGTGGAGACCACTCATACTCTTGAGTATTAACCTGGCTTCTGTTGACTGACTAGTATTTGGTCTTATGCACATGAGTATATTAATTCCAAAACCTTAGCCTGTTGTCCAAATGACCTTTTGCAAAGATTCTGCTTTTAAAATTACTATCAAACAAATGTTAAAACATTTATGCAATGCTTCTATGAAGTGGTGTCCTGGTAGCAATTTCTTCAGAGTTCCTGTGTAGTGGAACATGGAGTAATGCCATTGCATTCATAAAGCTGTTTTTTAAAAAAAAATGCTTGTTCAGTGCCACAGCCATTGTAATGATCATGTTCACAGCTTTTCCCCATTTCCTTTGAACAGTCATTGGCTGGTTCAGCAACAGTGTACACCAGTGCATTACTCTTGCAAATGTAGTGTCCCTTCCTTTTTGAAAAAGATATTAGCTCATGCTCAGCTGTGCTGTCATGTCCAGATTACCCAGAGTAAGTCAGCCATTTCACTTCTTAGCATGTTTGCTGGTTTTATTTCCCTTGTGAAAACTGCAAATCAGTGACCTTGCTGATACTAAAATTCCTTTTTTCTAATACGAATATGACTTGAGACAGTTGGGCATTTTTTTACAAAATGTCCTGTGATATTTTTGTTTAAGAAAGGAAATTACTAAATAGTTCCAGTATGAACAGTACATAGAGGATGTTAAATAGTATCTTCAAGTCAGTGACTGTATGCTGTTAAAACCCTTTTTTAATATGGTTCTGTTGCATATTCACAAATCCAGAATAATGGAGGAACTCTGGGTCTGGCAGCACATGTGGAGAGAAATAGTTGGCATTTCAAGTGTGGTATGACTTCAGTTCTTCGCAATGAGCAGTGGGGACTGAAGTATACTTTTGCCAAGCCCATTTTAGCTGCCTAAACTATTTTCCAAGTTCAGGTGTAGAAATCTACCAGTGCAACTAGTTCTGCCATGATCCATCTATACATGTAACAATTTTTCATCTTTCAAGAGATGAAGACATGGCCAAGCATACATTTGCCTTTGTTTCTGTAATTTAGAGCCTTATTCAGATTTACAGATTCCATTGTTTTTAACACTTGAGCCATTGGTATTTGTAAATGAGATAATGGGAACTGCAGATGCTGGAGAATCCAAGACAACAAAGTGTGAAGCTGGATGAACACAGCAGGCCAAGCAGCATCTCAGGAGCACAAAAGCTTTTGTGCTCCTGAGATGCTGCTTGGCCTGCTGTGTTCATCCAGCTTCATACTTTGTTGTCTTGGTATTTGTAAATAGCCAGTTGAGCTGACACTTTTCTTTGGACCTTACCAGAAATAAACACCCATTCTTGTTCCTCTTCCTTTTTAATTGTGGAAGGTATAGAAGTTCGTTGTACATCAAATCTGAAGCAATATTCCAAGAATGTGTTGCTGTACCAAGTGGTAGAATTGGCAGGCCTAAGTTGACATTGTCACATGAAAACAGGCTATTTAGCCCACCTGTTTTGAACCAATATTTATGCTGCAATTTGGTCTCCTCTCCTCCTTCATTGTCATAAGCAAAGTGAGAGGAGGAAGTAGTTTGTATTTTCTGTGTATGCTAACCTGTAAATATTTCATTAATCTCTCAAATTAACATTTGTAAAACAAACTAATAATAAATCATGCTTTTTGCATTTTTGCTCATCCTTTTAAAACACTGCAGTGAGTCTCAATTTTATTTTCCCTGTTAAGGTTGACAGGGTTCAGATTTATTTGGGTCGAAGATTGTTTGTTTGTGGAATTCTCCACCATTACTAATTGGTGTAGAAGTAAATCTTTCACAAACTTTAAACCTACTTCCCTTCAATTAGCCTGAAAATGTGGCCATTCGGTAAGTGAAATTTAAAAAGAAAAGCTCTAATTATTTTCAAGGGTATCAGCTACAATCAAAGCTAACTTTTTTCTACAGGTGATATTTTTAAAGAAAAATCATCCATGCTTTGACATCAGGGTAGAAGAACTAGCAATACATCTTCCATTCTCAAAATGGGTCAAGATAAACAATTTTAGAACAAGTTAAAATGGATTAATGGGCTATACTCTTTACTGCCTAGGATGACTTTTTTAAAACAAATTGATACGATTGCCTGGAAATTGTACATTTTGGAAGAGTGTATTTATTATGTTTCTAGCATGTAATTGTATGAGTTATTATGTTTTAATTATATTCAGTAATGATAAGGTTAACCTAAATTATTTTTCAGTGAAAAGTAGGACTGGAGACCTAAATAGCAACAAGTAAATTTAGACCAGAATTAAAGGAAAGGAGGTTAAAAAAAACCTTTACTTGAATCAGCCTGTAAAAGGGAGTATTGTTAGATTATTGGGAATGTGTAAAATAATTAAATGCAGTAATAGGGTTATATTATTTGAGTAGGATAAATCCACATGTTTCACTTAATGTCAGCAATTAGTAGTCTTCCAAAAAGCTTTTTTAAAGAGAAACAATTGTTGCTGTGACCCAGCAGCTAATTGTTATTGTATTGTAAATGGGTGACAGTGGTAATTTTTCTTGCTTCTTTCAGCAGTAGAAGTGAATTTGGCAGTTGTGTTGAATAAATTGGAATTTTGCTGTGGAGTATGAAAGTGAGAAAATACTTATCTGTAGTGTAATCTGTTAGTTGATGGCCATTACTTTAATACATGGAATATTTTTGTTACAAATTAACGCAAGAACAGAACATAAAAGTGGGTGTGGAATATATCCTGGTCAAGCTTGTCCCATCATTGATAAGATCATACTGTCAGTTCCCTTGAGTCTAAAATGTTGATCCTGTTCAAGGCTGAGATTAACAACTAAGCATTATGAACTTGTTTGGACATAGAACAACAAAGATTTGCACCCCTGAATGAAATAAATGTCTCCTCATGGCAGTTGCCTTATGTTGAGACTGCGGCCCTTAGTTACAAAGTCTCCAGCCAAAGGAAATGGCATGGCCCATCTACATTACCATGACTTGGCAGAATCTTGCATGTTTTGCTGAAATTGCTAATGCTTGTCTAAACTCTGCAGAATATAGGTCAATCCTACTGTCATCACTCCTCATGAGCAACCCTTTCATTGTCAGGGAACTGTAGAAATGTTAGACCATGGAGGGTATTCAGCCAGTGAAGACAGAAGCTACACATTCACATCCTGTTTATCAGATTGTGGTAAATAGCCTTGCAGTGCTTCAGGTGCAGATTCTTTTAAGTTTAGTTGCCCAGTTTGATTAGTCAGAAACTCGGATTTCTTGATGCCAGTCACCACCCTGGGTTTAAAAAAAGTTATCCCTCTTTGTCCCCACTACTCCCTGTACTAGTTATCTTAACATCTGTGCTCCGAGTAATTGACCTCTTCACTAGAGGAAGCCAGGTCTTCCCGGTTTTCTCTATCCAAGCCATTTGTTATGTTATAAAACTCAGTTACATCGCCTGTCAGCTAAGGAAAACAATCCTTACCAATCTTTCCTCAACTGTAATTTTGAAGTCCTGGTAACATTCTTTAAATCTCCTCTTGAGAACAATTCTGCCCTTGCTCTGTAATGTTACCATTGATTCCTAGTTCCAGCATCACATCCCTGTTGTTACCTTTCCCAATTTGTTTTAATACTAGTTTGTGGGAATGTGGGAGTCACTGGTTAGGCAGGAGATGAGCACATGCCTGTGGTCGTGAATCACATAGGCCAGAGCAGGTGGTGACAGATTTCCTTCCCTATTAGTTCACCAGGTATGTTTTTATGACTAACAATAGTCACTAGGTTGCCATCAGGCTAACTTTTTCTAATTCCAGTTTTAATATTTAAATTTTCAGTATGTCATTAGAAGTATTTGGTTTGGATCCCACATAAACATTAGCCTGGATGTATTGATTACTAGTCCACCACATTATTACTGTCGTCTTATCCCATGTGGTACCTTTACCATTCTTTTTATCTACTTGAGCTGTTACCTTCAGGGACCTATGGATATGCACTCCAAATCTCTCTCTCTCTCTTCCTTTCTCCCCTGCACATTCCTATTTGTGTTTTCTTTTGTTTGCTGTCTCAAGCTCACCTGCCTTTTCTGAATTTGATTGCAGTTGCCACTTGTCTGCCAATCAACTAAATCATTATCTTACTATAGTTTTCAGCCATGCTGTTCATAATTGACCTCCTGGCCAGTTTTTGTCCTCTGCAAACTTCCCAGTCATGCCTCGATGTGGCATGCTCCATCTGCCACATTAATTTCACACTTTTCCGTATCATTGGTAATTTTGAGAATGTTAAGCTCTCATTTGAAGTTGTATAAATGACCAAAACCCCTGTACTGATTCTGTGCATCACTCTTCATTCAAGTCTGTCAACCTGAAGATGACACACTTAATTATTTTTCTGTTCTTTGAGCAATCCTTTCATGGGGTCCCTTTTACTGAACCCTGTTTTTATAACCAGCTTACATATGGCATCTTCAAATATACTTGTTCCACTTTACCTACCTTGTTAGGTGTACCTGTTTTTAAAACAAGTCTGAAATTTCAGTTTTTTCCCCCCTTTCATGCATTATGAATTGACTGCAAGAACATAAAAATAAAAGCACGCTGGAAATCTGAAATGAAATGTTGGAGAAACTCAAGCCTGACCGGTCCTGGTCTTTGCCTGAACTCTTCCCTTCTCTGTATAGTAGACAGTATAAGAAATGGGAGTAGGCTGTTCAGCTCCTTGGGACTGTGTACCATTCTATAAGATCGTGGCTGATCAGCTCAAGGTCAGAATTTGTTTCCTGCCTGCTACTAAAAGCCTTCAACTCTTTTAAAAACATTTATCTCCCTTCTGTTTGGATCAGCACAGTGGTTCAGTGGTTAATACTGTAGCGTCACAGCACTCTAAGGACCTGGGTTTGATTCCAGCCTCTGGCCACAATCTCTGGAGTTTGCTGTTTCTCCCTGGGTATCTTCAAGGTGCTACAGTTTCCTCCCACAGTTTAGGTGAATTGGCCATGCTGAATTGTACAGGGATGGGTAAATTAGGTGGAAATTACTATGGGAAATGAAGGATTACAGGAATGGAGTTAGGTGAGTCTGGGTGTGATGCTCTTCCAAGAATTGGTATGAATTTGTTAGGCCAAATGGCCTGTTTATGCGCTAGGGATTCTATAAATACTTTTAGTGTACATAAATCTCTGGGGTCAAGAACCCCAGATATCTGCTATCACCTGAGAAGAAATTCTTTTTGCACCTTCATTTTAAATGAGTACTCTTTTTTTTCCTAAATTCTGGAAGTATTCTCTGACTGAGATTTCTTCATCTCCTCTGGAAAGCCTCTTCAACCTTGTTTCAATGGAGTCATACCTCATTCTTCTAAGACCTTTATTCAGGAGTTAACTTGTTTAGCTGCTCCTGATAAATTTAATCTCCATTCCGGGAGTCAATCTAGTGAATCTCTTGATCAGCCTCCAGTGTTGGAATATTATTGCCTTAATATGGGGACCAAAACTGTACACAGTACTCCAGGTGTGGCCTCAACAACATATCCAGTTATAACAAGACGTTCCTACTTTTTAAACTCGAACTACCCCCCCCCCCCCAACTCCTAAACTCTAACCCCCCCCCCCCCCAAAAAAAAAAATTCCCCCTTTTTAAATGCTGTCTTAATTGCTGCTTCATCCACTGGCTAACATTGGTTCTTGAGCACAGGCACCTAGATGCCTCTGCTGCATGTTTTGGAATCTCTATTTTTTTAAAGTCTACCTCACTCCACTGGCTACATCTTTTCATCCTGAAAAAGAACCATAATTCCTGATTCTCCATCTGTTAATCAATTTACATTCCATGCAAAAGTGCTACCTCCAATGTGGTGAGCTCCTATCTTCCGCATTCACTTTTTATGTGGCACCTCTTATAAATGTCATTTGGGAATCAAATTAGAATTGCATCTACAAGCTCCCCTTTGTAATAACTTCTGAGCTATAGCAAATTTGTCAACTGTCATTTCTTCCCTCAGCCATGTTAGCTGATTGCGTTAAGCTTTTCTAAACATCCTACTATTCTGTTAATAATGGATTTTAGCAATTTCCTGACTATAGATGTTTATGCTAACTGGCCCATAGTTTTCTTTTTTCTGCCGGCACCAAATTAATCGTTTCTAAATTGGGGAAATCCTCCCAGAATCAATGCATTCTAGAATATTTGACTGCCTCTGTTATCTCTGCAGCCGTTGCTTTTTAAAAAAACATGGATGAGGCTATTGAGCCCCTGGCAACCTGCCTGCCTTCAGTCATTTTAGTTTGTGGAATACTTCTCTCGTTTGTGATAGAAACTGTTACAAAACCTTTCCTCCCATTAGCACCTTTTTGGTGTACTGTTCTGTTCAGGACTTTTTGGTGACATTTGTCTGCTGCTCCACTTCCATGCTCTCTTTACGTTTTATATTCATACAATCATTTAGTGACATTTTTGAATCCCTCCATTTGAGTCTACCTGCAGTGGATTTCGTCTAGGCCCAAAACGTCAGCCTTCCTGCTCCTAAGATGCTGCTTCACCCACCTTGTTATCTCAAATTTTCCAGCATCTGCAGTTCCTATTAACACTCATGCAAAAGTTGTTGGTTTTCTCTCCCTCATTTACACTTGAATCCTTTATATGAACAGGACCATTTCCTTCCTATCTGCTCTAGCCAGACCCCTCAATTTTGAAACTCTACCAGGTCTTTCCCTGGTTACTTTGGCCAGAAAACCATCTCAGCCTGTCCAAGCTATTCTCTCAACTGAAGTTTCTCATTTTTGGAACAGTTTTTGTAAATCTGTTCTGTAGTCAGTCTAGTGTATTGACATCCTTTCTATAGTGTCTTAACTTGGTAAAGAGCTAAATGCAAAAAATTAGATAAATTGCAAAAGTAACAAATTAGACCTGTGCACTTTTGGGCTAACTTGCAGATCTAATCCTTAAGTACGAGACTTCTCTAAACAGTTGCACACATGCTTCAAATGATGAATACAAGATTGGTGATAAGTGAGCTAAATTTGGAATTGTGGGCCAAAAATTAAATTAATAAATGTAATGTTGTACAGTTCATTTTTATAATGAAACTTTAATATTAAAGCTATTGTTTGCCTTGTAACATTTGTACACTTCTGCCAGTATATGACAGTGGTTAGCAGTGCTGCGCCTCAGCCCCTGGGACCCTGGTGCAATTTCACTGACGTCTGTCAGCATGGAGTTTGCATATTCTCCCCATGTCTGCATTGTTTTCCTATGGCTGTTCTGTTTTTTATTCCTCCCACAGCCCAAAGATGTGCGGGCTCAGTGGGTTGGCTAGGCTAAATTGCTCGTAGTGTTCAGGGATGTGTAGTTTAGGGGGATGGGTCTGGGTGGGATGTTCTGAGGGTCAGTGTGGACTTGTTGGGCTGAAGGGACAGTTTCCACATTCTAGGGATTTCTTAGTATGTTAAGAAATGGGCAATAACCAACTACGTCAAGGACACTTCACGGTTAGATTTTTGGTATGATAGCTTTTGTTGGTTGGTTACTAGTTATTTTGGCAATTGAATCAAATTTGAGTAGTTTTCTAGCACTTTAGCTCTGTTCTGTATACAGTAACTTGTTGCAGTCCTCAAGTTGAGGGCATCACATTCTTTACCCAGTGACAATGAATAAATATAGTGGCAAATAATGTAAGTCTGGCACCTGCATGTAGCAAAACACAGCAGACTCCTACGGCAAAAACCATCTGCAAAACTATTGATGACAGCCCTCCCCGTGTGCTTAATGGAAGTGAAATAAACTGTAATATCACTAAACAAATAATCCAGAGATCCAGTTTAATACTCAGGTGTTCAAATGCCACAATGGCAGATGATCAACCCCTTTTCACCTCTAGTTGAAAGCTAATCTGTGAAATTGCATTTCTCTTTTTGGAGAAGGAGACCTATTGTTGTCTGGTCTTTACTGCATGTGATTCTAGACCAACAGTAATATAGTTGACTCTTAGCTGCTGTTTGAAATGGCCAAGCTCCTATTCAATTCAAGGAATGTAAGGATGGGTAGAAAATGCTGGTCTTGCCAATGAAACCCATGTCCCATGAAACAATTTAAAAATACAATTTGCACCAGCTGCCATTGACAAGAAACTTAACTGCACAAGCCATATTTATTGTGAATCTAAAAGTGCGGTCAGAGGCTAGAAATTCTAAAGGAAGCTTGACTCAAGTTTGCTCATCAGCTAAGGCACGAGCCAAGCATTTGGAATATCCTGTACTTGTCTTGATGCCTGCAGATAGGACCCTCTTGTGGTACTGATAATAAACCCAGGCCCCTCAGTCCAGGGAGAAGTCCCACTTGCTCCAGAGGTGTGTAGTAACATCTCTAAACAGCTTTATAAGAAAATACATTACTGCCTGCAGCTGCAATAGCTCTAGCATAGTTTAAAAACATGCCTCCACAAATTCAGATAACAAAGTGTGGAGCTGGATGAACACAGCAGGCCAAGCAGCATCTCAGGAGCACAAAAACTGACGTTTTGGGCCTAGACCCTTTGTCAGAAACATCAGCTTTTATGCTCCTAAGATGCTGCTTGGCCTGCTGTGTTCATCCAGCTCCACACTTTAATCTCAGATTCTCCAACATCTGCAGTTCCCATTATCTCTCTCCACAAATTCAGGTCTTGACAGCATTTGTAGAGAAACATTAACACTTCTAATCCAATATGACTTCAGAACGGAGTGCTATTCTGACCAAAATGGCACTTCACCCACCCCCTCTGTATTCACTCAGCCATGGTGTGTCGAGAGCAGTGCATTCCATATGACATAGGAGCAATTGATCTTTTATTCTTAACTGTTGTCACCATTTTGACTAGTTTAAGCGTTTCACTATTTTACAATATCACTGTGTAGATGCAAGTGGCAATAAATCACTGATTTTAAAAATCTGTATGTCAGCTATGAATATGCTTAATGACTTAGATTCAACAGTGCTGTGCAATAAAGGATTTCAGAAATTCACTACCTACTAAAGTTTCCTCTTGTCTCTTGAAATATATGACCCCTAATTCTGAGATTATGGTGCTGCACTGTTCCACACTTCCTGCATTTACCCCATCAGGGCTCATAAGAATCTTGTGTTTCAATGCAATCACCTCTCTTGTAAATTCCAATGAGTAGTGAGTTTCAATCTACCTGTCCTCGCCTCAAAAGGCAGTCCCTCCATACCTGGTATTAGCCTTGTGAACCTTCTCAAAATTGTGTCCAATGCCAGTATATTTTTTCTCTTTAAATAAATGGTCTAAAATGGTTCACACATTCCAGCTGTGGTCTGACTAATACCTTTGTCTGGTTTTGAGAAGACTGCCCTATTTTTATAGTCTATTCCCTCTTGAAATAAAGGTCAGTGTTCCATTTACTACTGAAATTAGATTATAGTTTTCTGTCCCACCCTGACTTGAGAATATATTGCTGTTCCTTCCATTACACCAGCTAAACTCCTTCCTGGTAGTGGATGTGCTTGCATCACATGGAGCGGCAGCAACTTTGTGGTTCACTCTGTTTAGTCCAATTTCAGCATGATAAATGCTGGCCTTGTCAGTATTGGCTACGTTCCATGAGCAAATATATTTTCAAAATTACTCCTGGTTATGGAAGTATCCAGGTCATAGGTTGGATGATGGCCTTATCTTTTATGTACTTACTTATTTTTTTGACCTTGGATCAGCGTAGTTGTGATAATATTGAGTTATGGGCCTGAAATTTTATTTCCAGCGCACATTATTGATAACTGACCTATTTGCTATCCAGATTTAAATAACGAGCCACTCTCTGGACTTGCATTAGTTTTAGTTCTATGATGTGACACTTCTTTTTTTTGCAACTCGTAAGTTCACATTTTTTAAAAATTTTGTTCTGACAGGCTGCTTACAAGTGCATTTTCACATGCAACTGGTTAGACTTTGGCCTTAGCCATCAGTGTCTGGGGCCCACCTACAACTTTGCCATCTATTAACACTGTTTTTGTCTCAAATTAGCTTTACTCTGTTAACCTTTGTCATTCTGACTAGTCCTGCTCTTTTTCTTCTAAGTCTCAGCTGCATAGATCAAAGCGTATCTAGCACATCAATGCATATCTTAACATCCAGTTAATACCAGGAGCACTATCCTTAGGATAAAGGTTGGCCATTTAAGACTAATGAGGAATTTCTTCACTTCAAAAGTTGGTGAGTCTATGGAATGCTTTATCCCAGAGGGTGGCGGCCCAAGCATTGTATGTTCAAGACAAATCAAGTGATGTAGGAAGTGAATAATATTTGTAGATGTGGAACCAGTTAAGGAGGGAACTTTGTCTTTTAATGGTGACAAGCTGCATGCATCCAAGCAAGAGGGAAGTATTTCATCAGACCTTATTGATTTGTTTTAGGAGCCAGGTGACGTTACTTGCTGCATGATTCATAACCTGTTGCAGCTCCCTCCATGAATGTGAGGATCCATTTTCTCTGAACTTCAGATTCTCAAAGAAAGTTTGACTCCTTTATTCTCAATTGGAGCAATAAAAAACACTTGTATCTTACATGGCCACATTTTGAACTCATTTTTCCTGTGATCTCTGGATTTTGCAAATTTCTTTACAACCAAGGGACAATTAATCATCAGTTAGGTTTTTTAAAAAAAAACATGTAATAATGGCCATACAATCTGTTCTAAGATTTCATGATGTCGATTGCAAGATAAATGATGTGGACACTGGGAGAACCTCTGATTTTTAGAAAAAAAGTCTTTGACCAAAGAGCTAATTGTGAAACTGAGATAATGGGAACTGCAGATGCTGGAGAATCCAAGATAACAAAGTGTGAAGCTGGATGAGCACATCAGGCCAAGCAGCATCACAGGAGCACAAAACCTGACGTTTCGATCCTAGACCACTCTGAAGGGTCGAGGCCCGAAATGTCAGCTTTAATGGGGAACTAATTTTTTTTTTGCAGAAATGTACATGAAGCTATTTTGAAATGCTCAGGTCTTTGGTCACCTGTCAATTATTTGCTTGCTTAAAATGAAGCAAAATTGTTTGGAGAGAAGTCTCACTAATTTGTAATGCCCTGTGTTCATCTGCAGTGCACTTTTGCTTTTGTTTTGGAGACAGTTGTCAGGAGATACCCAACTGACTGCAAAGATATATGAAAGCAGTGGTACATAATGGTCTGCCCTGGATCCTAACTACAAGCCTGCCATCTAGGAATAAATTTTAATTTTAAACAGGTTGGATCTGATTCCATAAAGTTCAACTGTACAGTTTTTAATCTTGTGAATGAGATGAAATACGTAAACCTGTCCTGCAATCCTCCTTCCTGATGCTGCTTAAACCCATTCCCACTTGTTTGCTAAGCATAAAAATTTCAAACAACATTTTAGTGGAGTAATACCTCTTGAAAATTTCCTTGTAGCTGCTGTATTCTAGTTGACCCTTTCACTTCACACAGCATTTGTGACAATTATTCTGGTTGGATATGCTGCTTGTCAGACAGGAGGCTAGAAGAACAGAGCAGGCTAGGCAGTGTCTGGAGGAAAGGAGCAGTCAAAGTTTATTTTGGGTATTGCCCTTCACGACTTCTCTAGGAGCAGCATGCTCCTGCCCATTTGAAAGCAGGGTCTTCAGTTTGCTGGCAGCAGTCCCTGAAACCAAACATATAAAACTTCCATTTTTTTTAGATGCAAATCTAAAGTTTGTTGTCATTTTGTTCTGATTGTTTGCCCTATAACAGGAGCCTAAAGTTGCAAAGATTTTTAGGTCACTTAAATTGAGCAATACTTTAAACATTTACAGTAACCTGCTAGCTTCCATTCAGGCACTTAGAAACTTTTAACTCGGCTAATCGTCCATCCTTTGCCCAGTTGCCTGGCAAATAGAATATTTGTGGCAAAAAAAAACAAAACTGTAATGCTAGAAATCAATCAATCAAATTGCTGGAAAGATTTAGCATGCCTGGCAGCACTGGAATAACAGTGTGGATGAACACAGCAGGCCAAACAGCATCTTAGGAGCGCACAAGCTGACGTTTCAGGCCGAGACCCTTCATCAGAAAAATGGGAGGGGGTTCTGAAATAGGGAGAGAGGAGGTGGAGTGAAAATGGATCGAGAAGATGATGGGTGGAGAAGAGACAGACAAGCTAAAAGGGCGGGGATGAGCCTGTAGAGGGGAGGAAGGGAAGGGATAGGTCAGTCTGGGCAGGACAGACAGGTCAGGGGTTGCGGGATGAAGTTTGTAGGTACGAAATGAAGGTGCGGCTTGAGGTTGGAGGAGGGGATAGGTTAGAGGAAGAACAAGTTAGGGAGGCGGGGATGAGCTGGGCTGGTTTTGTGATGCAGTGGGAGGAGGGGAGATTTTGAAGCTTGGAGCTCAAACAGTTCACCCACTTCACCAACACCTACCACCCCAACCTTAAGTTCACCTGGACCATCTCCAACACATCCCTCACCTGCCTGGACCTTTGTCCCCATCTCGGGCAACCACCTACAAACCAATGTCCATCTCAAGCCCACTGACTCCCACAGCTACCTGGAATACACTCCCTCCCACCTACCTTCCTGCAAAAATTCCATCCCCTATTCCCAATTCCTTCGCCTCTGCCACATCTGCTCCCAGGATGAGGCATTTCACTTCTGCTCATCCCAGATGTCCTCGTTCATCAAGGGCCGCAACTCCCCGCAGTGGTCGAGAATGCCCTTGATGGTGTCTCCTGCACTTCCCACACCTCATCCCTCACATCCTGCCCTCGCAATAACTACCCAAAGAGAATCCCCCTAGTCCTCACATACCACCCCACCAACCACCTGGATTCAAAGCATCATCCTCCAACACTTACACTATCTGTGATCCATTCCCACCCCACCCTTGTCTGCCTTCCGGAGAGACCACTCTCTGTGACTCCCTTGTCTGCTCCACACTCCCCTCCAACCCCACCACACCTGGCACTTAACCCTGCCACTGCAGGAAGTGCTGCACCTGCCCCCGCACCACCTCCCTCACCCCTATCCCAGGCCCCAAGATGACTTTCCACATCAAGCAGATGTTCATCTGCACATCCGCCAATGTGGTATACTGCATCCGCTGTACACTGTGGCTTCCTTTGCATCAGGGAAACCAAGCAGAGGCTTGGGGACCACTTTACTGCGAACCAAACGTAGGTGTTCTGCAAACAACTGCACCTCCCGGTTGCGAACCATTTTAACTCCCCCTCCCATTCCTTAGACGACATGTCTATCCTAGGCCTCCTGCAGTGTCATCATGATGCCACCCGTAGATTGCAAGAACAGCAACTCATTCTGCTTGGGAGCCCTGCAGCCCAATGATATCAGTGTGGATTTAACCAGCTTCAAAACCTCCCCTCCCCCACTGTGCATCCCGAAACCAGCCCAAGATGATAGTGTGAAGCTGGATGAACACGGCAGGCCATGCAGCATCTCAGGAGCACAAAAGCTGATGTTTCGGGCCTAGACCCTTCATCAGAGCTCGTCCCTGCCTGCCTAACCTGTTTTTCCTCTCTCCTATCCCCACCTCAAGCGGCACCTCCGTTTTCCTATCTGCTAACCTCATCCCGTCCCTAGACCTGTCTGTCCTCCCTGGACTGACCTATCCCCTCCCTCCCCTACCCACCCAATACTCTCCTCTGCACCTATCTATCTTCAGTCCGTCTCCCCCTCTCTCCCTATTTATTTCAGAATCCTCTCCCCATCACCCTTTTCTGATGAAGGGTCTAGGCCCAAAACGTCAGCTTTTGTGCTCCTGAGATGCTGCTTGGCCTGCTGTGTTCATCCAGCCCCTTGGATTCTCCAGCATCTGCTGTTCCCATTATCTCTGCTGTAACATTCATGATGTTACACTCAAATTCCATCCTTGGGCTGTTGAGGTTATGAAAGGCACTATATAAGTGCAAGCTGTTTTTCTGTGTGTAGATTTGAGAAATATATAGGCTGTAAAAGTTTTAACTGTTTGTCCACCTATTGATGCAAACACGTTACCTGTATTTGGAGATTTTTGACCTGATCTATGCTTGGCCTGTAATCACTGCAATATTTCCCATGACATTGTAATAAATGGGGAGAATAGTCATTTGAAGTAGTTTTTTTTAAAAAAAGAGTTGATGCACTAATGAAATTTATTTTTGTTATTGGTTAACTAAGTGTGTAGCTCACTTTTTATGGTGCAGTTACAGGAGAAAATTACTTTGTAAGCCTCTTGGGTAATAGGAAATGAACTGCTTCAGGTTGTCTTCTGGGCAAAATACTGTGGACCCATTGTTTTGATAAACAGGTTTTAAAATATTTTGGTTTGAAACATAGGTATGTTTATTTAACAGCTATGGTAGTATTAGCAATCAAATGCAAATCAAAGAATGGCTGCCACTGCTGGATACTACTACTTGAACTTTGATATTGTAGATTGCAGTAAATGCCAATACACAACTTCGTGATGTGTTCCAGTGTTAACCAATACATTAGTGTCTCACTATGTGACTTGGTTGGGAATCTAGATTTTGATTACTAAATAAAGTATGATCAATAGATAGGCATTAGGCAGGTAACAGCAAAATATAAAGTTGCAGATTACATGTCTTTGTTTGCTTCATCAACATTTTATTTTAAAATGAAGGGATGAAAATTTGCATAGGTGTATTTTACCTGTTTGTGCGCCTTACCTTTTTGTGGCTTCTGAGTTTTGTTACTCTCTGGGCATGAGTTGTGCTGATCTTTATTGCTTGTCCCTAGCTGCTTTTTGAATACTCAATCCATTTAATGAAAGCTCAATATCACTATCTTAGTACTATGCATGACAATGTTGAGCTCGAGAATGAAGGAACACCATTTCACCTAGTTCTGAGGAAGTGCCACTAGTCCCAAAACATTAACTCTGATTTCTCTCCACAGACCAACTGAGCTTTTCTAATAATTCCTGTTTTTTGTTTGACTTCAGTATAGTCTGTAACTTGAAGGAAACATGAAATAACCCGGCTCACGTCCTGTCACAAAGTTACCCTTTATTTGCATGTATAGTGTTTTGGCATTGGCCTGTCTTCCTCCAAGCCCATTCTGAGTAAACGCAACCTCTGTCACTTCTCTGTGTCATTTGGGGCTCCCTGATTTGGCTCAGGTTAACAGCCTCAATCAGCGAATGCATAATCTATTGGCCACACAGCTGACTTCACTATAATGACTACATCCCTCTGCTTCCTATGTCAGGGGACTTAGCCTTTCCTGGGCTGTTTTCCCACTGGGTCCAGTTCTTCTGACTACCTCATGGCTGTGTTTCGTAAAAAATTCATCCTCTTGTTCAGGCTGTGACATTATACTGTGCCTCACCTCATCTCAGAATGAGGTTTCTTCTAGATGGAGAGGGAGAACCTACAGTTTACAACAGCTTTTCCAGCAGTTCTGAGGGGTTGAATGACAGTCGTCTTTCCCCATTAGGAATTTTGCTATCCTGTTTTGCATGAGGGGTTATCTGATAGTGAAAGAGGAACAGTGACAGTTTGGTATTGGACAATGAATGGTATGGAACTGTCCTTCTATGTTGAATGCCATTCAGCCACTGGAAATACACTCATGATGGCTCATTATTTGTAGTCAACACCATCTGGAGCTTGTGTATTGTAGAAGATGCCTGCAGAACTTTTATCAATGTTCCCGTAGTTGGCAAATGAACTCTTTGTGCTTCCAAACATTTTGAGTGCGTGTCCACAATAACAAAAAAGATTGAAAGCCCATATTCAACGTGTAACAACAGAATGCAGGGTTTACCTGGTCTTTCCCATGAATGCAGGAGAGCCGTTGGCAGTACTATTTTGTCCTTGTTACTCTAGCCACTGCCCCACCAATGCAGCTATGTCTGCATTCACTTCTGGCCACCAAACAACTTCTCTCCAGCTGCTTCGTTTTGGACACCTGTGGATGACTGACTCTAACTCTGTAGTTTAGCCAGAATCTCATTGCCACCTCTGCTTAGGACAAATTATGGGGAAGAAGAATAATAAAATGCTGTCCTCTACAGTGATCTGGTCTCACAGGGTCCAGCAAATTTTCAGTTCTGGTTGTGACCTGCCCTTTTTATGTCTGTCCCCCCCACCTGCCATCGCCATTGTTTTAGATTTGCTGGGTCTGCATCTTTTCGCGTCCACAGTTTGATTATTGTCAGCAGTGATAGGGTGTCCATAAAGCTTAAAACCAGAAGGAACCCCTCCTGGCAATACACTGGTGGTGCTGCCAACTCAAAGCAGCTCAAGTCTCCCACATTTGCTACTTGGCCTCCTGGACGGTGTTTCAGCTCAATTGTATATGCTTCGAGTGAGAGCCCGTACTGAATTTGACCTGAACCTATCAGGGGTTTATGATCTGTTCCTATTTCAAATCTGTTTGTAAGCCGAAGGTCTCCTTGGGTATGAGAGAGTTCCATAAATCCCTTTTTTACAGATGTAAATTTGTAATACTAACAGATTATAAACCCCTGATAGGGCGTACCCAGGACAAAGTTGTCACACAGGTTCAGGTCAAATTCAAGTCAATGAAATGTCTGCAAACTAGTGAACGAACCACAGTATCCACAACCCGAGCTACAAATCTACTCAAGAACCTTTGAGTTCATTTGCCTATGTGCATCCAACCATTTTTGAGTGAGTGTCCACAATAACCAATAAGTTTTTTGAGTCTGTGAAACCCCACGTGCCAAATGGTGTCTCAGCATTTCAGTAAGAGGTAAACCCAAAGTCACGTGCCTCTGCATGTCTTAACCTTGTCAAAAATCCTGACATGGATTCTCCTGATTCTGGAACTGCTGAATGAAACTGAAAGCAACTTGGAATTGGTGGCTTGGGTTCAATTTTCCCTAAATCCAATCTTGAAAGGTCTTAGTATCTGTTGCCTCAGGAAACGTAAGGCTCCCAATAACCGAGAAAGCTGCAGGTCTACAAATTGTCAGGAAAGTTTCTCATTGAGGCAAATGAAAAGCAATGTCATTTGCCTAGAGATGGGAGGGAGAGTGGGAAAATAATGGATTCCGTCTGCATGCTGAACCCAATCTTAGGCAGGATTAAATGAGTCAAGCTTCCCAAATAATGGCATGATGCCAGAAATACATACATACCCCAGTTCAAAGATCACGGTTGCAAGTGAATTTCTTTAGAAACCTTTTTACTTTCTGCCACTCTAACTCCCCAGAGCCCAGTATCCTGTCACAGTCACCCTTTATTTACACATGCATAGTACTTGACACTGGTCCAGGTCTGAGGGAACAGAACCTTTGCTCCTGTGCTTATCTGTCAGCCAGTGCTCCCTGATTGAACCCGGGTTAATAGCCCAATTGGGGAACTGGTATTCTGAAGTCCACCTAGCGGACCTCATTGCAGTCCCAAGAAAACGTGTATTAATATTGTCATTTTTAATCAAATATTGTCGTTTTTAATCAGATTTGGGGAAGTGCTGCAGATTCAGCTTTTAGTGTATCCTGTAGAGCAGTACACATCAAAAAGTGGCCATGGGCTATGGAGCTGTGATGAAGTTGTACAACGGTATTCTCTCTCCAATAGCATGTGCCCTTCCCTAACCCCACTGTATTCTTGCTAAGGGGTGATGACAATTTTCCAGCCTCAAATTATTGCTTTGACCTGGAAGGTGTTAGGTCTGTTGTGTCGTTACATCCATACAAGCATACTGTTATGCTTTTGAATTGTGTTGTAGATAGTGGAGTGACTTTAGGGAGTTGGAAGGTGAGCTGCGTGTTGAATTGTGAATAATTAAATATGCACATGTGACATTTACCTGTATTGTGTTTTAAGGCATTTTCTAGTAAAATTACTAGGCTAAAACCATGGTGGAATAGGCATAACTTTAGCTAGTTAATTTCTAGTGAACAACTTTTCTATGATACAGGCCTATGGTCTCTGCACAAGGGTCCTTGAGGCTTCTCAAATATTTTTCCTCTGGTTTTAATTTGCAAATACAGAAATATCTGTATGTAGGACCAAAAGCATGAGGAAATCAATGCATATTGTAATTAGACCTTGGCAGAATTGAATGTTTTTGTATTAAATATTTTGACAGGTTAGAAAACCTGGTTAAAATGTGACCATTGCATGTAAATTCTTTTATCATTTTCAGTTGCTTGGAGAAAACCATCAGCATTTCCTTGCTCTTTTTTCCCCCAGAGTTGTATATTAGCACGTCATCTAAATTTTTGATTGTTTTATGATAAAATAATCATCCTGACAAGTGCCCACAGCTTCCTCTTCAAAACATTAGCTTATTTTAAAATTTGCTTCTGTAATCAAATAATGCACGATAGTGTTTAAGTTTTTGGAGGTTGCATCTTACACTTTTTAGTCATGCTTCCACGTATCAATAGAGGTCACAGAATTGGCCATGATCTAATTTAGTTTTGTTCTAGCCGAGCAACACCATTCCCTCCTTTTTTGGAAGCTAGTTTGTGAAGAAATGTAGTTGCGGTGTGTGATTATAATACAAATTGAACAATTTGGCAGGGAATTGCAATTCTAAACACCTAGATTAGATTTGCATTCTTACGGCATTTGGTGATGGGCTGATTTACATTGTGCTTGAGGAAACATTGAGGAAAAAGGCAGTTTAAATGGAAAAAGTTACACTCGCTTGTCTACTTCATTAAAATGGCAGATGATTTCATTTATATTTTACACTCCAATAAATGTGAAAAGTTGTATTTTATGTTTGGCATGGTAAACATTTAAGTCAAAAGATGTTTTTTGCATGCAGCATCACATTAATCATTTATCCCCCCAATGATCCTGATGCCTTTTGGAAGTTTCTTCACCTTTCCTCTGAAATTATTTTCCTTCTACCTTAGGTCGCTGCCTCAGTGCTATTGGTTTGTTACTTCCCCCAGTTATGGGATATGCTGACTGACACTTTTAACCTTGGAGGT
This sequence comes from Stegostoma tigrinum, assembly GCF_030684315.1. Classification (NCBI taxonomy): domain Eukaryota; kingdom Metazoa; phylum Chordata; class Chondrichthyes; order Orectolobiformes; family Stegostomatidae; genus Stegostoma; species Stegostoma tigrinum. The sequence continues at coordinate 5,475,308 of NC_081374.1, forward strand.
TTTGGCTTAACCTATGATTTTCAAGTTGTTTTTGCCATGACCATTTCAGGATTGGTCTACCTGTGCCTTAAGTTGTAACTGTTAAATATTTTTGACTGTTGAGCATTTTGAGCATGTTCAAACAACTGACATAGGGCACAGTGACAAAAACATGGTGGAATCTAGCATTCAGTTGAGTGAAAAAACAAAGGGTAAATGCAAAGGAATGAGGGCAGAGTTAGCTAGAGTGGACTAGCAAAGGAGTTTCACAACAAAAATTTTTGCGGAACAATGGTAGATGTTCAAGTAAATAGTTCATGACACACGCAAAGAAATATCCCAGTGAGGAAGGGAACTGACCATGATGAACCAATGAAAGCTAGCTTTTTACTTGTTAAAAAACTTCCCCCAAAGTGAAAATAATCTGAAGCTATTGTACAAAATAACGTAAAAGTAATTATCTAAATGTGTACAAAGCGACAAAAGTGAACAGACCCTTAGAATAAGGCTGGGGAACTAGACAATGGCAGAGAAATTAGATAAATGCGTGTCATCAATCTTTTGATCGATAACAGTACACTCTAAAATACTAAACCAAGGGTACAGGGTGGGGAAAGAAATAAATACAAGAACTATGGGGAAGCTAATGGGGCTGAAGGCTAGTAAGTCCCCCTAGACTTCATGGTTTGCATCCTAGGATATTTCAGGTATCAGACAATTGTACTAATCCTAAAGTTGTAAAAAATGTATAGCATGGAAACAGACCCTTTGGTCAATTCATTCATGCTGACCACATGTCTTTAATAAATCTAGCCCCATTTGCCAGCATTTAGCCCATATTCCATTTAATACCTCCCTATTCACATACATATCAGATGCCTTTTAAATGTTGTAATTGTAGCAGGCTGCATATACATGCCACCCTCTGCATGGAAAAGTTGTCCTTTTTTTTATTTTGCCCCTCTCCTATGCCCTGTAGTCATGGAAAGTTGCCAATGTAACACTCTTGCTCGAAAAGAGAGGGAGACAAATCAATAAGTGTAGTTTAGTTAGCTAAGTATTTATCATTGGGGAAAATGTTGGTGTCTGTTACCCATGATGTAATAGAGCACTTAGAAATATATATTTTAAGTCAGTAAGGCTTCATGAAAAGGAAACTTTTTGACAACTTTGTTAGGGTTATCTTAAGGATAATCAGCAGGATAGATGGAGGAGCTGGTAGATTTAACAAAGTACATTTTCAGTGGTATTTGATCACGTAATGCAGGCAAGGCTAATTAATAAAATGACCCATGATGTTGGGTAAGTATTCCTAAAACTGTAAGGCACTAAGTCTGAAGTCAGATAGCACCAGGTTACAGTCCAAAAGGTTAATTTGAAATTGCAAGCTTTTGGATCATTCCCCCTTTGGGTGAAGTGTGTAAGGCACTAGTTAGACCATACCTAGAATACTGAAATAGTAGGAACTGCCGATGCTGCTGGAGAATCTGAAATAACAAGGTGTAGAGTTGGGTGAACACAGCTTTCCTGCTCCTCAGCCTGCTGATGTTGTGGGTCTGGACCCTTCAGAAACAGAAATTTCTGAAAAAGGGTCCAGACCTGAAATATCAACTTTCCTGCTCCTCTGCTGCTTGGCCTGTGGTGGTCATCCAGCTCTACATCTTGTTATCTCTTTACCCGAGAATACTGAGCCATTTTGGTTCCCTTCGTCCAAGGAAAATTATGACAGTTGACGTTTTCCAAAGAAGATTTCACCAAGTTGCTTCTGAATGTGGAGGGATTTTCTTATGAGGAGAGTTTGAATATTTTGGGCTAAATCTTCTGAGCACCGTGTGAGAGACCATATTGAAAATAGAATTCTTATGTTTGACAGGCTGTGTCAAGTTGTTTCCTCCTTGGAGAGCCTGGAACTAGATGGCGTATGAGTAAGGGGTTGTTCATTTAAAACAGAAGTTTCTGGAGTGTGGTGAATCTGAGGAATAATTTATTGAATAGGGCTGCCACGAACTGGGTTGTTAAATATATTCAAGGCAGAGTTAGATTTCTAACCTGAGGGAGTTGAGAGGTCTGAGGAAAAGGTAGGAAAGTGTAGATGAGGGTGATCTGATCAGCCATGGTCTCATTGAAATACACAGCTAAGCAAATCAGCAAAATAGCCTGCTTCTATGCTTACTAACCTCTCAAATTATGCCAGCATCTATAGTTGATGGATGTGTCCTATTGATTTCCTTCTCTAAGCTATACACAGCTGCCTGTTAGCACACACTCACTAGAGCTGTTAGTGATCTCCCTCCTGTTTATTGATGGTGACCGTGAGATTATTTTAGTTCCCCAAAGAATTTCAGACATCGAACCAACAGTTATGCACTTTGCTATGGTGTTCACTCATCCTTTACCAATTGAATTGCTCAGGTGAACTTTCATTTTTTTGTGCCAAGAAAACTTTTCTTTCATCCAGAGTACTTTTTCTAGCTCTTTAATCTCTACTTATGTTAAACTTTGCCTATTTGCATAAATTTTATTCTCCTTTTTTCACTAGAAAGCTCATGGTACCATTTCACTCAGGCATCTGTCTAGTCCCAAGTCCACTTTGTTTCTTTCACCTTTTAGTACTTGTTGACAGGATGTTTTAGCTTCAGACCGCATCACTGTAAGCTGAATGTCTTCAGGAAGAAATGGCTGTACTTAAACCAAAACAGCATTTGGCTCAGTGTGGCATCAGGGAATCCTAGTGAGTGTAAGGTACTGATTGTGATTTTCGGAAACTATTCATCGTAGCTTCGAGCTAGGGCTACATAAGTCCTTAGGGTGGCTTTCTCTGCCCAGTCACTTTCAACTGTATTATCAATGATCATTAGTGTTGAAAATGGGTGTATGGCTGATAAGCACTATAAATGAAATTGAGTATTGAAGTTAAGTAATAAAGGAACCAATACAAAATTGTAGCACGATTTTTGCACATGCGGGCCTATGATGAGTAATGGCAGGTAGACTCCACAAATATACTCTAACCATTTTCCCTTTACTTTGGCACCATGACCCAAATTGATATTGGGGTGTCAAAGGCCTCTTTCTTTTCAATCCCTTGTTACTTTGTCTTTTCCTGTTCAGCATAAAAGACAATGTGTGTGGGTGGGGGGGATGTGTGGGCTGGAAACTACTGGTCCATTTGATCTCTGGCTTAGATTTTAAGGTAGAGCTGTGTTTTGTATATAATGTAACTAATCTCTAACCATTAGTTTCTGTTGTGCCATTTCTTTTTGGGGTATTCTATTGTCCTGTTTGGTTTTTTGGCTTCTTTTCTTTGGTATCTATCTCTCTCACTTACACACGCAGGCTGTCTGTGCACTGTGTAGCTAATTTTCTTTAGAAAGTTGAAGTTCTGTTGGAACTCAAAGTTGGGTTCCAGGGTCAATAGTCTCTTAACTCCACCCTCTAAATTCAGCAATCTGCTTTGACCTCTGCTGTCAGTGTACTACCTGCAGTAATGATAACGTAACTGAAGAACCTCCTCAGTGTCAATTTGGCAAGAGTGAGCACAACTTTGCAAGCACCTCAAGTTAAATTCCAAGCCTAGCATCACTCCTATGCTACTCTGTTCTGCCACTCTGTTTAATTGTTTCCTGTCCTAATTCTGGTTCCTTGAGCTACAGGCATGTTACAGATAGTTTTAAGTAAATTATATAAAAGTTGTTTTAAATTATTTTGTGGAGTAAACCAGCATAATCTTTAAGATTTTTAAGAAAGTTTTCCACACTCTGGTAATTTATAGCAGTGTTTTTCTTATGTGGATAGATGCATTTTCCCATTCTTCTTTTCCTCCATCTCTCAATTTTTTTAATCTTGACCACCTTGTTCCACGGAGGACAGTTTAAAATTGTTAAAAGTACATCCTGGGATGAAAGTGTTAAGTGTTCAGCTGCTCAGCGCTCGATAATACCTGTGCATTGGTGAGCAGTGAAGTCATGAGCAGGAAGTAGGCAAGTTGGTGTCAGTCATTCGGAGTGTAATATAATGCAAATTAGCTTGCATAAGTTGAGGATCATGTTGTGCAATGTACTGAGTCACTTGCAATCTGTGTATACTGTCAGTGACTCTTGTAAAGAGCTAAACGTTGAAAATATTAACACTAATGTGAGCAATTTAAAGATGCTTTTGAACATAAGTACAGCACATCATTACAGAAGCATCCCCGTGAGTGAGTAGTGACTTGTTTAAACCCCTTGAGCATTAGTCATGTGGAAACCTACTACCCTACACTGTCTAATATTCATGCAGCGCAAATGACGACACCTAACTGCAGAGACTCCACAGTACAGCAAGCTTTCCTGTGTGCAGCCATGCTCTCTCTCAACCAGCTACTATTTTTGTCTAAGATAACAAAGTGTGAGGCTGGATGAACACAGCAGGCCAAGCAGCATCTCAGGAGCACAAAAGCTGATGTTTCGGGCCTAGCTCTGATGAAGGGTATAGGCCCAAAACGTCAGCTTTTGTGCTCCTGAGATGCTGCTTGGCCTGCTGTGTTCATCCAGCTTCACACTTTGTTATCTTGGATTCTCTAGCATCTGCACTTCCCATTTTTACTGGTACTCTTTTTTTTGTCTACTTATTAAATTTTGTGCTGTGGGAAAACAATGAGCATTCTCCACTAATGTCTAGAAATGACAACACTCACTTTTTTAAAAAATCATTTTTACGTAAATGGCATGATTTACAATCTAGGAATGCATGGTCTCTTAATTTGTGTTTTGTAGGCCATTTGCCCCCCCCCCCCCCCCCCCCCCCACCCCCCCAATGCTCCACCATGTGGTCACAGTCTCATCAGACATGAGCTTACCAAATTCTACATTTTGACTTAACCTGCTTGAAAAATGTTCAGTCCCTCCCTCCTTCGTGCTGTTAATCTTTCCCATGAGAGGAGACATCCTTTCACCCCAACTTGTAAAATCCCAGCAGACTCTTATTTTCAACAGTGCTACATCTCATTCTTTTTAAGCTCAACTTATATAGGCTCAACTTATATAGGCTCAACCTTTCCTCGTGAGATGCTTCCCTTTTCTGTTCTCGGAATCAGTTGAGTAAACCTTCTGAGCTGCTTCTAACACGTTTATATTTGCTCTTAATTGCGGAAACTAAAACTATACTCACATCTCAGATGCATCATCACCTTGTTCAACTGCTGTGAAACATTCATACTATTATTCTATACCCTTGCAATAAATGACAACATCCTTTTTCCTTCCTAATCAGCTGTTTTTGCATTCTAACAGGACATTCAAATGCCTTTGTACCCTAGTTTTGGAACTGCTCATTAGCTCTGTCCCTTGTGCTTTCTCTTCACCTACGCAGTTAACCTATTGAGAGCCATTTGTGGCCTCCCTTGTTATCTGTCATTTAGCAAATACAGTAACCACACGAAGTGTGAAGTCATCCATTTTGGTAGACATAACAGCAAAATGGGCTATATTTTTAATGGTTAAAAAAACTGCAGCATGCTGCTGTGCAGAGGGATTGTGCATGAATTTTTGAAGGTGCAACAGGTGATTAAAAAGGCAAATGGAATTTTGTCTGCCATTGCTGGGAGGGCGGGAGGGAGTTTAAAAACAGGGAGGCTGCGTTGCAGCTGTATCGGGTTCTGGTGAGGCCATACCTGGAGTACGGTGTGCAGTTTTGGTCTCCTTACTTGAGAAGGGATACACCCAGCACTGAGGGGGTGCAGTGGAGATTCACTCGGCTGATTCCAGAGTTGAGAGAGTTGGATTATGAGAGACTGGGGTTATACTCATTCTCATTCAAGAGAATGAGGGGTGATCTTATAGAAACATAAGATAATGAAGGGAATAGATCAGGTGGAGGCAGGGAGGTTGTTTCTACTAGCAGCTGAAACTAGGACTAGAGGGCATTGCCTCAAAATAAAAGGGAAGCTAATGTAGGACTGAGGTTAGGAGGAATTACTTCACCCAAAGGATTGTGAATCTGTGGAATTCTCTGCTCAGTGAAGTGGTTGAAACTACCTTTCACTGTTTTTAAGGCAAGGCTAGACAAATTTTTGACCAGTAACGGAATTAAGAGTTATGGTGAGTGGGCGGGTAAGTGGAGCTGAATGTCAAAGATCAGCCATGATCTTATTAAATAGTGGGGCAGGCTCAAGGGGCCAGATGGCCTACCCCTGCTCCTAGTTCTTATGTTCCATCAAAGTCATTGAGAGAATTTGTAGCAATGGAGTCCCCAATGTGGATTCCTGTGACATCCACTTCTCACATCTTGGCAAACTGTATATGACTGACTTATTAATAATTCTACTATTCCCAGTTAGAATGGATGGAGAATTCATTAGCTAATATAATCCCTGTACCTTGTATAGTAACTTTCTGGTTCAGATTCCTTCTCAGTCCTAAGGATAGCATGTTGGTGAATTTCTCTTCCATATTTCTTTCATGCCACTTTTTACTTTCTCAAGGACCGCCAATAAATTAGCCATTGTTTGCATGGATAGAGTCGATAGCCAGAGACTTTCCCCAGGGCAGGATTGACTGCCACGAGGGGTCATAGTTTTTAAGATGTTAGGAGGAAGGTATAGAGGAGATGTCAGAGGGAGGTTCTTCACCCAGAGAGTTGAGTGCACGGAATAGTTTCAGTGGTAGTTGTGGAAGTGGAGTCACTAGTGACATTTAAGCGACTGCTGGACATGCACATAGATAGCAGTGAATTGAGGGGAATGTAGGTTAGGGTATTTTATTTTTGGATTAGGAATATTCCACGGCACAACATTGTGGGCCGAAGAGCCTGTACTGTGCTGTACTTTTCTGTTCTATGTTTCCCATTCCCAAATTATGTTGATTCTTCCCAATTTGTCCCACCATATCCTCATTCATAGACATATGCCTTTTTCCTGTGGTTTTTTTTTCAGCTAAATGGCCTATGGTTCCTTGCTGTGTTCCCTGCTTCACCTTGCTTGAATAGAGAAATCATATTTGCTATTTTTACACTGTTTAATCCCTCTTAACCAAGCTTTTCATTTTATGATGGGTAATTAACACCTGCAGAATAACTTACAGCCAACGAAGTGGGACTCACCAGTGCATGCCTGACAGCTAGTAAACTGTTCTACTGTGGATAAGTTTCAAATTCATATCCTAGAATTTCAATGCAGTTGTGTATATCTGTACAAAGCAGTTCAGATTTCAATCATTTCAGTGGATGCTTGAAACCTTAAAGTATACAAAACTATGATTTGCATTAGTGATATTGTTCAAAAGCAAACTGTCATTCTGTTGATGGCACACAAGACTAGTATTTATAATATAGGAGCAGTACTCAATTGGGTTCTGTTTCAGACATGCCACACAGTTGCTTAGAGCTTTTACTTTTTAAAAGCCTGGAAACTAATTTTGCTATATTTTAGTTCATTTTTTATTAAGACTTAACATTGGTACTAATTTTGGAGTGATCAATTCTTTCTTCCTTTTGCTTGTATGTAACCCTCACCAATCCATTTTGGGACAAGCCATCTTTGTCACCCACAATTGCCTAACCTTTTTCAAACTCTTGGCTTTGTCATCTTTTTGTCCTACATTTTGATATGGATGTGAATGGAGGTAATTTTGTAAAGCACAGTTTGAAATATTTTTTTAAAAATCCTACGGTTGACTGGTGTGGGAGGGAAATTGCATCAACCCCACTGAGATGGTATAAAATCCAACTTTGCAGACCTATAACAGATGATGGGGGATATTGGATAGTTGGAAATAGCCAGAAGTCTAAGGGAGCATGTCATCAGTTTTTTTATTCGGGCTGGATGTATAAGATACTGGATTCTGCTTTTAAGTGAGGTTTTGGATCCTACTGCTGCCAAAGTTTCAGCTACTTCACGTTTGTTGGATCTGTAGTAGTATGGTGATAATGTCCCTTTCCTGCCGCCTCTGGGCCTGAAAGTTTTTTGGGTTCAGTTATTACTTCAGAATGGTTGTGGATATGTTATACCTTAGTTTGATTTTAACCTGCTCCTTATGAAACAGAAATAAAGTAAGTGTAGTATTACAGATAAAGTTAAATTTACCCATTCCTATGTGTAGCCTGCCAAATTACACTTTCTTCCTGAGAGTACTTCCAATATTTTGCTGCTTAAGTTACATATTTTCTTTAGTTAAATGGGGCTTGCAGAGAATGTGGTTAGGTTGTACTTTTGAATTTCCTAAATTGCAAGATGCAAATATATACTGGAAAAACAACTAAAAGTAACGGGCATCATTTCCTTAATATTCTTTTAAATACAAGTCCTAGGTGCACAAATTGCAATAATTTAAAAAATATTAGCATCCAAGAATGTTGCAAAGCATCTGAGCTGAACCACAAGATGAATGGTGCCATTCTTGCTTACAACCACAATTACGACTGGCATTGTTTGAAAATATGAAGTAGATTGCAATGAAGTTTGTGTTCCATGTTGTGTAGCAAAAATTGTCAAAAGAACCAGTTTAAAATTTTATGTATAATTATCCAGAATTCATTGTTTCATTTGTTTTTAAATATGTAATGTGTCCCAAAGCAGTGGATTCAGAGATGCCATTTCAATGAAACTCCTATGTCACGCTATCCAATACAAAATGTACTTTCTTCTGCAGTAATGCTACACCTGTAAGTGGCTCTGACAGTAAAATGCCAGCCAATTCCCTCAGGAATGAGGGCTCTTGCTTATTGTGACTGAGTACTTCATTCAGCAGTATCTAGAAATCATTAAGTTTGATTTCTGACAGTAACAAAACCTGTATCTTTTCAATGTGGCCATGTCCAAGATTACTATGTAGGAATGTAGAGTTGAGGTTAAACATCAGATCAGCCGTACCCTTCTTGAAGGGACGAATGCCCTACTCTTATCCTTGTGTGCATTTTGTTTGTTGGCTTCCACCGTCCCCTTTTTGGGCCTGAATAATCCAGTTTAGCTCAACTTAAAATTTTAAGTGCATATTGTGGTTCAGTTTTCCTCTACTCTAAACTGTGGTGCGTTCATTGCTGATTTATTCTGTTGCAGTCTGATGTTAGAATTTTCAGAGGTCATTGAAGCCTGGCTTTGGGTGGCTCCTCATTTCAAGAGTAGTTAGTAGTTTTGCAGAACATGAAACACCTTTCCCACATGTAATGTGACAGTGGTCAATTGGCTCCATCTAAGACTAAGAAGGAAAAGTTAAAGCTTCTGTTTCCAGATGATCTGACCATTGTCCTTCCCGCTCAAAGACCTAAATCCAAATGGATGGGGAGGGTGAAGCTATTTCCATCTCTTCCCTTTCCCGCCTACCTTCAATAGAGGCATTTTGCTCATTTGTCCTCCAGCCTCTTCCCCTCTTTCATGCTTCTGTTTCTCCTGTGCACTCGATGTGTCTTTTGTTTCTTTTACTCACTGTCTCTGTTTTTTCTAAGCCAAATACTTGAAATGCAGCCAAAGGAATTTCTAATGGAAAAAAGAAATATGAGCAGATTGGGTGACTTAGGTTCTGACGTGCACCAGTGTGGTCAAAATTATTCCCCTGCCCTCTGCATCTCGATTCTCAGGGTGATTGGTAGTTTAAACTCTTGTGTATGATCATCAAACATGGCAAAGTGACTTGTCTGTTGTAAGAAGCCAGTAAAACATTGTTCTTTTGCTTCTTACCATCCTGGCTCTTAGTTTTTTTGTATTTCTTGTCCTTACATGGAGAGGAAGACTTGCTCAGAGGCTGTACTAGAACAGATAATTAGTGAGTGATGTCATTTTGTCTTTTGAACAGATCTGTTCATCGGGTTAGCCAAGATTCAGCTTGTAAAATGTAAACATGCAGTTCTGTGTTTACTCCAAGCTACATCAGCTGAATTGTTTTTCCCAGTGGCTTTTGAACACAAGTTTGTGCTTACTCCCTGTGGAGGATTTTTAGCTGCTTGAATTTGAGTCAGGAGGCGATGCATCTCCATAAATAGGCATTTTTTTTGGGGGGGGTCGGGGGGGTACAAAATATTGTCTGCAGCATGGAAGGAAATGGCCAGAAGTGGAACTAAGTGTTCTGCAATGCAGTGCAGAGGGGAATTGCAATAACAGAACAGGATAGAGCCCAAATGCTGCAGTGAAAGCTTAACCAGCTTCAACATCTCTAAAATGTTTCCATGATCTGTCGGTTTGAAGACCACTTTTCCCAAATTTGCTCATTCCCCTCCACTCTCGCTCTTGTGCTCGCGTGCTCTCTGAAAAGATTTGCAATTTACTATCAAATGATGCAGTACAACCAGATTTGCAGTTAATGTTTACTTCTGTGACATTGACACTCTCTCTCTCTCTCTCTCCCTCTCTCTCTCTCCCTCTCTCTCTCTCTCTCTCTCTCTCTCTCTCTCTCATTTGACTTCATGCTCCTTGATTTATTTTATTCTTCTGAAGTGACTTATGCAATTATCACCTGGTCCAGCACCCTACTTTCAGCTTCAAGAGGAGTTTTCAGCTGTGTGCTCATCAATAATTCAACAAGATCCTTTCCCCTTGGATTTCCTGATGTTAAATTTCAATTTAACGAAACTGAAATTGCTGCTAATTTTCTGCTCCAGACTTGATTTACAAAATAGCTTCCATAAAGACTGCTGTAGTAACCAATACTGATTTGATTGAAATTTGTGGTGACAAACCTAAACAAAATTGCTTGTTGCTTTGTATATTTGTTGTGAAGCAATTGCAGAAGCTTAAATAGCAAATGAATCTTACAGCAGATTTCAGAAAGGGTTACAAGCGATCATTACTAATGGGAAACCTTGTAATGCTGTTGTCGTGTAGGACTTTGGAGTGTTGCATGGTGATTTGCTATCGTGCTGCTACTTTATTCATTTTGGCAAAAAGTGCAAATTTCTGCAAAATATTTTGTAGAAAACCAAAAATAACCCCTTTTAGGGATTTAGTTGAAATCACTAAATTGGTGTTAGCCATAGTTAGAAGTTTACAGCCCAGAACATGGTCATTCTGCCCATTGTCTGTGCTAAGTGATGAACCGCCCAACTTAATACCACCTTTTGTAGCCTTTTGGCTTTGGTACTTAGAGTATCCAAGTATGGCCTCAATGTTTGCATATGTGCCTGTACTGTTCTGAGTTCTAGAAACCCATCACCATTTGGCTGAAAAGATTTATCCCTCAAATTCCCTCTAAATCTCTTACCACTTACCAGTGATTTATTTTTAGGATATGAATCTCTGAGAATAAGGCCATCCTATCTGGCATAGATCTCTCTCAATTTTATAGACTTGAATCTCCCTGAGCGCCTCTTCTCTAGTGAAAGCAGCATTACTATGACCAGTCCTTCCTCTTAACCAAAACTCTGTGGTCTAAGCAACCTGAAAACCATTAGAAACCAAGTGGAGTTAGTGCAAATGTGGGTCAACCAAAATGATTGAAGCGTGGTTAACTAAGGTGAAGAGAGATTATGAACATTCTTTCTTTGACTTTTTTATGGTCTTTCATGCTATAGATTGGGTGAGGGCTCAACATGAGTTAATCAGATAGAATGATACATGAGTTAAGTAGTGCTGTGAAAGTGCTCATGGACCTTGGAGAAAGTATGATTATTGATGTTGTCATAGTTACACACAGGATGAAGTCTAAAAAGTGGGCTTTTTGAAGATATGAGTCAGCAATGAACATTGCTTATTATCAGCAAACACTGGGCTAGGGAATTGGAGTGTTAATTTCAGAAATAGATCACTTGGCTGTAGTGGAAGTGAAGAATTTAACGATTGGGTAGATGGAGGTCGAAGGATGTTGACACAACCGAGCCAATGCAATTTTCAAATTGGCTTGTGCATCTAAAAAGTTGAGGGGTGTGGAAAGGCATTCTTTTTGAGGGGAGTGTGTTGGGTTGGGGATTGTATGGTAATGAGAGGCATTATTCATGATGACAAAACGTGAGGCTGGATGAACACAGCAGGCCCAGCAGCATCTCAGGAGCACAAAAGCTGACATTTCGGGCCGAGACCCTTCAGAGAGGGGGATGGGGTGAGGGTTCTGGAATAAATAGGGAGAGAGGGGGAGGTGGACCGAAGATGGAGAGAAGAAGATAGGTGGAGAGGAGAGTATAGGTGGGGGCGGGGGGGATAGGTCAGTCCAGGGAAGACGGACAGGTAAGGAGGTGGGATGAAGTTAGTAGGTAGATGGAGGTGCGGCTTGGGGTGGGAGGAAGGGATGGGTGAGAGGAAGAACAAGTTAGGGAAGCAGAGACAGGTTGGTGGACTGGTTTTGGCTTGCAGTAGGTGGAGGGTAAGAGCTGGGCTGGTTGTGTGGTGCAGTGGGGGGGGAGGGGACAAACGGCTGGTTTTGGGATGCGGTGGGGGAAGGGGAGATTTTGAAGCTGGTGAAGTCCACATTGATACCGTTGGGCTGCAGGGTTCCCAAATGGAATATGAGTTGCTGTTCCTGCAACCTTCGGGTGGCATCATTGTGGCACTGCAGGAGGCCCATGATGGACATGTCATCAAAAGAATGGGAGGGGGAGTGGAAATGGTTTGCGACTGGGAGGTGCAGTTGTTTATTGCGAACGGAACGGAGGTGTTCTGCAAAGCAGTCCCCAAGCCTCTGCTTGGTTTCCCCAATGTAGAGGAGGCCACACCGGGTACAATGGATAGAGTATATCACATTGGCAGATGTGCAGGTGAACATCTGCTTGATATGGAAAGTCATCTTGGGGCCTGGGATAGGGGTGAGGGAGGAGGTGTGGGGACAAGTGTAGCATTTCCTGCGGTTGCAGCGGAAGGTGCCGGGTGTGGTGGGGATGGAGGGCAGTGTGGAGCGAACAAGTGAGCACGGAGAGAGTGGTCTCTCCGGAAAGCAGACAAGGATGGGGATGGCAAAATGTCTTGGGTGGTAGGGTCTGATTGTAGATGGTGTAAGTGTCGGAGGATGATGCGTTGTATCCGGAGGTTGGTGAGGTGGTGTGAGAATGAGGGGGCTCCTCTTTGGGCAGTTGTGGCGGGGGTGGGGTGTGAGGGATGTGTTGTGGGAAATGCGGGAGACGCGGTCAAGGGCGTTCTCAACCACTGTGGGGGGGGGGGGGGGGGGGGTGGGGAAGTTGCGGTCCTTGAAGAACTTGGACATCTGGGATGTGCGGGAGTGGAATGCCTCATTGTGGGAGCAGATGCGGCGGAGGCGGAGGAATTGGGAATAGGGGATGGAATTTTTGCAGGAGGGTGGGTGGGAGGAGGTGTATTCTAGGTAGCTGTGGGAGTCGGTGGGCTTGAAATGGACATCAGTTACAAGCTGGTTGCCTGAGATGGAGCCTGAGGTCCAGGAAGGTGAGGGATGTGCAAGAGATGGCCCAGGTGAACTGAAGGTTGGGGTGGAAAGTGTTGAAGTGGATGAACTGTTCGAGCTCCTCTTGGGAGCAAGAGGTGGTGCCGATTCAGTCATCAATGTAACGGAGGAAGAGGTGGGGTTTGGGGCCTGTGTAGGTGCAGAAGAGGGACTGTTCCACGTAACCTACAAAGAGGCAGGCATAGCTGGGGCCCATGCGGGTGCCCATGGCCACCCTCTTAGTCTGTAGGAAGTGGGAGGAATCAAAAGAGAAGTTGTTGAGGGTGAGGACGAGTTCGGCTAGGCGGATGAGGGTGTCGGTGGAGGGGGACTGGTTGGGCCTGCGGGACAGGAAGAAGCGGAGGGCCTTGAGGCCATCTGCATGTGGAATACAGGTGTATAGGGACTGGTCATCCATGGTGAAAATGAAGTGTTGGGGGCCAGGGAATCGGAAGTCCTGGAAGAGGTGGAGGGCATGGGTGGTGTCACGGATGTAGGTAGAGAGTTCCTGGACCAAAGGGGAGAAAATGGAGTCCAGGTAGGTGGAGATGAGTTCGGTGGGGCAGGAACAGGCTGAGACAATGGGTCGACCAGGGCAGGCAGGTTTGTGGATTTTGGGAAGGAGATAGAAACGGGCTGTGCGGGGTTGGGGATGTTCTTTTTAATGAGGTCAGCTCTGCTCCTTAAAGTTCTTTGGAATTAAAGCAATTTTTACGAAGTCTTTTGATTTTTGACTCCTAATTTCAATGTATGTCTGTTTAGCCAACCTGGAACTAATGGCTCACTTGTGTTTGAAATTCTAATTGTTGAAGATATGTATAAGGCAGAGGTGTTTTAATTGTCATGCTCGAGTAAGATGTTACTGGAAAACCCTGTGATGCAGCTTATTATATGGGTTGAGGCACAATTTTTGGTCCATGAGGAATGATTTTGAGCATGTGAAAATGGTAAATTTTAGTGTCATTTCTTGAAATTAGAATCCATTCAGTAATGTGCAGGATACAAAGAACTAGGTATTTACAACTATTTCAAATGTAAGTCCACCAGAGCATCTGTTAACAGTACAATTTCAGATTCAAAGATTCTGATGGTGAAAGCAATAGCAACACAACCAAAGGGACTCCAATGCATAGTTTGCCATCAAGACCTTATGTTGTGCATAGTGCTCTACCATCAGCATCTGCTTCACTGATGGAGAGGATTTGCTATTTTCAAGGATCAGCACAAGCCTCAAATTTGTGAAAACCCTTTTTACGTGCAGGTTAAGTTTACCTCTGAACTTCATGTAAAATGATTTACCTCGCAAATAAGTTCGTACAGAGATCTGACCAATGTATTGAGACAATTGGTAAATATTAGTATGATGAAGCCTCTTTGTAAGATAGGACATGATTGAGAAGTGACCTACTTTAATTGCTTTGTTCTGTAACATAGCAACGCAATCTCACTTGCTGATTTTAAACATCCCCTTGGTGTTGTCGTTAGAATTTTACTCCAGTATACTGGGTGTGTCTAATGTATTTGCCACTCCCATTTTGGAGGTTAACATTTTAACAAAAGCATGCATGGTTTTTTTTCCTATCAGCTCAAGATTTCTAGATTATTTTTCCCTAGTGTGACGCTAAGGGTTGCAAATCGATTGCTAGTAGTGGGTGGCATTTGAGTTGATGGGTTGAATACTACATGACATTAAAGCAGAGAAATGGGCTATTTGACACTTGAAAGACCCAGTCCTGTTCTTTCCTATTGCCCTGCAAATATTTCCTTATCAAATATTTGTACTGTTCTCCTGAAAGTTATTTTCATGTTGGTTTCTGCATTCTTTTCCACAGCGCATTTTTCTTAAAAATCCCTTCTAGTATTTCTTCTCTAGTGGACTGTTTTACCACCACCATGTAATACATGTGCTTCCAGACCTAATGATTAAGCATGTGCAGAGTCAGGACTTGGTTTAAAACTTATTACATGGAGGAATTGTTCTTTTCAGAGCAACTATGTAGACTAAAGTTTTTATTTCAGTCTTGTATTCTGTTGGTACCAGGCATTATGGCTGCAAGTTATTGATATGAGCTTTTTAGATGGTACAGGAGTGGTTTTTAAACTGCATGTGACTTGTGTGCAGTCAGGTGACAGGAAATAGGTTTTACTGAGATGCACCTGCCCCAGTATGGCGTTGCAGTGCACGAGATGCAGCTCTGGGAGATCTGTGAACCATGTTCTTTCCATTCTTTTTTACTGGCCACAAATCCCAGTTGGGGATATTAAATTTATGCATAAATGCTGCATGTATGTGAGCTGTTGTGATTTGACAATGCTGGGTGCAGTTATAAGAATTTGATAGTCTTGCAGCTGTTATCTCATCTTTGCAGAGAAATTAAGCTACTTGGGTGAATTTTCAGCTTAATTTTCACCCTTCCTGACCTTTTTTGAATAAAATGCACAAGTTAACTTATTCAAGCAGAGTCTTATGACTGTTTTAAGATGGCTAGTCACTTTGCAGCAGTGCTGAATGTTATATGTGGTGTGAGCATTGCTGAATCAGCAGTCTAGTAAGTGACATAGCTGCCCTGATTTGCATTCAGAGGTAGCCAGTCATCACTGTTCCTAGTCTCATCTATTGATGCCTTGAGTATTTGTTGCAACAGCCTCCATTTTATCTAGCATGCTGTTCTGCGAGACACTGTAGCAATATCTGTAGTCTCTCTCTCGTATGAAGGCACAAATCTAACATCTGGTGGAAAACTGGATTGTCTCTGAGGGCAGTTGATTTTTCTTCTATATCCAGGGTTTTATTAAAAGTATATAAAATATTGCTTGTGGATTCTGTTTTGAAATTAGTGAGCAAATTCTAGTTTAAAACATGACTCGATTATAAAGTCCTTTTTTAAATAGTCTAAAATTGAAATTGTTTACATTACAAAAATTGTTGGCAGGGATGGATGAGTTCCACTTGGTGGATTTGTATTTCTATAAACTGCATCTTGTTTCTAAATGGACTACTTTTCTCACTTGCAGATAGTGACGCAGTTCAAGAACGTCACAGGATGCGTGAATACAAACTGGTCGTCCTTGGTTCAGGAGGTGTGGGGAAGTCTGCACTAGTAAGTAACATTAAAAACACCACAGTAGTCCAATTCTGTTTACAGTTGCACTTTACTCCAGCCCATATAAATGGAAACATTGGGAAAGCTGTAATATTTTGGTTGTTTAGATGAACAAAAGCTCTTATTTCCGCTAACTTCAAATAATGTGGCTGTGCTCCAAGGTCCTGAGCTACACCTCTGCTTTCTCCCCATAAGAAGACCACACAATTCAATATCCGTAATATCACCTGTCTCTTCCCTCACATCTGACCTGCTGAAACCCTTTATCCCATGATTTTGTTAACTCCCTTTTTTGTTTTGCTTTCTCAATTTAATTTAAGCCTCAAAATCTGTCTGTATCTTAACTTGAATGGAGTGCTGTTTACCACTGTTTGCTGGCCTACATTGGCTCGTGTTCTGGCAACGTTTTGTTTTTCAGTTGAGTTCTGAGAATGAGACCCATACTGGACTTGACATTAACACTCCTTTTCTCTCCACAGACCTGAGTTTTTCCAGCTTTTTGTTTTGTATTGTCACTGTTCCAAATGCTGGCCTATCCATCTGTACAACTAGCTGAGATCGTTGCACTCTTCTATTTCTGGCCTCTTTGCATAGGCCCAGTGTTCATTTGTCTCTTTGCTAGATATGGTTTCTGAAACCTTCATTTCTAACCAACCCTTCTCTCTCAAAACATGTTTGGCCAAAACCTGTTACTATTCCAAAAAATCTTTTACCAAATTAAGAGCCTTGGGCTCTTAAGACATTGTGTGCATATTTTTTGTATAGCATCTTTTTATGATGTAGAATTCAGTTTTTTTTAAATCACTTTCAGGTGTGGGCTATGACAGCTCTTGAGCAGGTTGGATTTGAATCTTGGCCTTTGGCTCAGTTATGTGGCACAGTAGTGTGTCCAATTGGTGTTGGGGATTTTTTGGCTACTATTTATACAAGAACCCAATTCTGTTCTACTGCATCAGAGATAATGGGAACTGCAGATGCTGGAGAATCCAAGATAACAAAGTGTGGGGCTGGATGAACACAGCAGGCCAAGCAGCATCTCAGGAGCACAAAAGCTGACGTGTCGGGCCTAGACCCTTCAGGCCCTCTAGGCCCGAAACGTCAGCTTTTGTGCTCCTGAGATGCTGCTTGGCCTGCTGTGTTCATCCAGCTCCACACTTTGTTATCTCTGTTCTACTGCATTCAGTTGGCAAATAGAAGGGCAGGTAGGCCTAGGTGCAAATGCACCTATTCCAGAAGTGCCATAATCTACCTAAACAGGTTGATCTTTAAATAGATCTATCAGGATAGTTGATCCAATATCATTTTGTTTTGTTCTATAATGCCAAAGAGTTTCTACTCTGGCAATCTTGATCTCTCTACTCTGACTTAAAGTAGTTTTATGACTGAAACTGTCTGTTAACATTTGTCTAATCTGGAATGATGCATTCACAAGGCATGTGACTAGAAAAAGCTAATGTGGCTAACTTGAAATTTGACATTCTTCCTTCACAAACAGTATGAAATCTGCATCAGGGCATGTTAAGGTTTATACAAACCTTTTGCCTTAGGGTAAATCTTACTGGATAGAGGAGTTGTCCTGCTGTCCTGGTGATCATGTTCAAGCAAAACAAAGTGAATTGGCCATTCATCTATTGCTGTTTGATATCCTTGTATGGCAGTTGACTGTTGCTATTTCTCTTCATCTGTGCTTCAAAAATTAATCCACTTGGTGTAAAGTGTTTTGGCTATTTTGATAACGTGCTCCATAAATGTGAGTTGGTTAATTCTCGAAGTGTATTTACTTGGTGAGCTAACGAGCTGAATGTGTGTTCTGTTTTTTTTTAGAAAAAGCTAGCATGTTTAAACTGCGCTTGAGGCATGGCTGTGTAGCCTGGGGTTATACTAAGCAGTTAGGCCTATACTTCAATATTTATTTACCCTGAAATAATTTTTTTCACTCAGTTGAATTAATAGGCTGTCATTAATTTTCTCTGGGTACTCTGGTTTCCTCCCACAGTTCAGCAGTACAAGAAAGGTGGATGAATAATACTGAACTGCACAGTGTGCAGGGGTGTGGAGGTTTAGTGGATTAGCCATGGGGAGATAAGGTGGGAATTAGGTCTGGGTAGGGTGGACTTGATAGGCTGAATGACCTGCTTCCATACTGTCGGCGGTTCTATGGTAAAATGAGTCTGAAACTGAATCTTCCAGATAGAGCACCAAGTCCAAGAACTCTGTCTTGATGTATTGTTTGAATTTGAATATTTTTTCACCAATGAGTAGTTCTTCTTGCTTTCCTGTCAACATAAAGCCTACAGTCCATTTTGATAAGCGTATCAGATTTCTGAATACTCTAATTTTTTTGTACTCTAATTGAGAACCTCCAGTTGTGCCATGGAAATGTAGACAAGTTTGTGCATTGACTGTTTTAATTGGGGGTATGTTATTATAGTCAGGTGGAACTATTGCCGAAGCTAAACAGTTGTTATACCTAAATTTCCAAATTCTTAACTTGCAATTCTCTACTTTTTTGTTCCCTGATTGAGACCCTCACTTCCTCCCCACACACTCCCCCTCTGTCACCTAGAATGTAATCGTAGACTAGGTTGCTGAGAGCATCCATGGAGTGGCTGGTGGCTGTTTGGTTTTGTTTGCTTCAACAGCTGGTCGCTGTCTGCTTTAGGTGTCAACAGTCCTTACTTGTAAGTAGGCGTGAATCACTGTTTTAAAGATGGAGTCAATTTGCCTAACAACAGCTTTTCAGTGTCTGTGCATTGCTTTAGCATTTATGTCTTGAGTACCAAATTGCTCTGTTCAATGTTGCATTCATTGGCAGCAGTACTCTAAATATTGTGACTAGTTTGTTTATCTCAAGTGCTGCTGATGAAATGGAAGTGAACTAAATGAAATGTTCTAGTGTTTGGTGCCTTACAGTTGAGTAAAACTATTACATTTCCTTGAGTTGACCCTTTTTAGCTCTTCTGTTGTTAAAAGGTCATACTTAAATTCTTTGGCCTTTTTACAGACATTCAACATTGAATTCTGAAGCACTTTTTCCAGATTTTGAATGAACAGTGCTATTCAGCCTGTTTGCAATCATTGTACTGAGATCTTTATTGAATCAACAAGCAGTCTTGACACTTGAAGGTCTTATTTCTGCTTATTGCTTAGATTTTGTGTGCTGATTTTGTCACTTGCGCAGGACTTAAAATTTTATTGCTGCAGGAAATAGGACAACTCAACAGTGACCTAGAAAAGAGACAGTACTGAGTATAAAATGGTTACAACCTAGAAGGAGGTCATTTGTCCCATCATGCCCATACCAGCTGTCTGTAACAGCAGCTCAACTAATCTTTCTTTTCTTTTTTCTGTTCTGTTCTATATCTAATTCTCAGGCCATGATCCTCATCCATCACACTCTTAAGATGGTGCATTCTAAGTGCTTGCTACTTTGTTCCTTATGATTCTTTCACCCTTCACCTTTTTCAAATTGGACTGCCTGGTTTCTTGACGCTGTAGAACCGTAGAATCAACAGCACAGGGGAAAAAAAGCCCTTTGGCTGATCAATTCAGCTTCAGTCAAGTTCAAGGACCCCTCTATTCTAATCTCATTTTCTAAAGCTTGGTCCTTTTTAGCCTTTGTCTTTGGTAGCACAAGTGTACATTTAAATACGAAAATGTTGAGTGTCTGCCTCGGTCAGATTACCACTACCCTCTTTGTGAAGGAAAGTTTCCTTGCATCCCCTTTAGCATCCTGCCTCTCTCCTTTTTTTTTAAATCAATACCACCACCCCCCCCACCCCGTCATTAATCATGGGGAAACATTCCTTTCTACGTATCCGATCTGTGCCCCTCAATTTTATACATCTCAATTATGTTGTCTTCTGCTGTCAGGAAAGAATCCCAGTCTATCCAGTCGTTGTTCTTCATAATTGAAACTCCAGCTGGGGCAACATCCTAAGAAATCTCCTTTTGCACCCCCTCCAGTGCTCTCTCATCTCTCTGTACTGTGAATTCTAGAACTGTGCAGTAGCCTAACAAACACACTTTTGTATAATTCCAGCATAGCCTCCCTGCTCCTAAATTCTTTGCATGCAGTCTTTAATCTCCTTTTCATCTGCCATTTCCAGTCCTTTTTAGGGACTGATAGATATACACACCAAGGTCCCTTGGATCCTCTGCTTGTATTCCTTGGTTTGTCCTGCCCAAGTGCATCACTTTGGACAATCCATTTGCCACTGATTTAACTTCTTTATATCTTTCTCACTATTTACCATCACACCAGTTTTCTTATTATGATCTGTGAATTTACAGATCAGCCCCCTACATTAAAATCTAATCAAGTTTATTAATCATAAACACCAAGAGCCCCAACACTAATCCCTGCAGAACCCCAGCGTATACTGATTTCCAGTCATGAGAGCACCCTGTTGGCCGTCACCCTCTGCTTCCTGCCATTTGTGCAATTCTAAGCCAATTAGTTAAATTTTCTTGGATTGCATGGGTTCTGACAATCATTTTTATCTCCCATGAGAGCCTTTATGCATTCACAGCCCTGTTCACACAATTCAATCCAGTTTGGTCAGGCATGACCACCCTAATAGAACCATGCTGATTGTTTATGATTTAATCCCTACCTGTTCGAGTGCAGATTAATTCAGTCCCTCCAAATTGCTTTTCAGTATTTCCCACCACTGAGGTTATACTGACCATAGTTTCCTGGCTTATCCCTTCCTCCCGTCTTGAATACTGGTACCATGCCGGTTGTCCTCCAGTCCGTTGACCCTGCCCCTAATGGGCAAAAAGAATGTAAAATTTATTGCCAGCTCCCTTGCCTTTCCAACTTTGGATACATTTTGCCCGACTTTGGAGATTTTGCCTACTTTTAAGTCTGTCGTACAACTCAACCCCCCCTCCCCCTTGCTGACTTATTTAATTCTATCACAGCCCTTCTCCCTGATTTTCTGTATATACCTGTCCCTCTGAGTACTAATACACAGTACTTGAGTGAAACGCTACCTATCCTCCTGCTCTACCCACAAATTATCTTTGTGGTCTGCAGTTGACCTTAGTTCTTCCCTAGTTATCCTTTATTTATGTACTTGTAAAATAACTTCACATTTTTCCTTTATCAAACCTGCCAGTATCCTTTGCCCCATTTTTTGCTGTCCTAATTAAGTTCACCCTAGCATGTTGCATACTCCTCTTGGACTCTTGTATTGAGCCCTTGGCTTCTACCATAAGCCTTCTGTTTTCTCTTTGCCAAATCCTGTGCATCCCTCTATGCAGAATTTGCTGGATTAGTTGGTCCAAACCCTTATCTATATTCAAACGTATTGGCCCTACTGTCCTTATTTCTTCCTTGAATGTTTCCCACTTTGACACAGATTTAACTGAAAATATCTGCTCTTGGCTATTCTTAAAGTTAGCCGTCTCCCAGTTTCGAATTTTGATTCCAGGCCACACTCCAAGTTTAGTATAGAATCTAATGGAATTATGATCACTGTTTGCAAAACTAAATCGCAGCAGTACTTCAACAACTTGCCCAACTTCATTCCCTAAAGTTAAGTCCAAGACTGTCCCCCTCTTGCTGGGCTGCCTTCCACACGCTTAGAAAGCTCTTGATTACATTTTAAGAATTCTGGTTTCTGCAAACGTCAAAGTTTATCTGTAGCTACTTTGTTCAGACCTGTTGAGAGTTTAAGACCTGTATCAAATTTTCTCTTGATTTTCAGTTTAACGAGAACATTACCCTTATCCATGTAATTGAAGTCCCACATCACTACGAGTGTTACTAAATCTTCTACGTGCCCGCTATCCTCTTTAATCCCTCCTATAGTGTGGTGCCCAGAGTTGGAGGAATACTCCAATTGAAGAGGAACCAGTGTCCATCTTAACTTCCTTGTTTTTGTATTTTATGCCCTTTTTTTAAATAAAATGTGAGCTTAAGTGAGTGTTTCAAACTGCCCTGTCATCTTCAATGATTTGGAAAATGAAGAATTTGTCTATTTTGGCAGGAAGAGCACCAAACCACATGTAAGTAGAGTTTACAGGGCTCTGGCTTGCAGAGTGATCTAGGCATCCTAGTATATGAATTGCAAAAGGTGAAGATGTAGGCACAACAAGTACAGTCAAATGGAATTTTTAATGTCTGTTAAAGAAATTGAATGCAAAAGTAAGAAAGTTATGCTTGTTATTAGAGGGCATTGGTGAGGCCAAGAGTGGAGGAAGGCAGTAAGTTTATTGCAGAGTGTTTAGAGAAGGATCAGTAGCTAATATCTGGAATAAGCAGAATGTGTTGAAGGCCTGGATAGGTTGGGCTTGAATTTGGAGTAAGATTTGACTTTTGATTGAAGGCGACTTGATTTGAAACAAGTTGATGGTGGATGCGAAAAGGATGTTTCCTCTGGTAAACTTAAAACTTCGCCCTGTCTTGAAAAGATGTCCCATTTTCAGATGATAACGTTTGTCAGAGGGTTTAGTGCCTTTAAAACACTCAAGGTGATGGAAGTAGAATGAGTTTTTTCAGAAGCAGGGATAGATTAGTGATAAGCAAAGGGGTAAAACATTGGAGTTAGGCACAAATATGAAGTAATCTGGTCAGCCACTATCTTTATTGAATGGCAGAGCAGCTCAAAAGATCAAGTAGTTTACTCCCACTTGTAATTCATGGCAAATTGTTGTCTTGAAGTCTGTGTCCACCACAGTTCATAATACTTGCAAGTTTTGTATTCTTGGAATCTTGAAATTGTACCAAATGTACCAGAACTCAAGCCAGTTTTAAATGGCATGAAAAGGAGTGGTCTTAGTATTGGCCACTGGAGACCCCTTATGAAATCATCCTCTGAAATGACTGCCAGACTACTCAGAACTCTTGGCATCAGGGTAGCCCACAAACCGACCAACACACTAAAACAGCAGCTAATGAACTTAAAAGACCCCGTACAGACGACAAGCAAAACGAACGTCACTTACAAAATACCTTGCAAGAACTGTGACAAACACTACATTGGACAAACAGGCAGAAAGCTAGCCACCAGGATACATGAACATCAATTAGCCACAAAAAGACATGACCCACTACCACAGTATCTTTGCATACAGATGTGGAAGGACACCACTTTGATTGGGACAACACATCCATCCTAGGATAAGCCAAACAGAAACACGCATGAGAATGCCTAGAAGCATGGCATGCCAACCGGAATTCCATCAACAAACACATTGATTTGGAGCCCATCTACTACCCTCTGAGAAAAAGAACAGGAAATGACATCACCAACCCAAGGAAACCTAAATACATAAATAGAAAGTGGGACATAACACCAGTGCTTCACCGGAGGCTCACTGATGTTACCTAGAATGGTGACGAAACGTCTGAAAACGAACCTTCCAGCTCAGCGACCCAAATTACATCCAGAATCATCCTCCTGTTCAAAGCAAACCAAAACAACAGTAATGCTAGAGATAATGGGAACTGCAGATGCTGGAGAATCCGAGATAAGCGTGAAGCTGGATAAACACAGCAGGCCGTGCAGGAAAGCTGATGTTTCAGGCCTAGACCCTCCACCTTGTGACCTCCCACCCACAGGCTCCAACATTTGTCCCCCAACCCCCGCACTGCCCATTTTTGTCTCCTTCCCAAAATCCACAAACCTGCTTGCCCTGGTCGACCCATTGTCTCCGCCTGTTCCTGCCCCACCAAACTCATCTCCAGCTATTTGGACTCCATTTTCTCCCCCTTTTTGGTCCAGGAACTCCCCACCTATGTCCGTGACACCACCCATGCCCTCCACCTCCTCTAGAACTTCCAATTCCCTGGTCCCCAACATCTCATTTTCACCATGGACGTCCAGTCCCTATACACCTGCATTCCTCACGCAGATAGCCTCAAGGCCCTCGGCTTCTTCCTGTCCCACAGACCTGACCCAGTAACCCTCCACCGATACCATCATCTGTCTAGCCGAACTCGTCCTCACCCTCAACAATTTCTTTCGATTCCTCCCACTTCCTACAGACAAAGGTAGGGTGGCCTTGGGTACCCGCATGGGCCCAAGCTATGCCTGCCTCTTTGTAGGTTACGTGGAACAGTCCCTCTTCCACATCTACACTGGCCCCAAACCCCACCTCTTCCTCCATTACATTGACTGACTGTATTGGTGCTGCCTCTTGCTCCCAAGAGGAGCTCGAACAGTTCATCCACTTCACCAAGAACCTCTACCCCAACCTCAAGTTCACCTGGGCCATCTCTAACACATCCCTCACCTTCCTGCACCTTTGTCTCCATCTCTGGGCAACCAGCTAGAAACTGATGTCCATTTCAAGCCCACCGACTCGCACAGCTACCTAGAATATACACCCCCCCCCCCCCCCCACCCCTGCAAAAATTCCACTTCCCTAATCCCAATTCCTTCGCCTCCGCCACACCTGCTTCCAGGATGAGGCATTCCACTCTCGCACATCCCAGATGTCTGCCGCCTTCAAGCCTCCCCTGCAGTGGTTGAGAACTTCGACCGTGTTTCCCGCAACACATCCCTCGCACCCTGCCCCCGCAATAGCTGCCCAAAGAGAATTCCCCTAGTCCTCACGTATCACCCCACCAACCTCCAGATACAACGCATCATCCTCCGACACTTACTTCCGCCATCTACAATCCGACCCCACCACCTCAAGCCACACCTCAATTTCCTACCTACTAACCTCATCCCGCCTCCTTGACCTGTCCATCTTCCCTGACTGATGTATCCTCTCCACCTGTCTTCTCTATCCATCTTTGGTCCGCCTCCCCCTCTCTCCCTACTTATTTCAGAATCCTCTCCCCATCCCCCTCTCTGAAGGGTCTAGGCCCGAGACGTCAGCTTTTGTGCTCCTAAGATGCTGTTTGGCCTGCTGTGTTCATCCAGCTTCACACTGTTTTCTCTGCAACCCTTGGTTCTCTGATCGAGAATCTATGTACTTATTGCAGCCTT
Organism: Stegostoma tigrinum; assembly: GCF_030684315.1. Lineage (NCBI taxonomy): Eukaryota > Metazoa > Chordata > Chondrichthyes > Orectolobiformes > Stegostomatidae > Stegostoma > Stegostoma tigrinum. The sequence goes on from NC_081374.1 coordinate 5,500,628, forward strand.
AAATATAGGTAAGGACTCTGCCCCACAGCTGTCTGTGGCAAGGAGTTCCAAAGATACTCATCCCTCAGAAATTCTCTTCATCTGTGTTTAAATTGGTGTCCCTTTTTTTGGACCAGACAAAGTCCCAATGAGAGGAACTCCTCAGCCTGTACCCGTCAAGCTCTTGAGGAATGCTAATGAAGATTTCCTAGACTGCCTTGTGTCCAGCTCCAATTTCCTTTTAAGCTTTTACCCTTACCTGACAAAACTGTTGTTAAAAATCAGCATTTAGTCATTATTAGTAATTAATCAGATGCTTGATGCAGAATCCATGGAGTTTTGTGATGCAAATTCCAGCTGAGCGAGCTTGTACACAGGCCATTACGATGATGAGCATAATCTTCACGCAATGGCAGCTGAGCGGTGCTTAAAGTTTAGACCTTGTGGATTTTGGTACTAGTGCTGTATCAAAACACGTGTCCACTGTAACTGTAGTGATTAGATGCTGTTTTGCCATTTGTGTATGACACTGGGTGGGTGAGATACTTGTGCCTCTGGAACTGGAACATGTATATAATTATTTTGTACACCACCTGACCTGGCATCTTAAACATTTTCAGTCTTTTGTGTTTCCTTCTAACTTTTCCTATTCTTGGCGAATATTCTAATTTAATCAACAGCGTAAAATGAGAATGAAAAGACCAGGGTAAACAAAGAGCCATCCAATTAGTTCACCTGCTTTTTTCCTTTTTTCAAACATCCATCCTAATTCCCTCTTCAGAAGTTTACTTCAGTAGAGTATTCTAGATTCTAACCACTTGTTGCATTTACAGGTTTATCCTCTTGTCTCTGCCTGTTGTCAGTCATAAGTCTGTGCGTGTCTGATCATCAACCCTCCCACTAATGGAAACAGTTTCTCTTCTTTTACTGCATCCAAACCTTAATTTTAAACACCTGTATCAAATCTCCCATTGTATTCTAGGGGGAGCAACCTCAACATTTTCTAGTTTACCCTCATGACAGGTTCCAGGGATAGAGGGTTACATTCTAGTGAATGCCTTAAGCCTCCCCTCCTAAAGTCTAGTGCTTAACTCCTGAAATGTTGCAACTATTATTATTATTATAATTTATTTTGATACACTCTTTTGATGCGTTGTTTTCTTTCCTTCCAGACTGTACAGTTTGTTCAGGGGATTTTTGTTGAAAAGTATGATCCAACAATAGAAGACTCCTACAGAAAGGTGAGACTAAATGTGTGCTTGGAGAGTGGTGTAGGAGAGAAAAGCATATGGTGGTATATGTACATGACCTTTCCGCAGAGACAAATATAACTCAGCTTTGAATTGCTGAGGAGGCTTTAAGCTCAGGTGCCTGGGGTGGGGAAGAAGAGCACAGGTCACCATGTGAAGAGAAGATTGTGGTTAATAGAGTGAACCAGGCAGGAGTATAAAAAGTGTACTGAGCAAGGCAGGGGGGAGAAGTAATTTGCTGAATGAGAGGATAGCATGCACCGCCAAAATTTAGTCTTTATACAAATACACGAAATGTAAGGAGCAAATTGAGTTGCAGGTAATGGTTTCAAGTTGGAAAACTGTTCTAGTGGCCATAATGGCGACATGGCTGCACTTCAGGACTGGGAACTACACATTCCAGGTTAAGTTTTACAGAACGGATGGAGAAAAAGGGGTGGCTCAATGGTTAGCACTGCAGCCTCACAGCACCAGGGACCCAGGTTCGATTCCAGCCTCGGGCGACTGTCTGTGCAGAGTTTGCACACTCTCTCCCCGTGTCTGTGTGGGTTTCCTGTGCTGTGGTTTCCTCCCACAGTCCAAAGATGTGCAGGCTAGGTGGATCGGTCATGCTAAATTGCCTGTAGTATTCAGGGGTGTGTGGGTTATAGGGGGATGCGTCTGGGTGGGATGCTCCAGGGGGTGGTGTGGACTTGTTGGGCCAAAGGGCCTGTTTCCACACTGTAGGGAATCTAATCTAATCAAAAAAATGACAAAGGGGTGGAATAGCATTACTGACTTAGAATCACTCCTGTAGTGAGGAAGGATGTAATGAGGGGCAAATCACCCAGCCAAAACCTTTTATGGGAGGACCCATAAAGGAGCTAAAACTACAACATGTTCATAGACCACCTGGTAGCAGCTCAAAGTGCTGATTGTACCAGTGTAGCACTTGCTAAAAGTTTGTGAATTTCTCCAGTCTGGGATAGTTTATTATGGCAATGTCATGGATGTGACATGGGGACAATAAATATTGGATCTAGTAGTGAGCAATCGGTCTAATTTTAATTAGTGGCCTTGCTTGTGAACATTTTGTCAAATAGTGATTGTAACGTGATTGAGTTTTGTGTAGCATTTGAAAGAGATGAGCAAAGATTGGATTCTAGAATTTTCAGATTTAAGCCAGAATTCAATGGGATGAGTCAAAGACTGTCCACAGTAAATTTGCAAGCTCTGCTACGAGGTAGAGTAAAAACAGTGGACCATATTCCAAGATGTTTGCTATTCAGTAGTTTTAATGCTTGAAAAGGGAAAAACTGTGCCTCATGCTTTTTTAAAAAAAAATCATGTACATTGGTGTAGTAAAGGACAGCATAAAATTAAAAGGACTTTTGCGTGGCTAAAGGATCGCAAAGGAAACATGCAGAGGACGTATGAGGCAATAATACTTTCATAAAAGGAATGTGGCTAGTTAAGAGTACTATTGCCTCTTTGAAGGCTGAGTATGGAGAAATTGCCACCAATAATTTGGAATTGTAGACCTGCTGACTTTTGCTTCAGTATTCAAAGCATAAAAGGAGAGTAGCTTGCCAGAAGTCCCAAAGAAATAAAGAGGATCAGGGATGTAGTCTAAATAAAACTAACTTGAGTAAATGATCAATTGTGGGGAAGCTAACAGAACCGAAGAATGACAAATCTCCAGGATTTGATGGTTCCTATCGATGAGTAGAAGGAAGGAAAGCACATTGCTGATGCCCTAACCATAATCTTGAGTTCCCACGATCAGGAGTTGCCCCTAGAGATTGAAACTTGCTCATGTCTCTCCACCCTTTAAGAATGGAAAACAAAAAATTACAGACCAGTTAGTCTGACATCTGTGCTTGGAAATTTTTGGAGTCTATAAATAGGGATGGGGTAATTGATCACATCAATTTGTTAATCAGCATGGATTCATGAAGAATAAGCCATGCCTGACAAACATTATTTTTTGAAGAGGTGACGTATGTGGTGGACAGAGATAATTTGATGGAATTTATTTGTGGACTTCCAGAAGGCTTTTGATAAAGTTCCACATACAGCCGTTAGCAAAGGTGGAAGCCCATACACATTACTGACATGAGTAGGAAATTAGTTGTGTTGACAATTGTAATGCAGCATAAATATTCAAATTGACTGAATGTGACTAATGGTGTACCACAGGAGTCAGTTGCGGCCTCAATTATTGATTATTCAGTGCAAGCTTGGATAATGGCATTAATGAATCAAATATCCAAATTTACTGATGACAGTTGGGCAGCATTGTAGACGGTGTTGATGACCGCATAAAATTACAGTAGGATATTTTCATTGAATGGGAAAAGCTGTGGCAGATGCCATTTTAATGTAGGCAGGTTTAGGGTTTTGATTTCAGACAAAGGATGGATCAGGAATTTTTAGAAGGCTCACTGTTAAATACAGTGGTTGCCCAATGAGATTTGAGGGTTCAGGACATACAACGTTTAAAATCTCACGAGTGAGTGCAGAAAATAGTGGAGGCTCGTGGAATGCTGCCCTTGATATCTAAAGGACTAGAATATAGGGATGCAAACATTACGGTGCAGCTATGCAAAACCCTGGTTAGAATGCACTTAAGTACTGTGAACAGATCTGGGTACCAAACCTTAGGAAAGGTGTTTTGGCCCTGGAAGGAGTTCGATACAAGTTTGCAACAATGATAACCTACCCCTGAAGCCCAATTAAGAGAAGAGATTAGGCTGCCTACTGTAAAACAGCAAGGGTAGTGAGGAATGACACCATGAGGAGCTTGCCAACAATTTTTACGGTGGGAATGTAAATATAGGTTAGTGAGCACAGTGATTAATAGGACTACGTATGAGTCAGGAAATGAGCACAGGCATCAACTTAGGATGTTGAGAGATTTACAGAAGATAGAACTTTTGAATCTGGTCAGGATTGTATTGGAATAATCTATTCCAAGATGAAATGAATATTTCAGCATTACCTGAAGCTGAGCTATTAATGTTACAGATGGCTCCAACATGTATGTCAAAGAATTGCATCTTCTGATCTCCTTTTTAAGGCTTTTTGGGAATAATGAAAGAGAATTTGCAGTTTAATGGTTTTGTGACAACCCCTGGATTACACACCTTAGATCCAATTATTTACTCTGTGTCATTGTAGTAGGAAGCAGTCATTAGTGACATTTAAGCGACTGTTGGACATGCATATGGACAGCAGTGAATTGAGGGGAATGTAGGTTAGGTTATTTTAATTTTGGATTAGGATTAATCCACGGCACAACATGGTGGGCCGAAGGGCCTGTACTGTGCTGTACTGTTCTATGTTCTATAAAAGGTTGAGGTGATGTAATCAAGACCTTCAAGTTATTAATAGAAATACTAGGTAGATAAACTGTTTCCCCTGATTGAAGATTCTGGAACTGGGGGCATAGTCTGAGAATGAGGACCAATCTATTCAAGAGATGTCAGAAAGCACTTCTGTGGTACAGAGTTATGGAGATTTGGAATTCTCTTCCTTTAAATGATGCTAATTCAATTGTTAACTTTAAATCTGAGAAATTTTTACTCAACGTATTAAGGGATATAGGCAGATCAGCTGCAATCATATTGAATGGAGCGGGCTTGAATGTCCTATCCCTGTTCCTAGAGTGAAATAAAAATCTCACTAAATACAAGATGTGCAGCAAGAAGGCCATTACTCAAAAGTTGTAAAATGTGGCTTTCATAGATATATTTAAGTAAACCTAGTTAAGTACATAACATAGACTGATTGGTATGTTAGAAAATAAAAGTTAATGAGAAGTGGACTGAAATGCAAGTATAGACTGAGTTGGCTGGCCCACTTCTGTGCTGTAGCTTGTAAAGTGAACTAGGTAGAGTTGCATATTCCTTTTGGCTAGCTAACACGATCGTCAGTGAACCTTTACTACAAAGCTGCGCCAGCCCAATCAAAAGGCTTTCTACCACCTCGAAGCAACTAAATGTTGTAGCCATCATTTTGTTTTTGGGCAATGCCCAACAGTGAGGAAGGGTCACTCGATGTGAACCATTAACTCTGATTTCTGTCCACAGATGCTGTCAGACCAGCTGAGCTCTTCCAGCAATTTCTATTATTGTCTCCTGCTTTTAAGTAGTCCCTTGGCGTGGTTGGCTGATGACCAGCTTAACTCCATGCCACTTTGAAAAATTAAGTAAAGTATCAATTTTAGAAAATTAGTGTTACTAGAACTAATAATGACTGTGAAGCTATTTTCAATTGCCATGAAAGCCCCTCTGATACTCATGTTGTTTAGGTCCTTCCTTACCTGGTCTAGCCTATGTACGACTCTCAACAATATAGTTGACTCTTGATTGTACAGAGGACAATTAAGGATGGACAGTAAATGCTGTTTTAGCCAGTGACACCCATTACCTTTTTTGAATGGATTTTAAAAAATAAAATCAGTTGAAACTGTAACTCCAAACAGTATCTTAATGTTGATTCCTGTTGTTGCATGCTATTTGACTGTGTATTTCCCCATTACAACCCTCTGCATGTTTAAACCTGCTGTACATTTGCATTAAAAAGACAATGCTAGAGGAAATTAGTAAGCCAGAAACTTGTATGGAGAGAGATGCCAGTTGGTTTCGGGTCAACTTTTTCTTTGAAATTGGAAGAAGTTAGATGTAACAATTTTTCAGTAGGTTGAGTACTTCTAGCATTTTCTGTTTTAATATCAGTCTGTTTTTGTTTTTCGCAGAATTCTATTGTTGAGGGATCCGTTACAAGTTCTGATAACCACTAATCTGTAATATTCTCCTTGCTGGTCTGGCCTCCGGTTTTCCTGCTACAAAAATGCTAAATCATCTAAAGTTTGCTGTTTTAGATTAGGATTGTTTCCACTGCTCATTTATCAGTTTAGCTTCAGAAAAATAAATGAAACTTAATTGCATTCTAAAATATAATGCCCACAATCATTGTTACAACTGCAGTCTCTGCAGGGCAATTTTATTGAACCAGTTACCACCTCCATGTGTTAGACTGTATCCATTAGAAAGCTGATTGTCATGAAGATGGTCTGCCATCGTACTGTATTCAGCCCTGCAAGTGTCCCTCCGTTTACTTAGAGGAAAGATCAGCCATTATCTATCTGTTTGCTTCATGAACTTTGATTGCAGACTTGAGTATAGGGCACAACAACATTAAAAGCTTTTAAATTACTATAAAACTTTTGACAAGTAGACTCTGATAGCGGATGGCTTAAGGTGAAATGTGCAGACGGGGCTAAATTTAGACAAGTAAGTTTATCAACTTAGGACTAATGGAGAACTGGTATGCTATTTTTCTGTACTTGGTCTCTTGATTAGTACCCTTTTTAAAATTTAGCCTAATCAACTTAATCCTTAATATACATTCAAATTTCTTTGAACCTATAAGACTAATTCTAGCAGACCCTTTCTTATCACAACTTCCCAGTCTATCTTTCAACTGCTGATGCTCCATTATTCACAGCAGCCTGATGCTAAGTGTTCTGTCATTTGCTATGTCTTGCACACTCAACGATTACCTTTTTGTACAAGGTGTTAGTGAGGCCACTTGAAGTACTCTGTACAGCCCCCTGTCACCCTGCTGTAGGAAGGAATATTATTAAGTTGAGTGTATAAAGAGAAGATTTACAAAAATGTTGCTGGGCATGGAAGGTTTGAGTTATAAGGAGAGACTGTATAGGCTAGGATCTTTTTTCACTGGCGTGTAAGAGACTGAGGGGTGACCTTACCTTACAGAGGCTTTTAAAATCATGAGGGGCAATGATTGTGGTGTTTCCTTTAGGGTAGGAGATTCAAAACTAGAGGGTGCAGCTTTAAGGTGAGGGAAAGGTTTAAAAGGGACTCAAGGGGCAAATTTTTCAGAGGATGGCTTATATGTGGAATGAACTGCCCGAGGAAATGGTTAGTGCAGGTACAGTTGTATTTAGAAAACATTTGGACAGGTACACAAATAGGAAGGTTCTAGAGGGAGATAGCCCAAATGCACGCAAATGAAGCTAGTTTGGAAAACTTGATCAGCATGAGCCATATGCTGGACCATAGGGTGGACAAAGGGTCTCTGTTCATGCAGTATGACTGTGACTCTAGTTTTGCCAACCCTTGGCTGGTAATACCTGTATAATGTTGTAAGGTAAAGGTAGACCCCCCCCCCCCCCCCGTACTAAAATTGAAACATCTAAAGAGGATAGCACCTCCCCATAATCTGCAAAAGTAGTGTAGCCTGCTTTTTGCCAACTTAGTGGTTAAATAAATCCCTAACATTCACTTTAAGATCAACAAGTAACAATTTATTTATCTAATTCTTACAGTGAACAAATTAACTGAACTACTAACAAACCAAATCCCTTCTAACTCCTGACTGTTCCTAAATAAAGCAAGATTTTAATGGTATGCTGCTTCAATAAATAGAAGTACCACTTATTTAACAAAATATATGGAATTTAGTATGTTGAAATTAGTCAAGTTAAGTTTCTTCTAGAATGTTCTGTGCTTCTCTGGGTCTTCTGTTACACATTAACTATTGGTACAGTTCTTCCTATTGTTACTTAAATGCCACTTACTTTAAGACATAGATGAGGTTGTGACAGCCAGCAATCCCCTCGAGAGCTAAGTGCTGTTAGCTTTGGAGATGGCAGCTAGCTCTGGAGTTTTGTCCAGCTGCTGTTTTATACCCCTGATTACAACAATATTTCTTACAGGGTTGGTCCTATGTTTTTGACAATTTAAATTTAATAGGTTTTTGGTATTTAAGTGCCTGGTTCAAATTTCCTAAATTCAAAAGCCTGTTGTCTTGGTAAAGACTGCTGCTTGGCCTTCTAATTGTACGGTCTTTCAATACAAATATTTCAATTCAGGCATTTTGTTTACTTGCAAACTTTCAAGCTTCACCTCTCAGGTGTCCATTTTAAATCTCTAAGCACGAAAAGCACATGATCTTTTTAAAGGGATTGTGCACTGTTTTCACCCTCACATGGTGCAAACTTCAAATTCTAACTTCCTGCCTCCAAATCACAAGTGCTGTACCCAGTTTCATAACAGTTAATGACTTGCAAGTGCCCAGTCCTAAATCCAGACAAATGATCCCCAACAAAGTATCTTGTGGTAAGCACAAAGTTGTCACTATTATGGTTCTGTTTTTTTACACTCTGCAAGTAGCTCTGTGACAATAATTGGACTCTGCACAAATCCTTGCACCTAAATTAGAACAGTTAAGTGTCTAGTTTGATATTTTCAACTCTTGGCCAATGGGAAAGGTGCTACTAGCTTCCCCATGACCCAACCTTAATTTGTATGTCCTAATAGAAGGTCCACGGAACTGTAGGTTATTTCTTCTCCCCAGTCATCATTAGTTTGCCTTTGTTTCCTATAAAGCTAGATCCACTGGAGTTACAAGTGTGACCTAAACGTAATAGCTTATTTTAAAAAGTAGCATGTGTTTGGCACCAAGTTTAACATTCGATTAACATATCACAAAATTTCAATGATCATGGTACACATCATGAAATATCTTAAGATAATAAAATGTGAGGCTGGATGAACACAACAGGCCCAGCAGCATCTCAGGAGCACAAAAGCTGACGTTTCGGGATGAAGGGTCTAGGCCCGAAACGTCAGCTTTTGTGCTCCTGAGATGCTGCTGGGCCTGCTGTGTTCATCCAGCCTCACATTTTATTATCTTTGGATTCTCCAGCATCTGCACTTCCCATTATCACTATCAATGAAATATCTTAATATGAGTTTATGTATAGTGTAATTTGATAACTTAAGTGTATCAATTTCACAAATGTCGCTGAAGTCTGAACAGTATGTTTTGGATAAATATAGGGAAGGATGGAAACCTTGATGCCCATATGTGGGTCCTTAAAGATAACAAAAATTGATTTAAGGTGGCTTTTAAAGGAAGTATGTGAAGAAAAAGTAGAGGGTTACAATTAGAGTTGAGAACTTTTTACATCAAAGTTGGTCTTTGGCTGCAATACTGCTGGGCAGACTTCATGAAAGAAATATAGAACATTACAACACAGTACAGGCCCTTCGGCCCTCTGTTGTGCCGACCTGTCATACCGATCTCAAGCCCATCTAACCTACACTATTCCACGTACGTCCATATGCTTGTCCAATGATGACTTCAATGTCCCTAAAGTTGGCGAATCTACTACCGTTGCAAGCAAAGCGTTCCATTCCCTTACTACTCTGGGTAAAGAAACTACCTCTGACATCTGTCCTATATCTTTCACCCCTCAATTTAAAGCTATGCCCCTTCGTGCTCGCCGTCACCATCCTAGGAAAAAGGCTCTTCCTACCCTCTGATTATTTTATGTTTCAATTAAGTCACCTCTCAACCTTCTCTTTAATGAAAACAGCCTCAAGTCCCTCAGCCTTTCCTCGTAAGACATTCCCTCCATACCAGGCAACATCCTAGTAAATCTCCTCTTCACCCTTTCCAAAGCTTCCACATCCTCCTTATAATGCAGTGACCAGAACTGTACACAATAGTCCAAGTGCGGCCGCACCAGAGTTTTGTACAGCTTCACCATAACCTCTTGGTTCCGGAACTCGATCCCTTTATTAATAAAAGGTAAAACACTGTATGCCGCCTTAACAGCCCTGTCAACCTGGGTGGCAACTTTCAAGGATCTGTGTACATGGACACAGATCTCTCTGCTCATCTACACTACCAAGAATCTTACCATTAGCCCCTTATTGGCTTATCTACATACTGTGTCAGGAAGCCCTCCTGCACACTCTGGACAAAAACTGACCCATCTATAGTACTCGAACTATAGTGTTCCCAGTCAATATTTGGAAAGTTGAAGTCCCCCATGACAACTACCCTGTCTCTCTCACTCCTATCGAGAATCATCTTTGCTATCCCTTCCTCTACATTTCTGGAACTATTTGTAGGCCTGTAGGAAAACTCCCAACAGGGTGACTTCTCCTTTCCTGTTTCTAACCTCAGCCCATGCTACCTCAGTTGACGAGTCCCCAAACATCCTTTCTGCAACTGTAATACTGTCCTTGACCAGCAATGGCACACTTCTGCCCTTTTTACCATCTTCTCTGTTCTTACTGAAACATCTAAATCCCGGAACCTGCAACAACCATTTCTGTCCCTGCTCTATCCATGTCTCCGAAATGGCCACAACATCGAAGTCCCAGGTACTAACCCATGTTGCAAGTTCACCCACCTTATTCCAGACGCTCCTGACATTGAAGTAGACACACTTCAATCCAACTTCTTGCTTGCCGGTGCCATCTTGCTTCCCTGAAACTTTATTTAGGACCACCCTACTCTCAACCTTTTCTATAGTCGAACTACAATTTTGGTGCCCATCCCCCTGCTGAATTAGTTTAAACCCACCTCTGAAAGGATGCTATGAAGTCTTACCAAGATTTAATTGGGGAGATAAAACTTGTTGTGGAGCAGTTAGTAAACTTTTCAGTTATTTCCTTGGGGTGTTGAAATTGAGAGCTCACTGAAGAGGGTTTTATGGTAGAGAGGTTTTGATAGAGCATATGCAGAAAAATAATTCTTCCTGGTAAGTAGGTCACTAATTTAGAGGCTGTAGATTTAAATAGTTAAAAGGAAAATTTAGATTTTTTTCATTGTTGAGGATCTGAACTTTCTATTTGAAAAGGTGGTGCAACTGTATAAATTGACAGCTGGCTAATTTAGTTGAGTAAAAACTTCGGGTCTCTTGTTCACTGAAAGAACAATATTTCAGAATGGTCAATCAGAGGCAACACAAGCGCAGGCTGCTGAAGGAAACCTATAACCAGAAAGGAAACCAGTAACTATTTCATTTGCAATTTTATAACACTTCAGTTTATCTTTAAGTCATGTGATGTAGACATTGTTGGCTGGACCAACATCTATTGACCTAGTCAACCTTGAGAAGGTGTTGGTGAGGTGCTGCCTTGAACTGCTTCAAGTCAACCTCCTGATTTGCTGGTGTTTTTTAAGGATTGTTCTGATCAGGTGTACTCTGAAGTCCCCTGAATTAAGAATGGAGTTCCAAGCTGTAAGTTGAATAGCAGCTTCATATGATCCAATGTTAAGCGCAGTTGCTCTGGGATGTGGTAATGTAGGCTACAGTAACATTCCAGCACCAGAATATAATTTTGTTTGTCCACTTGTAAGGCAGTATGTTTTGAATTTACATGAAATTTGTCATCCCTAGATTCCACAAGACAATTGGGACAGAGGCTCCAACAGTATAGGATTTGAAGATTTTTAAAATTGCATTTATGGTGCCATTGAACAAATGGACTTGTCCTACAGCTTTATATAATATCATACACCTTTTACTGGGCACAGATAGGCCATTCAGTCAGCTGATTGGTGTAAATGGAACAGTCCAGCTACCTCCCACTGATCTACCTGTTTAAGCGTATCCTTCAAACCCTTTCTGGTGTACTTCCTTCTCTTCAAATGTATTGCTGGGTGCAATTATATGCAGTTAAATGAGTTCAGTGTTCCTATAATTAACGTTGGGGTAGTGAGAATGGTGTTTGAATGTCTAATGTTTTTCAAATAGACAAAGCAACCACTTTTCTGTTGTGAACCGGAGTGGGTATTTGCTGACTACCATAGTACAATTAGATTAAATTGGAATTTCTAGCAACAGGGTGCTAAATGGGGACCTGCCTGCTTGAAGCAGTGCTAATAATTGGCCAACTGCCTCATTTGAGTTGATAGACTTGATTTTAGTTTCTGTTCCTCACTGTTGTCTGACACTTGCTTAAAAATTTAGTGAGTTGTTGGATCTGGCTTTGCAGTGGTTTCCACTTTGGCCCAAAGCCTCCTGAAATCTGATGTCAATATAAGTTAATGTTTCTCACACCGAAGAACCAGAAGGTCACTGAAGCCTTTGAGGGATTGTAATCCAGCTCAAATTGGAGCTTCCAAGAGAAGAATGTGCCAGCAGAAGTTGTTTTTGATCTTGCTGACTTTAAAAGTTGGAATACAATAAGAATTGTAGTTCTCCTGTAAATATTCAACTTTGGCCTACCACATTTTTTAAGAGGGGGGAAAAAAAATCGGTTTGGCAGTAATTTTGAGTTTCTTGAACTTTTTTCTGACAGTCCGATGTGCTGAGTTTATTTCAATGCAATTTCAACTGGGGGGAAAAAAAAACTTGAGACTTCACATTTTGTCATCTGGGACTTTTGGTGACTGCATTTTTTTTCACTTCTGATTTGCTATGCAGAAGTGAAAATAGTTTCATTTTATCAAAATTCATTCAATAATAGATCTAACCAGCTGAGCTTGATAAATTGCCTTGACATTATTGTAACTAGAATAACTGCAGTATAATATCATGCTACTTTAATTATAAAATTGACAGTAAATTTAGCAGAATTAATCCAAGCAGTGTGATGCTGTCCTGCTTAATTTAGCTTTGGTTGGCAATCTCATTTAGACCACAAGATGGCTAGTGTGGAACATAAGACAGTCATTGCAGTAGTGGGTGCTTTTCCAAAATTAATGCATTAATATGTAATTAAGCTAAGTAGCACATAAAACTGGTACAAGGTTTCAAATCAACATTTCAATTTCTCAAGTGTCAAAATGCTTCATCTTGTGCACAAAATAATGCTAAAGTTTTTCAAAATCGGGTGTTCGGTGCTCAAAGCAGGAATGTGATAGTAAGGCTCGCAAAACAAATTTGCATCCTGACTTAACGCATAGGAATCGCTCAATCTGACAAGGTCAAGGTTCACCTAGTTTGTTAGTCAGATATGGAAAGTAAACTTCAAAAATTTGAAATTGCCAGACCTAGTTTTGGCTCGTATTTGAAGTATGGATGCAAAGTGGGTGTTTAAAATGTGACCAGATTGAAAACAAAGGATTTTCATGTATAGCTTAAAGGTCTTGCATCAGAATTTCCAAATTTGTGTGCCCTTCTCGTGTTCTCCACCCAGTCAATGGCACAAATTCATGATTTCTTACTTCAGTTGATCATTGTACATGCTGAGCCTGTTATGAAGCAGAAGAAAACTTAAAAGGCAAGTGGTATTTCCTTTTTAAAAAGCTTATTTTTTTCCTTTAAAATGCATCCAGTCAGCTCACTTAAAATAAAAATTCCAATTTGAAGTCTGATCAAAGTCTTGAAGTGAGTGAAGGATTTGAGCCTTAGAGTTTCTATTTGGTCTGCTGAGAACATTTCAGAGAAAAGGGGCCTAGTCATCAAATTTATTTGTTCAAGTTGGAATAGGGTCTGCACAGATGACAGCCCTCAAAATCTGCTGTAGGCAAGTTAATTTTACAAGTTTGAAATGAGTAGATGTTTATTAGGCAAGAGTATTTGAGGATTAAGAATAAAAGGTGATTTAATGGGATTGATATTCATCAGCCATGAACTGGTTGAGAAGGCTCAAAGAATTCTATTCCTATCCTTGTACAGTAGCTGCCAGTGAGATATTGAGCATTTGGTTATGAATACATAAAAGGTACAATTAACATTCTTGCTGAGCTATTTAATGTGAACAGATTTTGCTAAGATGTACTGTTTTGTTTTTGCAGCAAGTTGAAGTAGACTGCCAACAGTGTATGCTTGAAATCCTCGACACAGCAGGAACGGTAAATCATTTTTGTACAAATTTTTAGTTCCTAACAAAAATGTTTTTATTACACTACATTTCATAAACTTTATACAGGCTCTATTGGCCAGTTTGCAAACTTGACAAGAATTAATGTTATAGCTGCTTTTCATTCTCTCCTCTCCACCTTTTCAAGATGCAGATTATTTCAAACAATATGAACGTAGAACGTGCTAGGGAGAAACTGTTCCTTCAGTGTCTGGAATGATGACTTTGCCTTTCAAAGGATGTTCAACTTTTACTTCTGTTTGAATGGCAAGTTTTAAGCTGTCCAAGATACCTCTGGTGCAACCTGTCTGTGAACAACTGACTGATATTTTGATAAGATGATTGTGCCTTCAGCTGTTTTCTTTGTGTGCTAAAAGTGACAACAGTAATGAGCAGGAGTATAAGGTCCTTGAAGGACATTCATGACCTAATTTAGTTCTTGAGACAATACAACAATTTGTGAAACTGTTGCTCAAATCATCGGTGTTGTTGAGTTCTATTTCATAACCTCCCATGATGACATTTAAAGTTGATGTGAATTACTTGCCCAGTATCAAAACACCTATGCTATCCTACCTGAACTGTCTAATTTCAGTATTGTTTTTCTTTCCCTGTGCAAACATTATCTGTATCATTGCTGTTTGACGCTCCTCTTTGCTGCCTTGCGTAGTACTTTAGTACCCTTGTCTTGAACAATCAGAGAAGTAGACTCTTGCCTAGATTTAAGTGAATATTAAAGGTATTTTTACCAAATTGAAAGTCCAGAAAAGAGTTTGTGACGTTCTAAGACCAGGTGAAGTTATGCAGTGAGTTAGTGAAATATTTCCCTTGAGTCCTGAATGCAACTACACAAATGTAACTGTAAACAATACTGGAGACTGCTTCTAGTCAGTACTCTGGTATCTGTTCATTTATGTAGTATGCACTTGTGTGTTTGATTCATGTGTGAGAGATTGATTGATTATTGTTTAATCAGTTATATAATAGATATTCTGCCATAATACAGCTTAATGAAGGGATCAGAATGAAGCCAAGCAGTCTATCTGAAAATAACATGATGCATGTAGTCATTTAGCCACCTCCATAGTTAAAATATCTTCTAAGCAATTATTAAAACCCCTGGTGGAGTTCATTGTAATTCTTGTGCTTCGGTTCTGTAGAACTTTCCTGTACTTGTAAATACTTTTAAGAGGCACCAACTGGGCCCAGGAGTATGCTGGTTGATCAGGAGGTCTGCACAATCAACGTGAAAGCACACTAATATAAATGTAATGCAGGGGGTATACACAGTGTTAATTCTTTATTTGCAGCAAAAATCACTGAAGTAATAATGCAACTTTGCATTTAAATAAAACGCTCGTGGAAAGCCATCTTACTAGCACCCTCAGTTGACTACACAGGCAATATGGTAATAGAGTAAACTTCTGATAGTTCAGGTGTTTATTTTCTCAAATTTGTGGAGAGTACCTGTTTAAAAAGTTTCAATACATAATTTTTGATTCGTTTTTTCTGGGTTTAAATCCAAAAATTACAATTAGATTGCTATTTTCTTAAGCCTTTATGATTTAATTTGGTGAACGTTCTGGAGAATTCTTGGTTCTAGATTTTACTTATGGATTTACTTTCTAGTGCGGAAGGAGTTGCCTGTTCCTATAAATGGCAGAATTTCAGTTATCTACATAATGGAATGACTGAGACTGGTGAATAAACAAAAGTGGTAAAAAGTTTTGGGTTCCATCCAAGTGCCAGTGACGTCAAAATCCAATTGAATTGGAAGCCTGGCAAAGAACTGCAGGCCAGTAAAAGCCAAGGCCTATCTGACATGTTCCTGATGATTCTGCATAGCGCATTTTATTTTTGTGCTGTTTACATGCAATCCCAAATTCTGGCATAGCAGTTGAATGATACAGTCCAGCTTCTGGTCCGATTTTAGTGGATAACTCTATACAGTCTCGCTGACCTCAGCAAGGGGCTTGCTTGCTCACCTTTTTTTGTCTCCCTCCACCCACACATCAAATACCAGTCATGTTTGGACATGGAGCAGTTTTTCCACCGCCTCCACGCTTACTTCTCTAACCATGAGCCTTACCCCCCCCACCCCCCCCCCGCCCCCCCCACCGCGTCCACTGACCCCTTCACCCACCTCCAACACAAGCCCTCCTGGACACCAACCCCAGGCCTCCTACCCTCTCTCAACCTCTTCATCTTCAACTGCCGTTGAGATATCAATCGCCTCAACCTCTCCACCTCTCTCACCCACTCCAACCCCCCTCCCCTGCAGAACGTGCAGCCCTCTGCTCCAATCCCAACCTCTCGATCAAATCCACAGACAAGGGAGGTGCAGTTGTAGTATGGTGCACTGACCTTTTACATTGCTGAGGCCAGATGCCATCTCTCTGACACTGCCACCTACCACTCCCTGGATCATGACCCCACCCCCAAGCACCAAACCATCATCTCCCAAACCATTCACAACCTCATCACCTCCAGGTGACCTCCCACCCACTGGCTCCAACCTCATTGTTCCCCAACCCCACACGGCCCGCTTCTATCTCCTTCCCAAAATCCACAAACCTGCCTGTCCTGATTGACCCATTTTTTATGCCTGCTCCTGCCCCACTGAACTCCTCTCCACCTATTTAGACTCCATTTTCTCCCCCTTGGTCCAGGAACACTCTACTTACGTCCAAGACACCACCACCTCCTCCAGAACTTCCAATTCCCTGACCCCCAATACCACATTTTCACCATGGGCGTCCAGTCCCTATACACCTGCATTCCCCATGCAGATGGCCTAAAGACCCTCTGCTGCATCTCCTAGGATGAGGCGTTCCACTCCCGCTCATCCCAGATATCCTCGTTCTTCAAGGACCGTGACTCTGCACCCCCCCCCCCCCCCCCCCCCCCCCCCGCGATGTGGTTGAGAACGCCTTTGACCGTGTCTCCTGCAACTCATCCCTCACACCTCACCCCCGCAATAACCGCCAAAACAGAATCCCCCCCTAGTCCTCTCACACCACCTTTTTTTACCTCCGGATACAACGCATCATCCTCCGACACTTCTGCCGTCTGCATTCCGACCGCACCGCTAAAGACATTTTTCCATGTCTGCCTTCTGGAGCGACCACTGTCTCCGCGACTCCCTTGTCCGCTCCACACTCCCCTCCAACCCCACCACACCCGGCACCTTCCCCTGCAACTGCAGAAAGTGCTACACTTGCTCCCACACCACCTCCCTCACCCCTATCCCAGGCCCCAAGAAGACTTTCCACATCAAGCAGATGTTCACCTGCACATCTGCCAATGCGCTATACTGCATCCGCTGTACCCATTGTGACTTCCTGTACATTGGAGAAACCAAGCGGAAGCTTGGGACTGCTTTGCAGAATACTTGCACTCGGTTCGCTATAAACTACTGCACCTCCCAGTCGTGAACCATTTTACCCCCCCCCCCCCCCCCCCCCGCCCACACGTACGCACACGTGCGCGCACACGCGCACACACACACGCACCTTAGATGATGTGTCCGTGCCGGGCCTCCTGCAGTGCCATAATGATGCAGCGCACTCGGCTTGGGAACCCTGCAGCCCAATGGTATCAATGCGGATGTCACTAGCTTCCAACTCTCCCCTACCCCCCCCCTGCATCCCAAAACCAGCCCAGCTCGTCCCCGCTGCCTAACCTGCTCTTCCTCTCACCTATCCCCTCCCTACCTCCCCACCTATGCTGACCTCTTACAGGTTCCATCCCTGCCCCTTTAACTTGTCTGTCTCCTCTCCACCTATCGTCTCCTCTATCCACTTTTGATCCATCTTCCCCACCCCGCTCTATTTATATCAGCACCCTGTTTCCGCCCCCCCCCCCCCCCCCCCCCCGACTTTCTGATGAAGGCTCTAGGCCTGAAACATCAGCTTCTGTGCACCAAAGATGCTGCTTGGCCTGCTGTGTTCACCCAGCTCCACACGTTATTTCGGATTCTCCAGTATCTGCAGTTCCCATTATCTCTGCTCGGTACAGGATTTCTGCTCATAGATTTTAAGCTCTGGTGCTCCCTCTGGTGTTAAACTAGGCAATATCATTTCAACTTGAGGTTTATTTTCAAATAAAAACAAGAACAAAGAACAGTGCATTCCTCCAACTTCTCTCAACTCAAAGGCACACTACCTGAAGAATTGTTAGCTAATGCATTTGCAACACTAAGTTGAAGTTACGCTACAGCAACTTTCCATAGAGCAGGTGATGACCTAAAAGTATTACCGCTGTATGATTAATTGAAATCCCAGGCAATGTTCCGGGAGCTGACTTTTAAATCCCAGTGGAATTTGAGTTCAATTAAAAATAAATCTGTAACTAAGAGTCTAATGATTTATGAAACAATTGTTGGAGAAGCCCATCTGGTTCACTACTCTCCATCCTTGCCTGTTGTGGCCTATGTGAATCCTGGCCCACAGCCGTAAAGAATCATAGTATCCCTACAGTTTGGAAACAGGCCTTTTGGCCCAACAAGCCCATGCTGAACCGCAGCATCCCATCCAGACCCATCCCCCTATAACCCACCTAATCTACACTTCCCTGAACACTAGTTGGATTGGCCATGCTAAATTGCCCATAATCCGCACATCTTTGGACTGTGGGAGGATACCGGAGCACCCAGAGGAAACCCATTCAGACATGGGGGATAATATGCAAACTCCATGCAGACAGTTGCCTGAGGGTGGAATCGAACCTGGGCCCTGGCGCTGTGAGGCAGCAGTGCTAACCCTATGGTTGACACTTAACTATCCCCTGAAATAGCTGTGCAAGCCATTCAGTTGTAACAATCACTACAATTTCTGAAATAAGAAATTAAACTGGATTGACCACTTAACTTAGACCTAGATGCTAGAAACAGCAATGGCAAAAGCAGCCCTGTCAGTCCTGCAACACCCTGTCTACTAAAATGTGATGCGTAATAATTAGAGGTTTCCATTTAGTTAAAGGATTATTATAAAGCATCGCAATCATTCCCAGTTAAATTTGGTTAGTCCTGTGTTCATTCATCCCTGATCCAAGGTAAATAGGCAATTATGGGGATAAGGTGAGATGTACTTCAGAAAGTTTGTGCAGACTTGCTGGGCCAAATGGCTTCTAGTTGCACTGTAGGGTTGTATGTGATTAAATGGGTGATAGTCAGGTGAAAGTGATTTTAAAAAGCTGTTTTGGTAGTGTATCTGAGACTTCACTTAGTGAACCAAGACTGAAACCTTGAACTGTAGATGTTTGATTTGGCTAGCTAACCTCTGACCCTGTTTTTGAGTTAGTTTTGAGTATTTTTAATTAAAACTAGAATCCCTCATGGGGAAAGTTTTTTAAAACTGTATTCCCGGTCAAATTTCCCTTCAGCTCTGTGCGTGCGTAGTTCAGCTTCACACTAGTAACCAAGGCAGCCTTTTGTCTCAGAAGCAGCAATCTCATCTAGGAGTCTGTAGCAGCCGGTATTAAGTCCATTAGAGCGCTGATGAGTGGAGATTTGGATTTTCAACTCCAAACTCTAGTTTGGTGTCCTGTGAGGTATTTGTCTTTCCTTCTTTTGGCATGTGGAAACCCATGCAACCCATACGGCATGAAACTAAAAGCAGTGTAAGGATGGCTGCAGCTAGAATGATTTAGCAGCAGCAACAACTGAAACTGCACGGACAACACATGCCACTCATTCCAGATTTTCTTCGTCCTTTAAACTTTTTTTAGTACAGACGTTTGTTTGTCATTTTGACTCTAATGTGAACTTCATGTACAATCCTGCAAGTGCTAAGTTTTGAATTTGTATCTTGTCCATTTCAGGAGCAATTTACAGCGATGCGGGATCTGTATATGAAGAATGGCCAGGGATTTGCACTAGTATATTCTATAACTGCACAGTCAACGTTTAATGACTTACAGGACCTGAGGGAACAGATCCTACGAGTCAAGGATACTGAAGATGTAAGTAAACTTGATTGTTAGTTTAGCCCTGGAGTGCAGCAGAATTTCAATAACAAAGTAAAATTGTATTCTGTAAGTTTCTGGCCCAAATCCTTAGGCTATAAACTTAACTCTTTTTTAATATCAAATTTTTACTAATGACTTTATGTTGTTTAAAAACTGAAGAGAAGTTTACAGGAAATTTAGGCTGAATATGTAGCGTATAAACTAAATGATTGATTAAAGCTAAAGCTTTTCAATGATTTTTGGCTTCCTTAATTGGGAAGCTTGTCAGTGTGAAAATGGGGTGTACAGGCCACCCAAATCTTTTCTGGCACCAGTTTAATCACTACTTCATTTAAAAATTTTCCAATTTGCATTTTCTTTCAGTCGTTGACTACACAGTTGCTCTGCATCTTTGGCATTATAGTTAATGCTGAGCTGTTAGCTGCTAGTCTCCATAACTGAGACTCATTCATTTAACATTGTGACTCCTCTGCTTTATTGGAGTGGGTTTCAACAGATAACTTGTGTTACTTCTGGGCTTCTCTACTGTGAGATAACCTGGCCTGCCTCCATGCTTCTCTGCCAAACCTGGGGTAATTACAGAATTCTGCCCACTTTCAAACTTGTACTGAATTCTGTTCAGCCCTGTTTGTTAATGTTAGCTCCTGGTAAACAGGTGATTCTGTTTAAAATTCTAATGCTTTTTGAATCCTCAGACCGTCCCACCAGATCTCTAGCCTCCTACAGTCCAGCCCCAATACCCTCCTTGGCCCAATTCTTGCCCCTTGAATGCCCAGATTAAAATTGATCTGTGCTTGCAGTTGCCCAGAGTCTAAATCTCTGGACTTCTCTGAACCTCTCCATCTTTCTCTCTCCCTCATTTTTGAGGTACTCATTCAAATCTACCTCTGACTAAATACACTGTCACTTGATTGGTGTCACAATTTAAAATAACACTAAAGATGTTGTGCAAGTTGTTTAGAATGGTCTGAGATCAGTTTAGGATATCTGGTCGGTGTGGATGAGTTGAACTGAATGGTCTGTTTACCATGCTGTATGTTTGATTCTTTGAGAACAGCATGAAGTTTTGTAGGATAAGGTCAAACGTGGACAAGAAAACTCTGATTACTATATACTGTCCTTTTGTTGAATGGCACTTGGAGGAAGCACTGAGGAATGCAAGGGAGCAGAATGTCCTCTGGGTGGGGTATCTCCATATGTCACCAGGGGCTTAGTTGCATCACTTTTGATCAAGTTGGTCAATTCTGAAGGACATTAGTGTTAGACTGGATCTGCGATAGGTTGTGAGGGAACCAGAAACACGGAAAAACATACTTCTCGTCTTCGACAGTCTGCCTGCCACAGATGTGTATGTCCACGACCAAATCTTTACGAGTGACTGCAGTACAACGTTTGCAGACATGAAATCCCATCTTTGCGTTGAGAGTACCTTGCAGCATGTGGTGTAATGCCGATGTGCTAAATGGAATTCACTTCGAGCAGATCTAGCAACTCGATCAGGCACCAATGAGACACTATGGGCTTTGAATCATACTTGATGTGATCTGAAACCTCATGGCTTGGTGTATCACACCAATACCATACTATCAAATCAGAATGATTCAATGAGTGTAGCAGGGCATTCCAGAACTAGTGATTTGGCATTTGAACGGAGTCAGCATAATTATAGATATAGAATATGCATTTTTTGATTACATCAGCAATTTTAATACTGGTATAACTACTGCAATTTTTCAAATGATTCTCTTGACTGCCATCTGCTTTCTAGATCCTAATGATTAACATGGATCAGAAAAGAGAGCTTGGAACTTTGTATTTAACATTTTGCTGACAGGTAGCCTTTTAGCATTTTTAATTTAACTTGAATCTACAAGAATAGCGTGAGAAATGAATGTAAATCGTTGGAAAGTTGGAGCTTGTTAATATGTAGGGTTAAAGTGGGTGGAATTGCAGAGTTTCTTATACTGCCAGAATATTAAATAAACAGTTGTCCTGGCTAAACGTATTACACTGTCACTGCTCAGAGTACTTTGAATTACAGAGTCCTTTCGGAGATGGCTAAACATGAAGATAGTTCACTGCTTCAAATAATCTCCTTTTGAAAATAGCTGCAGAAAATTCCAAAAGTCTTTTTGCTGAAATTACAATACAATTAAGCTTAGTTTTCAATGCTTAGAAACTGAACCATATAAGTAGTATTGCAGCAACCATCCCCACACAGTTATGTACAGATTGAAAAAGGCCAGATACTACTCGAGGGATTTGAAAATTATTATTTGATTCTGAGTGAATAGACTTGCATTTATCATGAGTTTACAAACCATTTCACCCTAGTGTGAAGAGGTGGTACAAGGTTTAACTATTTAACCAATGCCCCGATAAGGTGAATTCTGAACTAATTGTGTGCTTTGTTTTTGTTCTGCTATTCCCGTTGGTGTTCAGTTGTTCTGGTTCTCCATGATGTGGGAAAATTCTCTAGAATCTTTCAGTTGGCATATGCAGTAACATTTTCTAACAATGTGGATCGGAACAATAAGAGGTGCACAATATACAAGACAAGACCAGTTTGTTTTTGACTATTCTGAAACATCATGGTGTAACTTAATGGTGCGCGGGGTCTGGGGTGAATGACCTACTTCTATACCTTTTATGGTCTTAACTTCACCGAAGTTTCATAAGTTTGTGCTTTCTGGGTTGGATTGCTCCATGTCTGGAATGGAAGCACCTATTCTTATGTTGTTTATCCAGATAATGCAAATTGTAGTGTTAAGCTTGCGTACAAACTACAATATTACTTCTCTGAAGATGTTCAATGAATGATTTGTTTTTTTAAAACAGCCCTCATTTTATCCAAGTATTTTTAAATTCAGTTATTTGTGGTTAATTATAACATGAAATCTAGATGCGATGCATGTAAACTAGGAAAACTGACTAACTTTCTCCCCTCAACTATGGGAAGGTTTAATATTTGCAAACTTGGATTTGAAAGTTAGCTAAACCATGTATCCCTTTAAACATTAGTTTACTTCTGTATTTCGAGTAGAAGTTTGTTTCACTAAGTTTATAATAACAGCTGGTCTGGAAACTTTATATGCATTTAAATGAAATTTTTATACCCCTAGAGATGAATAGTTAGTGCTTTAGATATGAGTGAAAAGAAGGGAACATGTTAGGCTATTGGCTAGCAACAAGGTGACCTACGACCCAAGGAGGGAGAAACCCAAAACAGTTTTAGAAACAAAACTACCCAAAAGGTCACTGCAGGTTTCATTCAGGAAAAAAGGTCTCAGCAGCAGTGCAATTTAGCAGCTGCAAAAGCTAAGTACAGAAATGGGGAGAGAAGCCTGAATATCTTCAGTGTGAGAAGTTCCAGCGACATCAGGCAGAAAAGGAGATTAAGGAACTAATTTAAGAAATAAGTGAGCTGTTGTAATTTATTTACGGGATGTCTAAAGATATAGCATTAAGTGAATACAAAAGTTTGCAGTGAAATCCATTATAGTTGTCATAGAAGAAATAACTTGAAATTAGAAACAAGCAATCCTTGGCTGAGGTTTGAGTACCTGTAAGGTTGTTCAATGTAAAAGAATCTTTGTCTGACTACTTGTAATAAGTCTTTGAAATTGTCTTCATATAGTATAAAATAGTTTTGTCTCCCTCATGTACTAACTTTGTTCTCTTATTAAAGATATACTGGCAGCCTCTTGTGAACACATTCAGTAATTCATCGCTACGATAAACAAATTACAAAAGTAGAAATATGGCATGTTAAGCCAGGTCTCTCTCTCTCAGGTCACATTTCTCCATTAATGCCATCAGCTGGGATCATAAAGCAGACCTCTTTGGGTATTGAAATTTGGATTTGATGAGTTTGTGAATATTTTAAAAATAAGTACTCAGTATAAAAACAAGAATATATTACATGAATTGGAATGTCGAAATGGCTTTGACTATTGACTTTTCTAGGACTGAGAAATGTTAACATGGTATTTGAAGTCTTTGACTAAAGCTACACAGTTGCCCAATAAATTGCAACTGGAAATAAATGAGACCTTTACCTGCAGTACTGTGGACAGTTTTGGTTGTCTTACTTGAAAGAGGATGTACTGGTGTTGGAGGAGGTGCAGAGGACGTTCACCTGGGTTGATTCTGGAATTGAGGGTTGACTTAGAAGGAGAGACTGAGACTATACTTACTGGAATTTAGAAGAATGAGGGGAGGATCTCGTAGAAACATGTATTCCCTTTATAATTGCATACAAGATAGAAGCAGGGAGGTTGTTTCCACTGGCAGGTGAAATTAGAACTGGGAGGCAAAGCCTCAGAATAGGGGGAAGCAGATTTATGATTGAGTTGAGGAGGAACTTCTTCACCCAAAGGATAGTGAATATGTAGAATTCCCTGCCTAGAGAAGCCATTGATGCTACCTTATAGAATGTTTTTAAGGTAAAGATACAGATTTTTTTAATAATGGAATTGAGGGTTATGGTTAGCAGTTGGATGGATGAACCTGAGTACATAAGATAGCCACGCTCTTATAAAATGGCAGAGCAGGCTCAATGGGCTAGACAGCCCACTCAAACTTGAATGTGAGAAATCGGACTAATTATCAAGCATTTTAGATGAGGGAAACGTGAAGTTCGTGTTCATTAGAATTGGTTAAGATTCAGTTAGAAATGGAAAAAAAACTCTGCTTTAAGGAACAGTGTGGGGTGTGGTGCAGTGCAGAGTGTCACTTGAACTGGAAGATAAAGGGATGGAAAGATGGTAAATTTAAAAAGTTGAATTAAAAAGGGGAGAGAAAAAGAGCAGGTGAAAGCTAAATAGAATTTAAAAAGCTTGAACTTCATAACGAGAGATCAACCATGATGTAACTCAAAAGCTTGGAATAAAGGAAGAAAGAATTATACTTCTGGTTCTGATTCCACTGGAGGTTTGATCTTTAACTGGAAACCTGTTTGGCACGTAAGTTTTAAATTGGTATTGTTACAATATCTTTGGCAACTTGATCAGAACAGTGAATATTTGAGGATCAGGATCGATTTGCTTATTTCTCAACTTGTTTTTGGGCATGGATACTTTTTTGAAGATACAAAAGATTCTTTGTTTAGTTAATGGTGCATGTTGCCATATTATTGAGAGATTACATAGGGTCACTGATCGCAATGATCTGGTGTAGCTACATTTGCCTACCCTGCATGGATAGAATACTGACTTTGCCAGTTTTGGTCCTAAAGTTGAGAACTGGCAGATGGCTCAGTCATATTTTATGTCGATGCACTTCTCTTGAGTGGATCAGGGAGGGGAAAGTCACTTAGTTAATTTTGCTGCAACTATCTTGACTTACATAAGTCAAAATATTGATCTGATGCAAACTTGTACTGGGTTTTGTCTTTAAGATCATTTTCTGAGCTTGAAATTGAGATGCAGATAAGACAATGTAATATTCAAACTTGTATTATTGATGAACAAAGGCATTTATAAACACTTGACAATTGTTAGCATCTCCCAGAAGAGTCATGTCTGAAGAATGAGCTTCAATATCGCGAATTTAACATTGCATGTGAATTGGCCAGCTATTTCTAGATGAGCTGAACTAATTTAAATAAAATTACTGCATTTATTAAGCCCTTTAATTGGTAATATCCAAGAGATTGTTTTGTGCAGGACTTGTTTTACATTGTTCAACATGAAGGACTCTTCTAAAACTGAAAGCAGGGAAGCAGCAAGTTTTTAACTGAGCTCCTGTCATAGGTAGGAAATGTTCACAGTACCTCAAACTCAATGGAAAGAAAGCCCATCCACCTTCAACAGGACATCATTCATTACTTACCTATTTACTGTTTCCTGTGTGTTGCTTGCAGCTTTCCATCCATTCTGGTGTTTTAATGTCTGTTCTTTTTAATGCGGTTATATCCTTGCCATTTGTTGATATTACATGTACTGTTTTCCAGTATTTTGATCAAAGATCCAAATGAAGACAGTACTGTACAGATATGGAGCTTTTGTAACTGCCTTCTGACGCTGCAAGCAGTGAACAATCTGATACTTTCTACATATTGCGAAGGCAATTACATCATCCATTTTCATTCTGTTTGACCTTCTTTTAGAAGTCATATGTGAAACTTGACAGTGTGTTCGCGATCCTAGCAAATTGCGCTTGTTGGCCAGCCCTCAACTCGGTTACTGATTTAGTAGGAACAGCCGATGCTGGAAAATCTGAGGTAACCGGGTGTAGAGCTGAATGAACACAGCAGGCTGAGCAGGAAAGCTGACAATTCAGGTCAAGACCCTTCAGAAGTAGGGAAGGGGAAGGGGATTCTGAAATAAATAGAGTGGGGGAGGCAGGTAGGACGTGGATAAAAGAAGATAGGTGGAGAGGAGACAAACAGGTCAAAGAGGCAGGGTTGGAGCCAGTAAAGGTGAGTATGGTGGGGAGTTAGGGAGGGCATAGGTGATCCAGGGAGGAAGGACAAGTCAGAGGTGGGATGAGGTTAGTGGGTAGGACATGGGGGTGGGGCTTGAGGTGGGAGGAATGTTTAGGGAGACAGGGACAAGCTGGGTTGGTTTTGGGATGCGGTTGGGGAAGGGGAGAAAGCTTGTGAAGTCCATATTGATACCATTAGGTTGCAGGGTTCCCAAGCGGGACATGAGGTGCTGTTCCTGCATCTTTCAGGTGGCATCGTTGTGGCAATACAGGAGGCCCAGGATGGATGTGCCATCCAAGGAGTGGGAGGGGGAGTTGAAATGGTTTGTGACCGCGAGGTGTAGTTGTTTATTGCGAACAGAGTGTGGGTATTCTGCAAAGCAGTCCCCAAGCCTCCATTTGGTTTTCCCGTTGTGGTCTCCTCTACATCGGGAACAGCAGATCGTGTACTACGTTAGCAGATGTGCAGGTGAACCTCTGTTTGATGTGGAAGGTCTGAGGGCCTGGGTTGGGGAGGAGGGGTAAGTGGAGGTGTTGGGGTAGGTGTAGCACTTGCTTTGGTTGCAGGGAAAGTGCTGGATGTGGTGGCGCTGCGGGGGCATGTGGAGTGGACAGTGGGAGTCAGTGGTCCCTCTGGAAAGCAGATAAGGGGCTGGGGGAGGGAAAAATGTCTTTGGTAATGGGGTCAGATTGCAGATGGCGGAAGTGGTCAGAGGATGATGTGTTGGATTTGGAGGTTGATGGAGTGGTACATGAGGACGAGGGGGGTTCTGTTTTGGTTGTTGTGGGGATGGGGTTTGATCAACAAGTTGCAGGGAATGCGACAGACACGATGGAGGCCATTTGACCTTTGTGGAGGGGAAGTTGCAGTCCTTGAAAAACGTGGACATCTGGGATGTCTGGGAATGGAATGCCTCATCTTGGGAGCAGATACAGCAAAGATGAAGGAATTGGGAATAGGGGATGGCCTTTTTGCAGAAGGTGGGCGAGAGGAGATGTATTCTAGGTAGCTTGTAGAGTCGGTAGGCTCAAAATAGATATTGGTTTCCAAGTGGATGCCAGGGATGGAGACAGAGGGGCCCAGGAAGGAGAAAGAGGTATCAGATGGTCCAGGAGAACTTGAGGTTTGGGTGGAAGGTGTTGGAGTGGATGAACTGTTTGAGCTCCTCGGGAGCACAGGGCAGTGCCAATAGTGATCGATGTAATGGGGGATAGGGCCAGTGTAGCTTTTGGAATAGGGATTGTTCCGTGTAACCTACAAAGAGGCAGGCATAGCTTGGGCCCATGCGGGTACCCATGGCCACCCCCTTGTGCAGGAAGTGGGAGGAATTGAAGGAGAAAAGGAGACAGTGGCAGCCAGCCCTGCCGGGTCTTCACCATTCTCCATTCTCCACCAGTGACCCCTCCCTCAGACCTCCCCCTTACTGAAGATGAATGGCCAGTCCTCAGTAAAGGACTCACCTTTGTTCCCCTCCACCCAAACTTTGACAATAGCAACTCGACATTTGGACATTGAATAGTTTTTCCTCCACCTCTGTGCTAACCCATCATCTATGGTTCCCCTTCCCCAGCCTCCAACGCAACCCCTCCTTCTGGACATCACCAAGGCCTCCTTTCCTCCCTCGACCGCTTCATCTGTAACAGCTGTCGAGACATTGATAGCCTCAACCCCTCCACCCCTCTCACCTGCTCCAACCTTAACCTCACTAAAACCTGCGGACAAGAGGCATGGTTGTAGTATGGCACACTGACCTCTACATCACCGAGGCCAGACACCAGCTCTCTGACACTACCTCCTACTGTCCCCTTGATCATGATCCAACCCCCAGCCACCAAACCATCTCCTCGACCATCCACAACCTCATCACTTCAGGTGACTTCCCACTTACAGCCTCTAACCTCCCTTCATTCACAACCCTGCACCTCCCATTTCTACCTCCTTCCCAAAATCCACAAACCTGACTGCCCTGGTCGACCCACTTCTCCACCTGCTCCTGTCCCACTGAACTCATCTCGACTTATCCAGACTCCGCTTTCTCCCCCGGGTCCAGGAACTCCCCACCTACGTCCATGACACTACCCACTCCCTCCACATCCTCCAAAACGTCAGATTCCCTGGTTCCCAACACATCTTTACCATGGGCATCAAGTCCCTGTAAACTTGCATTTCCCCATGCAGATGGCCTTAAGACCCTCTGCTTCTCCTGTCCCGCAGGCCTGACTAGTCCCCCTCCACTGCCCTTATCTGCTGAGCTGAACTCATCCTCACCCTTAACAACATCTCCTTCAATTCTACCACTTGCTGCAGACAAAGAGGGTGGCCATGGGTACCTGCATGGGTCCAGGCTATGCCTTCCTCTTTGTAGGTTACGTGGAACAACCCCTCTTCCAAAGCTACACTGGCCCTCAACCCCACCTCTTCCTCCATTATATTGACTGTATCAGCGCTGTCTTGTGCACGAGGTGCTCGAACAGTTCATCCACTTCACCAACACCTTCTACCCCCAACCTCAAGTTCACCTGGACCATCTGATACCTCTCTCTTCTGCCTCTATCTCTAGCATCCACCTGGAAACAGATATCCATTTCAAGCCTACCGACTCCCACAGCTACCTAGAATACACCACCTCTCTCCCACCTTGCGGTAAAAAGGCCATCCCCTATTTCCAATTCCTTCGCTTCCGCTGCATCTGCTCCTGAGATGAGGCATTCCACTCCCAGACATCCCAGATGTCCTCGTCCTCGTTTTTCAAAGACCACAACGACCCTTAAATGCCCTCTACTGTGTTTCTCATTTCCCCAACTCATCCGTCGCCACGATAACAACCAAAACAGAATCCCCCTCATCCTCACGTACCACCCCACTAATCTCTGAATCCAACGCATCATCCACCAATACTTCTGCCATCTGCAATCTGACCCCATAACCAGAGACATTCTCTCTTTTTCCCCCCCCCCCCCAAATCTGCTTTCCAGAGGGACCATTCTCTCCATGACTCCCTTGTCCACTCCACGTTCCCCTCCAGCCCCACCACCCCTGGCACTTTTCCCTGCAACTGCAGTATTTGCTACTGCTGCGTCACCCCGCCAATCCCAGGCCTGAGACCTTCCACATCAAACAGATGTTCACCTGCACATCTGATGTGGCATACTGTATCCGCTGTTCCTGTTGTGGCCTCCTGTACTTCGGGGAAACCAAAGTGGAGGCTTGGGGACTGCTTTGCAGAACACCTACACTCTGTTTGCAACAAACAACTACACCTTCCCAGCTGCGATCAACTTCAACTCCCCCTTCCTTCCATTCTTCAGATGACATGTCCATCCTGGGCCTCCTGCAGTGCCACAACGATGCCACCTGAAGGTTGCAGGAACAGCAACTCATATTCTGCTTGGGAGCCCTCCAGCCCAAGAGTATCAATGTGGACTTCACAAGCTTCAAAATCTCCCCTCCCCCAAACCAGCACTGCTTGCATTCCAGCAGTACATGATACAGAATTCATTCCTTTGAGACCTCTGACCTTTTCGAGGAAGGTAAATGACATTATGCCAGATACTCTGCATTTTGCACGAAAAGGTTAAGATCAATTAAGCTATAACTGATTGGCATCATTCCCTTATTTCAAACAAAATGCTGGCTTGTGTCCTGTGGAGAAATACATTAAGAATATATTTGGCTAACAAATAACATTTGGACCACACAAGCACCTGACAATGACATCTTGAACGATAGAGAATCTAATCATTGCCCCTTGACATTCATTCAATAGCAAGACCATTGCAGAATTTTCCTTTTTATCAACATCTTGGGTATAGCCATGGACCAGATGTTGAACTGGGCCAGGTCTTGTAAATCGTGTGCCTACAAAAGTAGATCATGAGCCAGGAGTTTTAGGTGAGTAACTAACCACCTGGTTTCTCATATCCCGTCTATCATGTACAAACTTTTAAGTTAGGCTGATGGAAGAGACCTCACTCACCTGGATGAGCGCAGCTTCAACACTGCAGAAACTCACCACCAACCAGGACGAAGCAGGTCACTTGATTGGCACCCCATTTGCATCCACAACCACCAAGCATTCATTGTTGCAAAGTGTAGTTGTAGCACAGCCTTTGTAGTATTTCATTTTGAAGTTTTCTAGAATGTGTCCCCATCTGGCTGAAGCAGTACTGACAATTTACTGTTTAGTGGTCCATGAAGGTAAAGTTGTCATAGCCTTACCAGGCCTTGGTGCCGCTCTCATTAGAGAGCGATGACTGCTGGTCAACCTGGAAGGCCACATGCCTCAGTCAACTGGAGATGTAAAAATAACTGGCCTAATTCTATCCTTACACGCATGTTTGGACTGCAACTGCCTTCATGCTCCTGTTTGACTAGACACCAATACTTTGCACCATATTCCAGATGTTATGTCCCTGGTGCCCTATGTAATTAAAACATTACTTTTTTTTATTCAATTATCCTTGCAATTAATGGCATTTGTTTTGGCTTTTCTTATTACTTGCTATGATGTATTGATGTCCTGATGTGAAAAATGCATCCAATGCTACTTGTTTTATGTTCAGATGTTGTTGTGCTTTCCTTCAGCCTCATTAGCACTCCACAGACTAACTTGGGCAGTTAATCTGGCTCACTTAATGCAGTATGCATTGTATTCAAAGATGCAACTTCAGACAAATTACTTCTAAAGCATTTTTCCTGACCATAACATTGCAAAGCACTTTATAGCCAGTGATCTACTTATGAAGAGTAGTTGCTGTTGTAATAAATGAAAACCTAGCAAGCTTCCAAAAACAGCAAATTGATGACCAGATCATCTTTTGTGTTTAATTGGAAGATAACTATCAGTCTGGGCTTCAATGTCATTCCCCTATTCTTAAAATTTGCCAAGCAATTCTTCAGTGTACATTTTGGGGATGCTTCCATGGAGTCTTGGTTGAATTTGTAATCTAAAAGGCACCAGCTTGCAACACAGCAATTTGTTAGCACTGTACTCTGATACTAGCCAGTTATGTAATCGTGTCTCTGAATTTGGTGTCTAACATTCAGATGAATTTATCCAATCAGCCCACACCTGATCCTATTCCTCCTTCTGTTCATTTTTTTTACCCACCCTACAATCTGTAATGAAAGATGATGACTGTTATAGCTTTGAACATCTGTATGAGTCTATCCATGCAATTCTGAAAAATGAACAGCTGCATCACCTGTGAAATTTGGCTCAATGAACTTGTTCAGTGTATCTATGACAAAAAAACTTAGTGTCTGAGTTTTATGAAATAAGGAAGGCATGTTCAGTTAAGCAATCTGAAGAATTCACAAGCCTTTCCCATCATTTAATACCATAAGACCTAATAGCAGAAATTAGGCCATTGGGCCCATTGTGTCTGCTCTGCCATTCAATCATGCCTGATAAGTTCCTCAACCCCCTTCTCCAGCTTTCTCCCTGTAACCCTTACCCCCTTGATAATCAAGAACCTATCTATCTCAGTCTTAAATGCATTCAGTGACCTGGCCTCCCCAACCTTCTGTGGCAGTGAATTCCATAGATTCACCACGTTCTGGCTGAAGAAGTTTCTCCTTCCCTCCGTTCTAAAATGTCTTCCCTTTTACTCTAAGGGTATGCAGTTGGGTCCTAGACTCTGGAAGCACCTTCCTGACAGCCACTTTGTCCAGGCCATTCAGTATTCTGTAAGTTTCAATTAGATCCCCCTTCACCCTTCACTCCAATGAGTATAGTCCCAGAGTCCTCATGCTCCTCGCATGTTAACTACATGCTAGCTGCTAAAACATGTTGTGTACACTGCTGAATGGCTAGATGTGCAAACTCTTTCTTTTAAGCGCCTTGAATGATAGCATTGTGCAAAATAAGACTCCTCCCATCTCTCTCCTGTCTCTTTTTAAACTCAGTTTCAAACTGTTGTGCCTTGCTTTTGGCTACGTGAACTAAATAGAAATATTGTGGCTTGCATGTCTTTAAGAAATTAATCATGATTCCATGTAACTTTTTCATATTCTTTTAAATTGCTCTGAAACTACTGATGGCCAGTTTTATAGGGAGGACTGGATGGAGCTGGAGTTTGTGGGTGTGGAGGGGTGCTGGTAACAGGAAGTGGTTAACTGATGTTGGTATATATGGTTATAAACACCAGTTACTTTAGCTGTGTGTGTTTTTGCCTGCGTCATGTTGATTGGCCCCTCTCATTATTTCTAGGACCCTAACAGGTTACAAATTCACTATTTTACCCTAGTCCACAGACGTGACATACAGGAAGCCACTGACTTATGTTGGATTCTTTTGGCAGAGCTTTTGTTTTGGATGTCAGGGTGACAAGATGGAGAACTATATCAAATTCTGGGCTCAACACTTGCAAAAAGGCTGTAAGTGCCTTTGAATAGGGGACAGGTGACAGATTTTCCAGAATGATTCAAGAATGAGGAACATTGAGGTTGCTGTCCACAGAACAGCAAAGGTTAAGAGGAGATAACAAGGTGTAGAGCTGGATGAACACAGCAGGCCAAGCAGCATCAGAGGAGTGGGAAAGCTGACGTTTTGGGTCTGGAGCCGCCTTCAGAAATGGAGGGGTAGGGATTCTGAAATAAGGGGGAGGTGGATGGATAAAGGAACAGATAAGTGGCGAGGAGACAGGTCAAAGAGGTGGGGAGTGGAACTAGTAAAGGTCTGTAGGTGGGGATAGGTCAGCCCAGGGAAGACAGACCAGTCAAGGAGGTGGAGATGAGGCTGGTAGTAGGAGGTGGAGGTGGGGGTGAGGTTTGAAGCAGGAGGAGTGGATAGGTGGCTTGTAAGGACAGACAGGTAAGGGAGGTTGGATGAGTTGGACTGGTTTTGGGATGCGGTCGAGGAAAGGAGATTTTGAAGCTTGCAAAGCCCACATTGAGATCATTGGGCTGCAGTGTTCCCAAGGAAAATGAGGTGCTGTTCCTGCAGCCTTTGGGTAGTATCGTGGCACTGCAGGAGGCCCAGGATGGACATGTCGTCCAAGGAGTGGGAGGGGTAGCTGAGAAGTTCAGTGGGGAGGGAGCAGGTCGAGACGGAGACAGTGGGTCGATCATGGCAATCAGGTTTGTTGTTTTTTTTTTGAGAAGATAGCAGGCCAAGCAGCATGAGAGAAGCAGGAAAGCTGACATTTAGAGTCTGGACCCTTCAGAAATGGGGAAGGCGAAGGGGATTCTGAAATAAATAAAATAAATAGCAGGCCAAGCAGCAACTGCTGTGTTCATCCAGCTCTGCACTTTTTGTTATCTTGGATCTTCCAGCATTGGCGGCTCGCACTATCTTTGAAAGGTCAAGAGGAGAATTGTAAGACGGAACATTTTGATTCTGTCACTATAGTGTAACTCTTCCTGGTGCTGGGAGTATTGCTAACTGAAGGATGCAGATTTTAGTTAACAGACAAAAGAACTGGAATAAGTAACTTTTTTGCATAATAAATTGAATTCTGGAATGTGCTGCCTGAAAGGTGGAAGCTGACTTGATAGTAACATTCCAAAAAAATTGGGTTAATATTTGAAAGAAAAAATTGTAAGTGTATGGACAGAAAGGATTGAGATTAATTAGGTAACTGTTTCAAAGAGCTGGCAACTGCCTTCTGTACTGTATGATTGCAAGATATTCATTCTAGATCATGTGTGCCTCTTAGTGCCAGCGTATTTTTTCCAGTGTAATGTCTTCTGAAAATCTTTCTTCATGACTTAGCCTCTGTACAGCTCCTTAATTCAGGCTCACTTGTAAACTTGAATGCTGTCTTATTGGTCATTGTATGTTCATTAAATGATAGTGTGGAACAATGAATGTCAGAATGGTGAAATTTGTTTGCCATGGGAATCCGAATGTGCCGTTTTGTGGGAGAAAGTGACCTAGTAGTAGTTTTTACTAGCATAGTAATCCAAAGGTGCAGGTTAATGCTGTTGGTGTATGGGTTCAAATCTGACCACAGCTGGTACAACTTAAATTGGTAGCATCTGGCATTGAAAGCTTATCTTGGTGACAGTGACCTCAAAAGCTGCTATTGTTAAAACCCATCCTGCTTTACTAATGAAAAGTTGTTCTCTTTTAGGGAAGGAACATTACCAACTTTGCCAGCTCTGGCTGACATTTCCAGGTCCACAGTAATGTGTTGACTGTTTTCTCCATTTTTAGAGGGTCCTGGTAAGCCAGTCTGTTCAGCGGCAGTTAGAGGTAGACAATAAATGCAGACCTTGCCAATGATTCTCACAGCTTGTGTAAGCAAACTTGTCTCTCAAGAATGATGGACTTTGGCTGCTGTTGTCTCTGCTTTTTGGGGAGGTACCACTTTAGAATTCTGTCCTGGGATAGATTTGTTGTAACCTTAATATGTGTATTGAGAAAATGACCTTAAGCCTGATGTAGTTTAAATCCCAATACTTCCTGAACTAAAGAAGCATTCTAGAATAGAGTGCAGTGCAAACTTTATCATGGGAAAGATACACTGGTGTTCCTAGTGTTATTTTTATTTTAAGCTTTCAAAAGCTACAGTCGTAGCCTTGCAAAATGAGCTGATATTTTACAAAGCCGCGTAATGCTACAAATGGCATTAACTTGTGCTGGTTGGTGTTTCCATGGCAGGTGCTGTTGCTTGAAATTGCCTTTTTTTTGTGGGGGGGAATAAAAGGGCTATATTTCTTTCAAGACTTTGTGTGCTTTTGGGAATACAGTTTCAGGTGTGTATAAGCTGCATTCTGCTGCATTTCTGTCAATCGGTTAGGGATGGGTAGTTTAAAACTGACTTGGCCAATAACACCCACATTTTGTACATTTTTTTTCAAAATACTCGTAGATGGATGGCTTTATGCCTTTAATAAAAGATCCAACTTTCATATCAATTTTAGTGGTCCCTAGATAAAATTGCATACTTGCTCCTGATTTTGTACCCAGTAGGTGTATTTTTACTACTTGCCATTTCATTTTTTAAAAAAGCTGTACAGAAAGAAGCATTGTCATGTCAAGTGAGCACAGCCGAGACATCGTTTAGTCCATCTTGCCTTCAAAGTTGTTCTGCATGGTATAGCCCTGCAAATAGGATGACTCAAATAGCAGCTAAGATAATAATGTCAGGGTGGTGCTAAAATCCTTATTCATGTTAGTGCACTCTATTGACCATTCTTCATGTTGTTTAAATAATAAACCGTTTCACTTTTGTAGAAACTTGCAGCCAGCAAAAGCTTGTTGCAGGTTTGAGTTTAAGGTTGGTTAACTGGTTTTACATCTCAGTATCAGAATTCCAAGTGATGACCTGCTAAGAAATAAAGTGCAAGGCTTTGACCAAGTGATGTAATTCCAGAGAGTCCCTACAGTGTGGAAATGAGTTCACACTGAACCACTGAGCAGCCCCCCTACCCTGTCCCTGTAGCCCTGCATTTGACATGGCCAATACACCAACCTACACATCTTTTGGAATGGGTAGGAACCGAAACACAGCAGAAACCAAAGCGCCACTGTTCCACCCTAATTTGCTAGTTTCAAATAGTGATGTTGAACGTGAATGTATAAGTGAATTAATGGCAGCAATCTTTGTATTGAGTCCATGAGCAGTGTAAAATGTTAAAATGTTGTAAAATCTACATTTTAGTACGATATTATTTAATTTGACTACCACACTAGTGCTGGTGGGTGTAAAGCAGGCAGTATTTATCTTCAGTTTATGATCTATGCTGCCTTAACATTTTGTAGGAGCAAGAGTCCACCCTGTGTTTATTCCAAATACAGTAAGACTCCAGAGTCTAATGCCATAAGTGGGCATGTAAAAAGATTTGAGTCTAATGTGAATGCCTTTGTCTTCTGCTTGTTGTTCAGATCGCGGCAATAATTCTGAAGTTTGAAAGGCCTTTCTGCTGTACGTTTTTGAAGTGAGCTTGTTCTGCGTGCAGTGACCGGAGATTAGGTCGTTATCTCACTTTTATAACAGTTATTGATACTATGTTCATATAGAAATCTCAACTCCCTTATGTGCAGTATCCCTGTTTAAAGAGCTTTAACTTCTTCAGTGATGGAACGTTAGCTTATCAATTTATATTCCACACTTTCTCAAGCATTGAAACTATAAAAACCCTTGGTGTAGATCAAGTTTCCTGATGCCTCTATCTAAATGAGCATTATCCCCAAAATGTGTTTTGAATCTTGTTTAGCTCTGCAGATTTTATGACCAGAAGCATTCTGCTCCTTTTATGAATTTATGCTAATCTGGGTCACAGTTCCCAATGCTCTACTTTTCACTCAAGTTGTCCAATTAATATCTAAAAGAATAAATTTAACACTACTTTTTTTATTAGAAAAAAAACTTGTTAGGTTAAATGTTAACACCTGCCTGTCTTTGTGCTACACCTTGTACAATTTTAAAACTAAGCTTAAATGTTCAATGCTTTCTCAACAGCACCGGAAGTCATAGCAGTAAGAAGCCTGCATCAAGGTGGTGTCAGCCCTTGATACCTGATTCTATCCATGATACCTCGGTTGAGGACATAAAATGGCCAGTCATCTGTGAAAGTGACTCTCTTGTTTACATCGTCTGGATATATTCAGGGGATTTTTTTTGAGTGGCATGCATTCTTAACAGATTTTGTCTGGAGTTTTTCGTGGCCCTTCACAGCAGCTTATGGCCAATTAGGTACTTTTTGAAGCGGAGGAGCTGTTCTGTGAATTATATCCAGTGGATAAATGTTAATAAACACAGCATTAGCACATGCAAACTAAGCCATTGTTTGGGTCCTTTTTTTAATATTGTGTAAAGAATTGTTCCCTTTTGGATGAACATTTTAACACTTAGTTGTTGCCCTTGTGGGACCAGTTTGCTCGCAAAGCTGATGTTGATCAACTTGGTTCAGCTCCAAAGCCTGATCTGTGTTCTGATAAAGCTTTGTACTGAGAATGCTGAAATGCTGGGTTTTTTCTGCATGGATTTATTTTTGTACTGTTCTTATCAAATCTTCTATAGTTCTTGGCATTGTGCACATGACCTCGCTAGCTGGCTGGCTTCTGCGAATACCAATCTTCAATGACGTGTTGCTAGGTGAGGTATGAGTTGTCAGAGGTGGCTAAGCTCCATAACTGCTGAGATCTCCGGTGTGGTTCAAGACTCCTGTGTTGCTACCATTTCATGATGCTTGCATCTTAGTTTATGCACATCTGGTGTTGCTGTGTTTAATAACTAGTGAGTGCTGTGATGCAGTTTAAATTATCTTTCAGTATTTCCCCTTTGTCTTTTTATAAGCTTTGAAACAAAAAAGTTATATAAGGACGTGTGATAATGGGAACTGCAGATGCTGGAGAATCCAAGATAACAAAGTGTGGAGCTGGATGAACACAGCAGGCCAAGCAGCATCTCGGGAGCACAAAAGCTGACTTTTCAGGTCCAGACCCTACATCAGAGAGAGGGTCTGGGCCCGAAAAGTCAGCTTTTGTGCTCCTGGGATGCTGCTTGGCCTGCTGTGTTCATCCAGCTCCACACTATTTAGAAGGACTTGTTTTCTTTACCAAATGTAAGAGGTGTCTAGAGTTCTTTTAATGCCTGTTGCTTTTCAGTGCAAAGACCTATATAGACAAAAGTAACAGGTTCACTTCTTCCAGTTTTGCTACAACTACGTGCAGGTTTTTGGATTGTCCAATAAGGAAACGGATCAGCATCTGTATCGCATATACTGGTTGGTTATATTCTGCACCAGTCCCCTTGATTATCATCTAACTTGAGTGATCTCCATGTTCCAAGCCTGTGTACAAATGAGGTGAATGAATGTTGAAAATACTCAGCAGGCCTAGCATCTGTGGAGAAAGTTAATATGTTGATTGACTACTCTTGACTTTTTTGATTTATCTTTTAATGTAGTTTTTTATTACCTGTCATATGTACTTTAGGGATGCAAGTAATTGCTGGAGTGAACTCAGGCTGGGGTCTCTGCTTTCAAACCTGTCAACCTGTTCTAATGCACGTCACTGAAACTAGTTATTAATCAATTTCAAACTTTTCCATTTTAAGTCTCAGGCTGAGCTTTAAAATTGCATGTGAGCTGCAAACAATCTATAAACGCCATCATAGTAGCATAATATGGCTAGGGCTATGAAGCATATTTTGCATGCGGCAGTGAAAATGGGCAACTTTGCGGTAATGCTGTTGATCTAGAAATTTTGAACTGTAAGCAATAGTAATACAGTGCACAATGATTTTTAAATACCTCCAGTTACAAGTTGAAATACTTGTATGTGTAGATGATGACTTCTGTTTTACGAAGTGTACTTGCAATTGTAATATGAACTCTTAATCTGCACACAACTAAGCACTGCAATCAAAGCACAGTGATAACATGCTGATATGCTTTAATGATTAAGGAATAGATATCGGCTATGATGCCTAGGTAATCTCATTTGTTCTTAGAAATAGAACCATGCATCTCTTACTTTCCACATTCCTCAGGAGGAATGTAAAAGATGCATGGTACTATTTCTAAGTTTGTTGTCCAAGACACACAATTGGTATCTCTCTCATGTTGCACTTATCCATTTTCATACTAGTGTCACCCTACAGTTTGGCTTTGAGTCTGTGGAGTTGAACTTGAACCCACTGCAGATAGTCTAATACTGCAAACAGCCACAGCTGATATTTTTACATATATGTAAAACTGAACCCAATTTTCTCCTCACACTACAGAAAGGTGACTTGTTTATCTGTCATAAATCAACATGTTGTAATTCAGGTGAAGCAAAGGATTTTGGGACAGCTCTATCCATTGTGTGCAGAGCTTGCTCATGCAGTTCATTGCCATTTAAAATTCCTGTGTTGTGCACCCACTTCACTGATGGTACCTGATGATGCCAATTTGTACATTTTTAATTGAAGTCTCTCACCTGTACAGTGCTGTAGCTGCCAGTTCTGATGAGATGCTGTTAACTTTACAAAGGCAATTTCTATTGCTGTGGGCACAAGAATTTACAAGTGCAATTTTTTTAATCTGTATAAATGTTCAGTCTGTGAACCATTTGGTGGATTTGTAATGGAAATTGATAAAATCTACACAATCTTGTTTGTTATATATTCTAATGGGAGTGATGAGTTAAACTTAGTAAGCTGCTCCCCAAAGTTCTCTGAACTGTGATGTTAATATGGCTCTCTTATAGATAAGACTTCCTGAGAAGAACTGAAGCAATCCTGGTTGATTGTATTTCTGACCCGCACTCGTTTGACTGGGAAGTTGTGTAGGCCTATGCAGTTTCAGACAGGCTTACAAGAGGCAATTTTAACTGACTTTTTTTTTGGAATATTTGAACTTGTGGTGATACAGACTGAAAGTGTGTTTTAGCGTAGGATTTTCCCTGACACAAGGTCAAAGTCTCAGGTTTGCTTTTCATCTTCACCACCTGTTTGAATGATTTGGGTTGGAATTCCTTAAGAAATCTAGTCTATTTTGAAGCACATTTGGATGTGATTACACCATCTTCCGATCAGTTAGTATTTCTGTCAGGCTTTGTTTTTCACAAGTAAAAGTTTATTCTGGAATTTGGGGTAGTTTCTGATTTTAAATTTGTTCTGAAACACTTAAAAAAAAAAAAATTAGCTGGTATGTTAGTACAGTGAACACTTTTATTCTGCATTACAATCTCTACCATTTCAGATTCTGATTTAATTTTTAAGAAGCCTGATGTTTGAGCTGTGAGTAAGAACACTGCAGTGACTGGACTCTGTCCCTGTCAATAAAGGAGGAGATTGACCAACAATTGAATTTATTTCCAGCATCTTTCATAATTTGACAATATTTATTGCTAAGGG
Source organism: Stegostoma tigrinum (assembly GCF_030684315.1). Lineage (NCBI taxonomy): Eukaryota > Metazoa > Chordata > Chondrichthyes > Orectolobiformes > Stegostomatidae > Stegostoma > Stegostoma tigrinum. The sequence continues at coordinate 5,540,661 of NC_081374.1, forward strand.
GGTACAGAATAGAAAGGGTTTGCTTTCTTTAATAGCTGCACTTCCTAGAATAGAGAGAAGAATGATTTCTTCCACCATGCAATTGTAACAAAATTGTGCACCTGTTTTATCAAGAACATGTCTTAAATGGGAGAAAGGCTCCAATATAAATCATAGATTCTTTGAACGCTGGGCAATCCTTTAGTCTGGCATGTGCCAGATTTTTGAGCTGCTATGATTCTAACAGATGTTACTGCTGGCAAAATCTGATCCCTGAGTGAAATCTCTTTTATGGATCATTTTGTTTCCAGTGCGATATGGGTGTCTTTTATTAAAGCTTTAGCACACATACGTGCTGATTTGAGTTCAACAATGAAAAACGCACAACAAAACAAAATCCCAATGACTGCCCAACATAATCAATTCAGTTAATTGAATTAGAGAAATTTTCCTTCCCTGTCCAATCCATAGGTTTGACTTGACTGCTTCTAAGTTCCTGTCTAGTGAGCTGTGAAGTCTGGTTTTTTTTCCCTTTTGAAATTATTTTCTTTGAAAGCAGTTGAGATCTTTAGACTTTTGCAACCTTGAATAAACAAACACCTCATCTGGAAGTTTCATAGACAACACTTAGAAAATGTATTTCTCTAACTATCTGAACAATCTCCTTTTTTCTCAGACTATATTTACCTCCGATTTCAGTCAGATTTTCAAACTGAACCAAAAAAAGTTTCCAATTACGTTGTTAACAAAAAAATTATTCATCCTTGATACTGCTGAATTATTGGCTAAGTTTTCTCCCTCTGGCCATTAAAGCCCCACAAGAAAGACAAATTTCCATTAGCACTCCGGGAAGTTTATTTTGTTTGTTCATGGAATGTAGGCATCATTGTCTAAGCCAGAATTTGTTGCTTGACTGCAATTGCCCTGAGTTCAGAGCCAACCATATTGCTGTGGGCCTGGAATCATGTGAAAGGGATGGTTTTTCCAACGATTGACTGGTTTCATGGTCATTGCTTATCATAGAAACGGGAGAAGACTATTCAGTGAGATCATGGCTGATCTGGGACCAAAAACGGGTATATGGAGATTGGCTAATGTCCTTTGTTTAATGCCTTCACTTAACAAAAACTTATCTATCTCTGGTTTAAAAAGAACAACTGATCCACCATCCACTGCCCGAACAGCCTGGCCCTTATTTTCAGACTATGCCCCTACTTATAGAATCTGAGAAGTGGAAAAATCTTAACTTTTTTATCTACATTTTTTCTTTTCCTGTTAAACGTGTTTAAAAATCATTTGGTTCCAGATTTTTACGGAAAATTGTATTTAAATTTCAGTATCTCCCATGGCAGTGTTCAAACCTGAGTCCCTGGAACATTACCTGTTCTCTGGATTACTAGTCTAGCAATAATAGTTCAATGCATTTGCCTCCTCAGGCTTGCAGACCTGATCTTTGACGCATACCAGTTTGCCACTAATTTAAAATCTAAACTTTTTTTCCTTCATCCAGCTTTACCATAAACTTGTACTTGAAAAAAGGTTTACTCTTGGAAGAAATTTAAGTTTTTTTTTGAGATATCGTTGGGTCAGTTCCATTGACTTTTTTGGAAAACTGCTTGTGCACAAATCTCCATCTGTTTTAAATACAATTCAATTAAGTATCTAAAATGTAATACCTGTTCAAATAGTCCTTAAGATTTTAAGTATAGCTTTTATAAAAAAAGACACAATGTGAGATGCAAGTTGTTTCAAAACTTTTGTGGCTTCAATCATCACCCAGGTTGATTGGATATGTAAGTTTTCAGGCTCGGCAATGCTGAAAAAATGTATTACATGCATCATGGTTCCTGTAATTACATGCTAGCTGCTAAAACATGTTGGATACCTGTTTCTTTCTTTCTCATCTTTAAGGTTTTTGGGGATGCCTTAGTACTACACTTCACGTTCCACCCAGGAGTAACTTTGTTTACACCACTTGACTCTTGCTGAGCTGGAACTTTTTAACAAACTTGTTTAGGGGAAGGCTTTGCAAGTCTGAACACCTGAGTTGTTTCCTCACCTGAGTTATAGTGTTAGAAAGTGGAATAGGTTAGCTAAGATTACATTTACTGACAGAGCAGGCTTGAAGGACAGTCGCAGCATCCTTCATTATGCAGTTCCTTTTTCATTATTCTCAAAGATGTCTAACAAGCTTCACTGTAACTCTTCCGTCTACGGAAGAGAATTGAAATGGAAATATTTGAAGACCATCATGGGGATTGTCATTGCCAGCTCATCGGGAGCTGCCATTACCACCACTGGGAATTGAAAGGTGGATAAATGCACTGTTTGTTTATCTAGCTGTGCTCAAGAGAAGTACTTCTAAAGAAATCCAACTTTTTAAATAGTGTCAGTTTTCAACCTGACTTTCATTTCAGAATGAGGTGATTCATTCTCGAGAATTGCCAATTATTGTTTGCCCTGAGATTTATTCAATCACAGCCAGGTAGATGGTGTTAGTCATGGGACTCTATTTAAACTGCAGCCAGTGGAGCTGACTTGTGCAAGATTGAAGAATCTTTTTGTGCTGTATACCTCTAGCTGGTGTTATTGTTATCGGGTTATGTGGTAGCTGAATATTAGGTTCTGAGAAATTTTGAGGTACTGTAGCATTCAGTTGGTAATAAGTGCTGTTGCTCTTTAATTTCACATCCTGAAACCCAAAAGGAAAAAAGGACTCAGTAATAGATACTGAGTTGATGGGTATCCAGCTGTTTAGGCACCCTTCATAGCTTTGAATCTCTACTGCTTTTGGTTCCTATTGCTAAATGACACAGGATATTTTATTTTTAATTCATTTGTGGGATGTGGGTGCTGTTCGTTGGCCAGCATTTATTTCTTGTCCCTACTTGCACTTTAGAAAATGATGATGAGCTGCTGCCTATGGTAGACCCATAATGCCATTTGGGGAGGGAATTCTGGATTTTGACCCAGTGATGCTGAAGGACTGTCAATGCAGTTCCAAGTCAGGATGATGAGTGGCTCAGCAAGGAATCTTGCAGGTAGTAGTACTCCTAGGTGTATGCTGCCCCTGTCTAGATGGAAGTAGTCATGGATTTTGAAAATGCTGTTCAAGATCTGTCAGTGAATTTCTGCAGTGTAGCTTGTAAATAGCACACATTGCTGCTGCTACTAAGCGTCAGTGATTGTAGGAAGTGGATGTGATGCCAATCAAGTGGGCTGCTTTGTCTTGGATTGTGTCAAGTTGCTCATGTTGGAACTGCCCCCATTCCAGGCAAGTGGGGAGTATCCCATCACACTCTGGATTTGTGCCTTGTTGATGGTGGATAGGCTTTGGGGAGTCAGGAGGTGACTTATTTGCTGCAGAGTTCCTAACCTCTGACCTGATCTTGCAGCCATTGTTCTTGTACAGCCAGGTGAACGGGTTTTCTGGTCAATGGCAGCCTCCCCCCTCCCTCCAGTAATGCTGTTGACTGACTGTCAAGGGATGATGGTTACAGCCTGTCTTTTTGGAGATAGTCCGGATCTTATTGCTTTGAATATGGGCTGCTTCTGTACCTGAGAAGTCATAAATGGTTCTGACCCTTACGCAATTATTCAATATCCCCACTTCTGACCTTTTATGATGGAGGGAAGGTAATTGAAGCACCTGGGCTTAGGACACTATCCTGAGGAACTAAAGGACTTGTGACACAGTGGTACCCCTGCTTCTGAACCAGGAGACGTAGATTTAAGTGTCATCTGCTCCAGCAAGTGTGTCATAACGTCTCTGAGCAGGTTGATTTAGAAAACAAGTATATCCTTTTGGAACTCCTGCAGAGATGTTCTGGAGGTGAGATAACTGACCTTCAGAAACCACTGCCATCTTGCTGTATTGAGATACAACTCCAACTGATGGAGAGTTTGCCCGTGATATCAACTGATTCCAATTTTACTTGAGCTCCTTGATGCCACACTTGGTTAGATGCAGCCTTGATGTCAACGGCTGTCACTCTCACCTCACCTTTTTGGATTCAGCTCTTTTGCACATGTTTGAACCAAGGCTGTAATGAAGTCAGCAGCTGAGGTCCTGGCGGAACCCAAACTAGGAAGCTTTTTGCTGAATGAATGCTGCTTGATTGCACTGATGACTTTCTTCATCTCGCTGACAGTAGACTAATGGCATTGTAAAATTTTCGAAGATTTGTAGTTTGGGTTGTGGATGATCTTGTAGATATGCTTGGCAAGCTGGTGTGTTTGATTGCAGACATGTAGTCATCCTGCTGGAAAACATTGTCACTGCGCCTCCGTGAAGCGTTGGTGTTCTTTCCTGTTTATTTATATGCCTTGATTTTCTGGGATGTTTGGTACCGCTTCTGGCTCTGTTTCTCAGTGGTTTGTTCACAAGGCCTAATTATGTACGTTTGACGGAATTCTGTTTGGAGTACCAGTCTCCTGGGATTCCTTAGCATGTCTCGGTTTGCCTTGTGTGACTATGGATGTGTTGTCCCAGTTAAATACATGCCCCTGTTGCCTCTATGTAGTGACACAAGTGAGAATCAGTCGTGTCTCTTTGTGGCTAGTTGGTGTTCATGTAACCGTATAGTTGGTTTTCGTCTGGTTTGACCATGCTCACTAATCATCCTACCATACATCAAGGACATTTCAGAGATGGCCACAAGACTACTCATCGTAGATTCGTCATAGAATCCCTACAGTATGGAAACAGGCCCTTTCACTCAACAAGTCCACACTAACCCTTAGCATCCCACCCAGACCCATTCCCCCAAAACCCACCTAATCTACACATCCTTTAACACTATCTGGGCAATTTAGCATGGCCAATTCACCTAGCCTGCCCATCTTTGGACTGTGGGAGGAAACCCAAGCAGACACTGGGAGAGTGTGCAAGCTCCTCAGTTGCCCTAGGGTGGAATCAAACCAGGGTCCCTGGTACTGTGAGGCAGCACCCAGCAGGGTGACAAAACATTTGCAACCAAACCCACCAACTCGGTGAGTATGTCTACAACCCAATGGGATGGTAAATTGGCTAGGTTGGATTTGTTCATCTTTTTGAATACAGTACATATCTATGCAATTTTCCGTATTGTTTGGTAAATGTCAGTGTTGTAACCATATTGGAATAGCTTGGCAAAGGGAGTGGCAAATTCTGGAGAACAAGTTTTTCGTACTATTGCCAGAATGTTGTCAGAGCCCATTACTATCACAGTATCCAATGCCTCAGTCCTTCCTTGATATCATGTGGAGTAAATCAAATTGGCTGAAGACTGGTGTCTGGACCAGATTATGGCACTAGAAATATCACCTTTTCATTTTACTATTTGTTCCCTTTAAACAAAACTGTATGAATAGCAATCAATTGATGTTTAAAATTTAGAACACCTGAGTCTTCACTGATAACAGCCTGACACTGCTTATGTTTTCCTCCCAGGTTCCAATGATTCTGGTTGGCAATAAATGTGACTTGGAAGATGAGCGAGTAGTGGGCAAAGAACAGGGCCAGAACCTAGCAAGGCAATGGAACAACTGTGCCTTTTTAGAGTCTTCTGCAAAGTCAAAGATCAACGTTAATGAGGTAAGGCTAGGTATTCTCTTATTTCAGCATGTTTGATCGTGGCCCAGAAAACTGTCTTATTTAGGATAATTGGTAATCTCTGATAAAGAAGATGACTGAAGAGTGGCAACTGTCACTGCATCTGTTTGGGTTGAGTCAAATGAAGCAGTGATTTGGGGAGTTTTGCTTTCTCTCACCAAGCTATACCTAGCCTTTAGAGTGCTTACAGCAATACAACAATGCAACATTCACCAGTAGCTTCTGTTGACCTGAACATAATTCATTGTGACCATGCAAAAAGTTCAGTGCAAATTTAAGATCACAATTATTTTGCACAATATTGAGATGAACAAGTCCTCAATAGATAACGAGACTTTGTCAATACAGTGAACTTGCAGCCTTTGGATGAGTAATTTCTAGTGTTTCTTTGTACTCGTCCATGGGATGAGGGTTTCGTTGGCTAGGCTGGCTTTTATTGTGCATCCCAAAGGGCATTTAAAAGGCAACGACATTGCTGTGGGCCTAGAGGGACATGTAGGCTCGACCAGGTAAGGTTGGCGCTTTGCATCCCTAAAGGACGTTAGTGATCAAATGTGTTGTTTTGATTGATCATGAAATCATTGTCAATTTAGACCCTTAATTCAGGTTTCTCTATTGAATTCAAATCCCACCATCTGCCGTGGTGAGATTTGAACCTGGGTCTCTGGATTAACAGTCCAAAAATAATAACACTCAACCGTCACCTCCCCAGTGTATCTTAAGAAGAAATGCACTCCATTTTTGTGCATTGACTTTTTACTGAAAGGATATAAAATATTTTAACTTAGACTTAAATCAGCTTTGCCAAGTCTTGTACTGTGGTCTGTAGCATGGGCTAAAATGTACCTGATGTTGATAAAGCAGCTGTGTACCAGGTCATGTCAGCAAAGCCAATTTTTAACCATCAGTTCTGTGAACAGTGTGTGGATGCTAGTTCTGAATTTAACTCATCCTGTTTGAACTCTTGTCCCCTTCTCTGATCTAACAGTTGTAACTTTTTATAAGATTTTTTTTTCCCCATTCTGCTTGTCATTGGTAACTCTGATTGCCCTTCACACTTTTTCCCCCTTGAGGGAATTCTGCTGACATTGACAACACAGTCACTATGTAAAGCTGTCCCAATGTATTGAATATGGTTGAATTTCCACTGTGTAATTGGCAAACGGTGTCTGAACCACTCAAAACTATGCTACTTTTCAGAAGCAAAGATGTGATTCAAATTTGCATTCATTTCTCTTAAAATATTCACTGAACTAGTACAATCGGGCAGCATTTTCCTGACAATACAGTAAAGAGACTTATACTTTAAACTATAGCACAAATCATAAAAGCTGCATAAAGTTGTAGGTAATACAGTGTGCAATTGGAGGAACGCAGGTGGTCAGGCAGTAGAGGAGTAGGGAAGTCAACGTTTTGGGTTTTAGACCCTTTGTCGTGAGTTGTGATGAATGGTGTAAACCCAAAATATTGACTTTCCTGCTCCTCTGTCTGACCTCCTGTGTTCCTCCAGTTCCATATTGTATTGACTCTGACATCATCTGCAGTTCGCTATCCCCTAAAGTGGTAGCTATTGTTTTTATTATTTTGTCAAAGTGCATCTACCACAACACCCCTTTTTTGTGTTTCATGTGAAATCTCTCTCCAAATATTTGTGCTCAAAATATTGTTTATTTTTTTAATTCTGCAGATCTTTTATGATCTGGTCAGACAGATCAATAGGAAAGCACCAGTGGAAAAGTGTAAAAAGAAGAAATCCCAATGTATGCTGCTTTAAATGTCTGCTATGCAGCAGGTCTGAGCCAGGTAAGAGATTTGAGAATATTGTTCATTACAATAGGGAATGCTGTAGAAATGCCAACTGCTGCTTAAATATGGTAGTGCCATCTTTTGGATCCCAGCTTTGGCTGTAATAACTCTTGTTGATGTGGGCTCTCTGCTCTCTTTGCCACAGTCAAGCCTTGTGTCCCAACGTCAGAATCAACAGCTAACAGTTCACGTGTGCATCCAGTACAATGAAAAGTTGTGCCACCTTAAGAATGCAGTTGACCAATTCCACTGAGAACACTCTGTCTTGCCTTGAAATGTAATCTGGCTTCCAGATACTGATTGGCTTGATGTAGGTTTCCGTGATGATCTTTTTCTAATTGAATCAGTGGTGGAGATTAGGACGTTGTAAAAGTGGTCAGTGCTATTTCACACTAGTGTTCAGCTTTTTTGTTTGCTGGCACTAACTATATTTTCTGTACTTAAGGCAGTACATGAGAGGCATAAGAGGTGCCACTTCAATTTTTACACTGGCAAGTTGTGACAAAATCTAATCTCAAAATGTAATTCCGTTCAAATACCAAAGGACAAATTTATGTTGCATCTGTCAGGAAGGTTTCTTCAAGAAATTAAGGTGATAAATTGCTTGTTAGCCCCTCTTTTTCCCCCAAGGGATTGAAGTGTAGAAGTAAACAAGTCTTGGAAAAATTGTGCAGGCTTTTGAGATCAAGGAAAACTGCAATTTTGGTCTCCATATTTGTAATGGATATACTTGTTTTGGAGGTTTTAACAATTTAGTCCCAAGGATGGGACTTATGATTTGGTTTAGTAAATTAGGCTTCTATTCTGAGGTTACAAGTATGAGAGATGGTCTTATTTTGGCATACAGGTTTCTGAAGAGGCTTGAGTGGGTAAATGCTGAGAAGTTGTTTCTGCTGAACAGGCACTCTAAGCATGAATGCATTCTCAGGATGTGAGACCAGTCATTTAAGCCTGAGATGAGAAGGAATTGCTTTGCTCAAGGGTCACCAATCCACAGAATTTCTTTTAACTCCCAGGTTGAGAGACTTGATAATCTATATTGGGCTCAAATGTGTTCAGATTTTGATGCCTCATAGAATTGAGGCAAATGAACAGTGGGCAAAAATTTAACATAAGCCCAGGATTAACCAGGATTCTGTTAAACAGCAGAGTAGGCTCGCTGAACTATGCCTCTTTTACTTGTGTTCAAATCCCGGGGTGTTTCACGTACGTGGAATTGTTTGTTACATAGTCACCGCATTGCAAATTCAATGGCTTATGTTATTTATCTGCATAAATACTCCACAAGCAGCTAGCAAACTAATTCCTTCCCTGTTGATTGAGCTGCTGCACTTCAAGTTTTCAATGTTGTAGTTCACTAGGCTGGATGGTTTAGGGATTGCAATTTAACATCCCTCCCAAAGTGACTGACTGGCACTCCTAGCCAATGCTTGCTAGTCACCCACTCAGGTTTTTGACCTCCAACTTTGAGTGCAGATATCCTAATATAGTGGGGCTAATGTAGAATAGCATTGTGTATTTTTTTAAATGGGTTTGGGCCATGTTCTGTCCTCTTTGATATGTGTTGAAAGTTTCTTCTCTTGCTTACCTTGAGACTTTTAGCAATAACTGAGTTTGTGCTTTGAGAAAAATGTATTGCAACACCATTAAGGAATAGCCAACTTTAACAGTTCATACGACATTCAGTGCCCTTTGCCCTTCTCCTTTTGGACACATTCAGAAGAGATCTTTGAGAACCTTGGTAACTGCATGAACTATTTAACAGGAGGAATATAATTTCAAATGGTAACCACAATTTTCATACCCTGGCAAATTACAAATTGTAAAATTCCTAATGACTGGAATTTTGATGGTTCAGAATTAACTTGTTTTTATGCTTCGTTTCTTTTGTTTTGATTCTTGTTTATTGCCTGATTGTTCGTTTTGGTATGGTGATCTAGTGATAGAGGTTAGACAGACCTGTTTTGACATGCAACAATTTGTAAACGCCCTGATCACTTCCTGTATCTGAGTTACTGTGAAGAGCAAAGTGAATGTTGGTTGTCACGCGTCCTACCACAACTGACTCCTTATACCAGTGCTGTATATTTATCATACCTCCACTTAAGAAAAACATCAGACTGGTCAACCCAGACAGTGTACGCTAGTGTTTATGCTCCAAGTAAATCTGTTCCTTTCAACATTGAATTCTGAGCATAATTTAGCTCCCTTTTTTTTTGTTTATCAGAACCCTCTCAATGTATCTGTATTTAGTTTTAAACTTCAACCACTCCATGTTGTAGTAGTTCCACATTCCTTAGTGCCTCCTGCTCAAGACAGCCTTTTTAATTTTTTAGAAGTCATTGATAACTTGTCTTATTTTTGTGCCCTTGGTTTTTCTCTCCCCAACAAGTAAAACATTCTCTCTGCGTGCACTCTTATCTAAGCTCTTCATAATTTTCAAAGACCCTTTTCAGGTCCCTTCTAGACCTGGTGATAGCCATATCCTGTGTTTCTGCTGTCATCCTTTTAAATCTATTCGTTACCCTTTCCAGTGCCTGTTTCAATTTTATTTGGTGACTGACATTGATCACTTTGAATAGGTGGACTTTTCCTGAATCAGTTTTTGTATGGGAGTGTACGTGGTCAGAAGAAAATGTTGCAGTCTTGTTCAATCACCAACCTTTCAAATTCTACACTCCCACCCTTGCACATTCCTAACAGACTTTTTCTACCACACATGTGCCAGCTCCCCTCAACCCAGCCCTGTGTAGCCTTCATCCACTAACTATCGCTGCCTGAAATTTGGTAAATTCCTGTTAGAAGTCCAGATCGTCTGTTGATGTATTCTTTTTAGGCAGTTGAGTTTTTGACCGGGGTCTTTGGAAATATTGAATGTAATTTGCCCTGAACATTAGAAATGTTTTTAAATACTCATGAGGCCCCCTCCTCCCACTTTTTTTAGTTTCATTTTGAGATTTCAGCTTTGAAGCTACAAGACTTTTGATTACCAAAGTAGATGGTGTTTATTTGTGTTTGTAGTTTTATGCTCAATTAAACTTAATGTTTTTCTTTCTAGTTCTGAGACTTTTTTCTCCTTGCTGTTTACAGGTATGAAGAACTGTTGCCTAATTGGAAAGTGCCAGCGTTCCAATTTCAAAAAAAAATTAACATATCTGAAGAGGCTTCACCCGTTTTTATATCTTCAATTTAAAAAGAGATCTCCAGAAGACAGTTTGCACATACTGTTCCTGAAATTTGCCATGTGCATCGCTTGAACAGACAGTATTTTCACCTTTTTGCATAGTGGTTATAGCCAATGTGGATTTAATGATGAGTTTAGTTGTATGATTATACAAAAAAAAGCATGGACACATTTCCAATGTTGTAGATGTTGCAAGTGAAATTAAGAGTTGATTACATATTGGCCTTTTATCATCACACCTCTTCTCCCTATCGAGCACTAATAGTTCACGGATAGTTTTTGACATTTTTAGTCCATATTGTTCCCTAATGGACTTCTCCCAACAGTTAACATCTACTTTTGGTCATTGTGGCTCCGTTTTATATTGGGAAGTTACAAGATCACTTTTACTTTCACTATACAATTGTATTCTAATTAAAATGTTTTGTGCATAATGCTTTGGAAAAATGGGTCTTTTATAGGAAAACTGTGGAAAGCTGATTTCTATGTCTCTCTCAAAGCTGAAATATATTATACTAAACCAACTCTAAACCAGTTTCTTTGGCTTTTTTATTTTCCAAATTTAGGTTGTTGAAAATGATAGTGTGCATCAGATTGTTGCACTGTAGGTATGACAGAATGTTCCCTTCCCTGATGCGGACCCCTTGCAGTTCCCAGCACTAGCCTGTTGCTATACTTCTTCTTTTCCTGATCCTAACCCTCTTTAATGGACAACACTTTTAACCTGCTAGCTCTTCTAAGAATTTCAGAATCCTAAACCAGGCTGACCCCAAGATTTTCATTGTCTACAATTTCTACTTTGAAGGCTTGAGGAGAAATGAGGACCTGTACTGTTATAGAATTTGACCCTGCTGAATGTTTTATTAGGGACGAGTTCAATCCGGTTGAAACGGCGTGATAGTTTTTGGGGTAGAAAACATTTGTCAGAGATGAACTAAAAGGAATTGCAATTTTGCTTTGTGTCCTGTGCCACTTACTAATCCCAGTATGGGGCTTGGGTCCAAAGGATGCAGAAGTTGTCTTTATCGAATCATTTATGTTGCATGTTATCACTGTCACATCAATACTGGACTGACTTTTTTGAGGACTTTTCAGCCTTGACATCACCCATTTCTGTTGGAACATCACTGGATATCTGGTTAAACATTTAAATAGCATCTAATTGGATTGCTGGCTAACTGTGAATTTAAGTAAATTAAGTGGGTACTTTCTTGACTCAATTTCATTTGGGTAAAATGTTCTAGATTAAGACCTGTTTTGTTATAACCAAGAACTACAGATGCTGGAGATCTGAAACAAAAAGTGCTGAAGTAGTTCAGACCTGGTGGCGGTTGTTGAGACAAAAACAGTTAATGTTTCAAGTTGAGTGATCCTTTGTCAGAACAGAATTATGCTTTCTATGGGAAAACATCTTCATTTCTCTGCTTTTTATTGTAGAAGCAGGGTTGTTAAAGCATTGATAGCTGGGTCAAATTATGTTAGTGTTTAATGGGCTGATATGAGGCAGATGTTTCTGCTTATTGGGAATGTCCAAAAGGGATGGCTCATGGGTGGCGAAGTGGCAGATAGTTTAATCTGGGTAAGTGTGAGGTGCTGCACTTTGGAAGATCAAATATTAAGGAAAAGTATACAGTTAGTGGCAGGGCCCTGAACAGCTTTGAACAAAGGGATTTTGGGGCTCAAGTCCATAGCTCCCTTAAAATGGCCACAAAAAATAAAGTGGTAAGGAAGGTGTATGACATGCTTGCCTTTATTGGTTGGGGCACTGAGTACAAGAGGCAGGATGTCATGTTGCAGCGTTATAAAACTTTGGTTAGGCCACATTCGGAGTATTGTGTTCAATTCTGGTTGCCACGTTACAGGTAGGATTTGGAGGCTTTGGAGAGGGTGCAGAAGAGGTTTCCCAGCTGGCCTCCTGGATTAGAAGGTATGAGCTAAAAGGAGAGGTGAGAAAAACTAGGGCTTTTTTCCTAGAGTGGAGGAGGCTGAGGGGTGACTTGATAGAAGTCTAAAATAGAGATGCATGGATATGACGGTCAGATTTTCTCCCCCCTAGATTTAACATGTCTAATATTAGGAGATATGCATTTAAGGTGACAGGGTGGTGGAAGTTCAAAGGAGATGAGGCAAATTTATTTTTTAAACTGAGTGGTAGGTGTCTGAAACATGCTGCCAGGAGTGGTGGAAGCAGATATCATATGGGGTTGGGGTGGGTTTCAGGTGCTTTTTAGATAAGTACATGAGTATGTGAAAGAATGGAGGAGCATGGACTAAGGACAAGCAGAAGAGATTAGTTTAATTTGATATGTTCAGCACAAAGTCATGGGCCAAAGGGCTGTTGGTGTGTTGTACTCTTTATGTTCTAAGGTGAAGAAATCTAAATATTTAAAAACGTTTTGCTGAGAGACTTTCTACCATGTGGAATAGTTGAGGCTAATACCATAGATTTTACGAGAAAGGCTAGACAGACAAAGGAATAGGAGGATATTCTGATAGGGTGAGACCAGTGGAAGAAAGCTTGTGTGAGGCATAATCATTGTGGACCAGTTAGATTGAAGTTGTGGTTCTCTGATGCATCTCCTGTGTAAATTCAGCGCCTTGGCATTTATGATAGTAATGACACTGCAATCGGAATTTTAGGAGAATGGCAGACCTCTCTGCAAGAGCATAACTGCAGGGGTGTGAGTGGTATTGTATTTTGATCTGAGCTGGATATTCACATGTTTTGTGTCTGTGCATTAATTTTTGCAGGCAGTTAGAACACACTTAATTCAAATCTGGCCTCATTTGACCAAGTTTATTTTTCTTCGACACAGCACATGAACACAGAGCAGCTGGTGTGAGTTAGATTTTCCAATCAGGTCAACTTTTTCTTGGATAATGCAAGAGCCAGGCCACCTAACCCCCTGAGCCAGTTACTTTGAGTCATAGTCTCTCCAGTGTAGAAACAGGTCATTTGGCCCAACAAGCCCACACCGCCCCTGCATTTCCCATGTCTAACCCACCTAACCTAAACATCCTGGACACTATGGATAATTTAGCATGTCCTGCCCACCTAGCCTGCACATCTCTGGACGGTGGGAGGAAACCAAAGCACCTGGAGGAAACCCACGCAGACACGGGGAGAATGTGCAAACTCCACACAGACAGTCGCCCGAGGGTGGAATTGAACCTGGGTCCCTGGCACTGAGAGGCAGCAGTGCTAACCACTGAGCTGTCTTGCTCAGTGGAAGGTTATTCATCGTACAGGTTTGTGAGCATCACTAGCTTTTATTCCCCACTCCAAATATCCCTTGTGCTCCTGCAATCAGGTTTCTTTTTTGATAAGATCATAGTTGATCTGCGAGGAGCACAAAAGCTGACGTTTCGGGCCTAGACCCTTCATCAGAGAGCTAAATAGAGTTAATCTTTGTCGTGTTCCTGGACTTAGGCAAGGTCTCTACTCTGGCCCTACTGCAGCCAGGAGTACTGGCTGTGCCATTGCTACAGCCAGTGCCTTGCTGCCGATTCCAGGAGTCCATGCATTGGTCCTCATAGGGTTTGGAGTCCCCACTGCAGTCACTGCCACACTGCATTGGCCTCCTGGTACATCATGAAGTGAAAAAGGGGAAATGACAAGAGACAGTGAGAAAAGTATGCAGCTGACCTGGAGTGAATGGGCCTACCATTGAGAGTTCTGCTGTCTTGAATATCTGGGCTCCCTCCCTGCTTAGCATTGCAGGGCCCTGCTTTCAAAAAAGGGGGGGGGGGGGGGGGGGAAAAAGGAAAGAACAAAAATCAAGAGGAGGGAAAAAGCAGAGGTAGGCAAGCCCTGGACTAGCAGTTTTGTATCCAATGACCCTTGTATCAGAACGGAAGGTGGCTAGGAAATGTGTTTATGCTGATGACTGTGGGGTGGGGAGAAAGGAGTGAGATGAATGAATTTCTGCAGTGTCTCCCAAATTACCCCATAATCCATGCCTTTGCTGCCTCACTGTGTTCTAGAATGTAAAACAGTACAGGTCCTTCGGGCAAAGATGTTGTGCCGAACTTTTACCCTAAGCCTAAAGTCTGTCTAATCTCCACCCCTACAGTTATACTATCATCCATATGCCTATCTAATAGCTGCTTAAATACCCCTAATGAGGCTGACTGCACCACCCTCTCTGGCAATGCATTCCATGCCCCAACCATGCTGTTCTCTGTAAGGCTCCCCTTCTTATCAATTCTGACCAGCTCCTTCCTCATGTCGTTGCAGTTATCTTTACTCAATTATCGTGCCATTACATCTGGTTCAATCTTCTCCCTCAAACTATAGGGTGAATTCTATCATACTATGGTCACTGGCCCCTCTGGGTTCCTTCACCTTTAGCTCCCTAAATCAGCTGCATTACACATCACTAAATCTATAATTGCCTGTTGTCCAGTGAAGTTGACCAGAGGTTGTTCCAAAAAAAATTTCCAACACGCCACAAAATTCTTTGGGATCTTCTACCAACCAGATTTTCCCCCAGTCCACCTGCATATTGAAGCTCCCCATGATTATTTTAATATTGCCTTTCTTACATGAGTTTATTTTGTTCCCCACATCCTAACTACTGCTAGGAAACCTGTACGCAGCTCCAGGCCGCATCATTTTTTTCTTTTGCGGTTCCTCAACTCTAGACATTTTTTCTTGATTGATTTTGTGTGATGCAGGTATTGCTGCCTGGGCCCAGCATTTATTGCCTGACCCTAATTACCCTGGAGAAGGTGGTGGTGAGCTGCCGCCTTGAACTGCTGCAGTCCATTTGCTGTAGGTTGACCCACAATTCCCTTAAGTGAAGGAATTCAAAAATTTTAATCCAGCGATAGTGAAAGAACAGCAATATATTTCCAGATCAGGATGGTAAGTGACTTTGAGGGGAATTTGCAGGAGTTGGTGTTCCCGTGTATGTGCTACTCTTGCACTTCTAGATGGAAGTAGTCAAAAGTGTGGAAAGTGCTATTGAAGGATCTTTGGTGAATTTCTACGGTGCATCTTGTAGACTTGTACACACTGCTGCTACTGAAACTCATTGGAGGGAGTAGATGCTGTGCCAATCAAGTGGGCTGCTTTGTTGTCTACTCCTTCTGACTTGATCACTTCTTGCTATCGATTTAATTTCATTCTTTACTAATGAGCACTCCATCTCCTCTGCCCATCTGCCTGTGCTTTCAATAGGATGTGTCTATTTGGATATTTTGTTTCCAGCCCTGAAACCCTTGTAGCTGCATCTGAAAATAAACACAGAGTACAGCACAGTACAGGCCCTTCGGCCCACGATGTTGTGCTGTGGATTAGTCCTAATCCAAAAATAAAATAACCTAACCTACATTCCCCTCAATTCACTGCTGTCCATGTGCATGTCCAGCAGTCGCTTAAATGTCACTAATGACTCTGCTTCCACGATTACCACTGGTAAAGTATTCCATATGTTCACAACTCTCTGGGTGAAGAACCTCCCTCTGACATCTCCTCTGTACCTTCCTCCTACCACCTTAAAACTATGACCCCTTGTGGCAGTCAATCCTGCCCTGGGGAAAAGTCTCTTGCTATCGACTCTATCCATGCCTCCCATTACCTTGTACACCTCGATCAGGTCACCTCTCTTCCTCCTTCTCTCCAGTGAGAAAAGTCCAAGCTGAGTCAAACTCTTCTCGTAAGACAAGCCCTCCAGTCCAGGCAGCGTCCTGGTAAACCTCCTTTGCACCCTCTCCAAAGTCTCTACATCTTTCCTATAATAGGGTGACCAGAACTGGACACAATATTCCAAGTGTGGTCTCACTAGGGTTTTGTAGAGCTGCAGCAAAACCTCGCGGCTCTTAAACTTGATTTCTCCACCCCTGCGCGCCCCCCCCCCCCCCCCATTAATAAAAGCCAAAACACCATATGCTTTCTTAACAACTTTATCCATTTGGGTGGCAACTTTGAGTGAGCTATGCACTTGAACACCAAGATCCCGCTGTTCCTCCACACTGCCGAGAATCCTGCCTTTAATCCTATATTCAGCATTTAAGTTCACCCTTCCAAAATGTATCACTTCGCATTCATCCAGGTTGAACTCCATCTGCCATTTCTCAGCCCAGCTCTGCATTCTGTCACTGTCTCGCTGAAGCCTGCAATAGCCCTTGTTACTATCAACGGGACCTCCAACCTTTGTGTCATCAGCAACCATACTAACCTATCCCTCAACCTCGTCATCCAAGGCATTTATAAAAACTACAAAGAGCAGAGGCCCAAGAACAGAGCCCTGCGGAACACCACTCAGCACTGACCTCCAGGCAGAATACTTACCATCTACAACCACTCTCTACCCCCTGTCAGTCAGCCAACCAATTCTGAATCCAGACAGCCAAATCACCCTGTATCCCATACTTCCTAAGTTTATGAATGAGCCTGCCGTGGGGAACCTTATCAAATGCTTTGCTGAAGTCCATGTACACCACATCCACGCTCGACCCTCATCAACCTGTCTTGTGACCTCCTCAAAGAACTCAAAGATTTGTGAGGCATGATTCCCCCCCCCCCCCCACCCAAAGCCGTGCTGACTCCCTTTAATCACGCTATGCTTTTCCAAATAGTCATAAATCCTATCCCTCAGAATTCTTTCCAAGACCTTGCTGACCACAGACGTAAGATTGACTAGTCTGTAATTTCCAGGGATTTCCCTATTCCCTTTCTTGAAAAGAGGAGCAACATTTGCCTCCCTCCAATCTTCTGGTACAGCTCCCGTGGAGAGTGAGGAAGCAAAGATCTTCGCCAGCGGCTTAGCAACCTACTTTCTAGCTTCCCGGAGCAACCTAGGATAAATCTGGTCTGGCCCTGTGGACTTATCAATCTTAATGTTTGCCAAAATTTCCAGCACATCAACTTCCTCAATCTCAAAAATGCCCACAACATATCTGCCAATTTTGATTTGTGCTACCAGCTCATTAACCTTGCTTGGATTCCTGTGCGTGTTTAAGTACAACACTCTCAGTCTACCTTGAACTGACCTTTTTTTTTCCTCATTATCCCCATATCTGTTCTGTAGGGACAGAGAGTGCGCGCTACAGAACTGGAGAATGAGACTAGCCTGCTTGCTGTTTTGGCTGCCAGTAGGTACCCAATAGGTTGAATGGCCTCCTGTGCTGTAAAACTCTTTGTATTAGGGCATGTGCATGCTGGCATCAGTAGCTACACCTTTTATTTGAAGGAAATCAGACAAGGCAAAGGAGAAGTTATTTAATGAGAGAACAAGCAAAAGTTCAACCGAAATGCACATCAAATTGCACGGTACCTATAGGTGGATTCATTGCCAGTCCCATGTTGTCTTCACAAGCTGTGACCCTATTGATGCTCAAACAATTCACTTTGAACCTCGCTGATTCTTCCCACAAGGTGGCACCAGTGAGCTGAGTCCCAACCTGCTTCTGCTTTAGTTGAATAGCAGAAAGCTGAGCATTTCCACAGCCTCTATATTTTAACTCAGATTATCTTTCTCAATTAAAACGTTTATTTCGACTGTTTTGGAGTCCACAAGTTGGGATATTAGATGCCCTTTGCCTTGGAGCATACATAAAGGATTCCATTTATGGCCTTGTGTTTGTTCTTTCAGTGCGAGACTGTGTCTTATCTGTGATCTACTCAACTCTATATATATTCTTGTTCCCCTGTCCCAGAATACCTTTTAGGTTTGAGTTATACAATCGATCTCCAACCTCTCAAATTAACAAATGAAATAGCATCAAGTGACTTTTAGAGAATTAAGCTCCAAAGTCTTACCACTCTTTGTACATGAAATGTTTCCTCATTTCTAATGTCCCTGGTCCTAGGCATCCCATTCAGCTGGAGATAAACCAACTCTGCTGTTTTATTTGTTTCCTTACTATCTCAAACATTAAATGCTACATAGCTTTCTGCATTCAGCGAATACAAACTTCCTTTATGTGGAGCAGTCTCATCATTTAACCCATTTTAAAGGTTAGGTTGCATTCTGGTAAATGTTAAAGTTATTAGGAACGGAATAGCATACAATCAGATTAGGTTAGGGAACCAATTCTCCCAATTTTGCTGGAAACTGCTTTGTGCCTTGTGTAAACATTTAAGTAACTTGTTTGTTTACTTTGAGCAGCTTTGTTCATTTATATTTCAAATTTCATACAGAATGATTGGGAAGATCCATGAAATTTAATGAAGAATCCTGTCTGTAACTTGGAGTTTTATTTGAAGAGGTAACAGTGAGGGTTGATGTGATGAAGTCTGATGTGATGTCCGTGGACTGCTGGAAGGCATTCAGTACACAAGAGACTTGAGAAATGTAATGGATCCTATGAAGTAATCGGAATAAAAGGGACATAGCAAAATTGACTGAGGCTTTAGAAACAGTGATGGGAATTTTTAGGGCTGCAAGAAAGTTTTCTTTTTATTTTTGTGGAGTTCCTCAGGGCTTGTATCAGGACCCTTTACGAGACTTGCATGGTCAAGATTTTGGTATGCTAGGGACAGTTTTGAAGGTTTCTGGTGCCACCGAGTGTGGGAGAATTGTAAACTGAGAAGGATGATGTAGAACTTTTGAAAGGGTATTGACAACATGCCTCCAACTTTTCAGAGGCTGGGAATTCTGCAAACCTCCCCCCGCCCCACCCCTACAACCACCACCTGCAAAAACCTGTCCTCCACCAACAAGGTGCAAGTCAGGAATGTAATGGAATCCTCCCCCCTAGAGTGTGAGTGCAGCTCCAGCAGCAGCATTCAGGACAATGCAGTCCATTTGATTGTCACCACACCCACAAGCATTTAGTACGTCCATGACCAACGCTCGATGGTAGTAGCAGTGTGTGCATTCTACAAGGCGAAGTGCAGAAATTCACCATGGTTGTTCAGGCAGCCCCTTCCAAAGTTCCTTGGGTGGCACGGTGACTCAGTGGTTAGCACTGCAGCCTCACAGCACCAGGGACCCAGGTTCAATTCCACCCTCGGGCAACTGTCTGTGTGGAGTTTGCACATTCTCCCTGTGTCTGCATGGGTTTCCTCTGGGTGCTCTGGTTTCCTCCCACAGTCCAAAGATGTGCAGGCTAGCTGGATTGGCCGTGCTAAATTGCCCCATAGCGTTCAGGGATTTGTAGCTGAGGTGAATTATAAGGGGATGGATCCGGGTCGCAAGCTCCGATGGTCAGTGTGGACTTGTTGGGCCAGAGGGCCTTTTTCCGCACTGTAGGGATTCTACTGTATTCAAATGTGCAACCACTTCCATCTAGAAGGATGACAGCAGCAGCTAACAGGGACACACCACCCCCTGCAAGTTCCCTTCCAAGCCATTCACCATCTTGACTTGGAAACACATAGGGACAGAGTGCAACAGCTAGGAGGTGATTATAGATTTGAAAGAGACTCTTGTTAGACCTCAGTTGGAGTATTTTGTATGGTTGTGAATGCAACATTTTAGGGAGGGAGTGCAAAGAGATTTTTTAAAATGGCTCCAAGGATGAGGAACTTAAGTTATGAAGGTAGATTAGAAAGGTTGGAGCTGTTCTTCTGTGAAGACAAAAAGACAGAAAGGGATCTGACAGAGTGGATGTGGGAAGTCTGTCTCTGCTTGCAAAAGAATGAGAATGAGTGGGCGCAGTTATTAAGTGATTTGTAAATGTAGTAAAGGCGTGGAAAACTTTTTCAGGCAGTGGGGTTCTGGAATGAACTCTGTAGAAGTGTGGTGGAGGAAGCTCAGTGGAACCCTTTGAGAAAGCACTGGGTAATTCAAGTGCTTCTATTCAATTTATTATCAAGGTACAAAGAAAAGGCAGGATATTGGCACCAAATTGTAATGCTGATGAGAGAGCTGGTTCAGGCACAATGAACCAAATGACCTCCATTCACACAGATATTTACGTTGTTCAGTCGCACTGATTTCCATGGAATCCAACTTGAGCCTTTGACCTTGTAATTGCCATCAACTGAGCCAAAGTTGACACTGATGTAATGAGCTGGCAGATGGATGAGTCCCCATTGGAAGCATGTTAGAACCCAGACGAGTGAGAGAGAGAGAGAGAGAGAGAGAGTGTATGGGGTGAGGGTGGGTGAAATTGTGAGCATTACAGTGTTTAGTGCAGTCTGCTGTCTCACCACTTGAGGGCACCATTTCACATTGCTACGATAGACGACATGCTGTTGTGTCGGGAACTGTTGGCAGAAAAAAGTCAGTAACAAGGCCCAGTAAAGGCTCAATGAAGGTTCATTTGACTCATAGTGATAGAGTCATACAGCATGGAAACAGTCTATGCTGACCATAATCCCAAACTAAACTTGTCCCAGTTTTCTGCACTTGGCCCGTATCGCTCCAAACATTGCTGATTCATTCACTTATCCAAATGCCTTCTAAATGTTGTAACTGTACCCACATCCACCACTTCGTCTGGCAGTTCATTCCAGAAACAAACTACTCTGTTTCTTTTTTTAAAAAAAGTTTGAGGACACCCGCATGACCAAAGGCAGAGACCCACTGACTGTCCAGAGGAAAAGCAGCATCATAAATTCTGCAAGAAGCTCGAGAATTGCACTGGAGTGGCTACTCCGAGGCACCCATGTGATTCTTCCAGAGTATTTATTGTGTATTATGTTTAAACATCCGGTGGTGGTCTGCTTCGGTGGTACAGCTAGGGATTCCATCGGCCAGCTCAGCAACCCAGGATTCCTTTGGATGGCTTTTGTGATGCCTTCCTTCCCTGGAGGTTTCTACGGAGTTTTGTGGCTGGGTATTCCAGCAGTTCAGAATGGTGTTCTTGCAGTGCTGTGCCTTGTCCCGAACCCAGGAACTGGGAGCTGAGCAAAGATGAACTTTGTCTTAATTTCTTTTTCTTTTCATCTACACCTAATGTTCCTAATATAGGTGCTGTAGTATGGTGACTTAAACACTTTTCACTGTTTTCTTCTGTGACAATAAATGATGATCTGATTCTATCCTTGCACATAAGGTGCTCAAGGGACTTGGCCAACATCTGAACCCTTTTACTCGTCTCCCTGAGCAAGATGACAATTTATTTTCTGATGAGTATTCCTTCAGTGATAAAAGCTTTTCTTAGTTCTCCCTGGTTGCCTGCCTCCCTTTGTGTACAATGATTATAAGCAGATTAACCCTATAAATAGGCATAATGCATAACCTTCATGCCAAAGCCCACATTACAGGTCAGTACTAAGTTAGCAAAGGCAGGAGAGAAAAGATAAGTCAGGAAGGCCTCTCTGATGAAGGGTCTCGGCCTGAAACGTCAGCTTTTGTGCTCCTGAGATGCTGCTTGGCCTGCTGTGCTCATCCAGCTTCACACTTTGTTATCAGGAAGGCCTTGAATTTGTTTTACAGTTTAATTAGATCTTGGCCAATTTGCTCCTCAAATCCATTTATCCACCTTCACTCCTTGCTACCCAAACCAACAAAGTCAATCAAACTCGACGTTGGATGCAACATTTGACCCACAGATTTTTGGGAGAGAATTCCAGATTTACCATACCTTAGCAAGCATCATAAAAGAGGACTGTAGAAGGTTCTTCACGAAGGTGAAATGGAAAAGATGGTTCTTTACAAGCAGAAATGGGACAATTAAACAATTGCTTTGTGTCTGCCTTCATGGTGGCTGATATTGTAATTCTGGGAGATTTTCTAAGGAACCAAGGTTCTTGTGAAAACGAAGAACTGAAGGTGGTTAGTAATAATAATGCTGGAGAATGGTGACTTTGTGCACTTTTCACTGTACTCGTATATTCCTGAACTTGAGTATGCATGACAATTAAATCTAAATCTAAAACTAATTGGATTGAAGCTACATCTGAGAGTATTGAAGATGGTTTCTACAGCAATAGTGGACCTGGAAAGGCTCCAGCAAAGTGGAAAATAAAAAATGTAATCCCCTCATTTAGGAAGGTAAGGAGAGAGAAGATGGAGAACTACAGATTTGTTAGTTTAATGTCAGTAATAGGGAAAATTTTAGAATTTGTTATGGAGAATGTGATAACTGGATACCTAGTAAATAATGATGTGATTGGGCAGAATCAACAGTGATTTATGGAAAGGCATCATGTTACACAAAAAAAAACAAAGAAATGAGGATGCTGGAACTTGGAAACAAAATCAGAAATTGCTGGAAAAAAACTCAACAAGTCTGGCAGCATCTGGAGAGAAAGCAGAGTTAACATTTCGAGTTCAGTGACAGACAGAGAGTTCTAAAGAAGGGTCACTGGACTAACACGTTAACTTTACTTTCTCTCCACAGATGCTGCCTGATCCTGAGTTTCGCCAGCAATTTCTGATTTTGATCATGTTCAGCAAACCTGTTGGAGTTTTTGAGATAAGTTGCTTGTAGCTGAGGCAACAGAAAGCTAGTGGTATATTTGGAATTTCAGAAGACTTTAAAAGTCTAATTTCGGAGGTTGGTAAATTAACTGATAGCACGTGCGAATGGAGTAATATATTGCCATGTATTGAGAATTAGTTTACAGCTAGAACATGAGCAATATATGCGTCATTCTCAGGATGGGGGAATGCAAAGGGACAAGTGCTAGGTCCACAATCAACTATAAAAATGATTTGGATATGGGGACCAAATATAACATTTGCCAAGTTTGTTGATGTCTCCTGCTCCAATTTTATATGGGCCTATGGTTCTTTGTGTGAAGCAGTGCTTCCTGGTATCAGTATTAAATGACTGAATTCTAAAGTTAAGATGATATCTCTTGAGAACATACGGACTAAGAACAGAAATAGCTTACGTTCCTCTTATCAAATAGATCAAGACTGATCTATGCATAACAATACCTCAATGTAATATTCACTATCCATTTACTCCCTTACTACCCATCATCTATCAATCTCTACCTTGAATATTCTTGATGTTTGAACATTTATAGCTCTCCGGAGTACAAATTTCCAAAGTTTCCTAACCCTTTGAGTGAAGACATTATTCCTTAACTCAGTCCAAAACAGCTACTCATTATGCTGAATTGTGAATACTGGTTCCAGAATGTGCAGGCCCAGGCCAGCAGCTTCTTGGCATTTACCCGATTAAAAAACAGTTAAACTGTTATACACTGCATTGATACCATCGATCATTCTTGTAAATGCCAGTGATTTTTTTTAAGAAAAGTATTTATTCACAGGATGAAGGCACCACTGGCCAGGTCAGCATTTATTGCCCATCCCTCATTGCGCAGAGGGCAGTTAAGAGTCAACCATATTGTTATGGGTCTGGAGTCACATGTAGGCTAAACCAGAGAAGGATGGCAGTTTCCTTCCCTAAAGGTCTTTGGTGAAACAGATGGGTTTTTTCCCTGATAATTGGCCATCATTAGACTTTAATTCCAAAATTATATTTGGCTGTGGCAGGATTCAAAACCTGGGTCCCTAGAACATTATCTGGGTCTCTGGATTAACAGCCCAGTGATACTACCACTAGGCTGTTGTCTCAGTTTGCTTGATTTAGGGTCAAAGCATCCCTACAATGCAGATAGAGGCCATTCATCCCATTAAGAACATTGAACATAGAACAATACAGTGCAGAACAGGCCCTTCGGCCCTCGATATTCCGCCGACCTGTGAACTAATCTAAGCCCAACCCCCTACATGATCCCATCATCATCCATATGCTTATCCAAGGACTGTTTAAGTCTGCACCAGTCCTCTGAAAGGCAATCCACCCAGAACCCCACGAAATCCCTGTAATTCCGCACTTAACATGGCCAGTCAACCTAACTTGCGATTCTTTGGACTGTGGGAGGAAACCAGAACAACTCGAGAAACCCACGCAGGCACAGAGCGAAACTGCACACAGACGGTTGCCCAAGGTCAGAATTGAGCCCAGGCCCCTAGCACTATGAGGCAGCACAGCTAACCACTGAACCACTATGCCATTCAAAGCAAGCCTGCATTGGCATGGACAGGATGTCTATTACAACACAATAAACTATAAATCGGTTCAAGCAATGAGTGCAATCACAGTCCAAAGATATGCACGCTAGTTGGATTGGCTATGCTAAATTGCCCACAGTATTCAGGCTAGGTGCATTTGCTATGGAAAGTGCAGGAATAAGATTAGGGGATGGGTTTGGTTGGGATGCTCTTCAGAAGGTCTGTGTGGACTCATTGGGCTGAATGGCATGTTTCTACACTGTGGGGGTTTCTTTGGGATAACAGCAGTAATAGTTGGAGCAGAGGGTTAAGGATGGTTAGTTTGCCCTTCCTCATTGGCTTAAAATAAGAAAGACTCCCTCCACACTCTCTCACTCCTCCAAAGCCATTCCTTTTCTAGAAGCAATGACATACAAGCCTGAAGGCAGTCACTCTGGGACAAACCCTGGCATGTTCAACTGCACAGGCATTGTAACTCCATCCAACCCATCCCACCCACTGATAGGACTGTTTTTACATTGGACACCTCTCCCATCCCAGGGATCAATCCACTGAGATAACAAGGTATAGAACTGGATGAACACAGCAGGCCAAGCAACATCAGAGGAGCAGGAAGGCTGACATTTTGGGTTGAGACCAAAGGGTCTTGGCCTGCTGTGTTCATCCAGCTCTACACCTTATTATCTCAGATTCTCCAGCATCAGCAGTTCCTACTATCTCTGGCCAATCCACTGACCCTGTTTCGCATCCCTCCTTGGGTAAGGAAATGGGCACTACAGATATTATTCTGGTGTGATCTCATTAAATTCCTATACAATTAAATTAAGAACTGAAGCATTAACAAAAGGAGACCAGACTTTGAAGTTTTAATGCCTTGCACTCAACAAGTCCATCTTCTCTCACGCTGTGATAACAAGGTGTAGAGCTGGATGAACACAGCAGGCCAAGCAGCATCAGAGGAGCAGGAAAGAGCTCCTGAAATGCTGCTGGGCCTGCTGTGTTCACTCAGCTTCACACTTTGTTATCTCAGCTTCTCCAGCATCTGCAGTTCGCATTTTGTCTCTTGCCGCAATTGGTTTTACCAAAGGCTAATCGACAATTAGTTTTCCTGATTGCTGGCTGTGGTTTGGATCTGGAGTTAAAAGCTAGTTTTATTAACAGCGAACACAAAAGTCCCATTATGATTGTAAAAAGCCAAGTTCCACACTAATCAGCTAACCCAAGTTCTGCTTTAACATCCTTTAGGGAGGGAAATCTGCCATCCTTACCCAGTCTGACCCCTTTGCGACTCCAGCACCACCATGCCCTTTTCTGCACCCTCCATTGAACCAGGGCTGATCCCCTGGCTTGATGGTAATGGTTGAGTAGGGGACATACTAGCACAGTATGGATGCCCAGCCTTGAGTTGCTATATCTGTTTGAAGTCTATCCAATTAAGCGCAGTGACAGTGCTACACAACACGATGGAGGGTATTCTCTATGTGAAGGTGAGATTTTGTGCAGTGGGCACTGATACTGTCATGGCATTCAACAACATTCTTATTGGTAGCTGGTTAGCAAGGTTAGGTCACATGGATCCTGGCAGAGTTAGCCAATTGGATACAAAATTGGCTTGAAGGTAGGATGGTGGTAGAGTGTTGTTTTTCAGACTGGAGGCCTGCATCCAGTGGTGTGCCAAAAGGTTCGGGGCTGGGGCCTCTGCTATTCGTCATTTACACCAATGACGTGGATGTGAACATAGGAGGTATGGTAAGTCTGCAGATGATGGTGTTGTGGATGGTGAAGAAGATTATCTCAGAGTACAGCTTAGAGGGATACGGGTTAAATGCTGGCAAATGGGACTAGATTAATTTGAAATATCTGGTCGGCATAGACGAGTTGGACTGAAGGGTCTGCTTCCATGCTGTACTCTGTGACTAGCTAAATGTGAGGTGCTGCATTTTGGTAAGGCAAACCAGGGCAGGACTTTGATAGTTGATGGTAAGGTCCTGAGGAGTGTGGCCAAACAATGAGACCAGTGGGCGCAAATGCTAAGTTCCTTGAAAGTAGAATCACAGGTAGACAGGGCAGTGTAGAAGGTGTTTGATACAGTTGTCTTCATTGGTCAGTACGCTGAGTGTAGGAGTTAGGACATCATGTTGTGGCTGCACAGGACATCGGGGAGGTCAGTTTTGGAATAGCGCGATCAATTCTATCTCGTCTCCCTGATATGGGAAAGATGTTGTTAAACTGGAAAGGTGCAGAAAAGATTGACAAGGGTTAGAGGGTTTGAGCCACAGGGAGATGCTGAATAGGCTGGGGGTATTTTCCCTGTAGCATCAGAGGCTGAAAGGTGACCCTAGACAGGTTTATAAAATCATGAGGGGCATGGATAGGGTAAATAGACCAAGTGTTTTCTCTGGGATAGAGGAGTCCAAAGCTAGAGGGCATAGGTTTAAGGCGAGAGGAGAAAGAATTAAAAAGGACTTAAGGGGCAACTTTTTCATGCAGAGGATGGTGTGTGTGTGGAATGAACTGCCAGAGGAAGTGGTGGAGGCTGGTGCAATTACAATATTTATAAGGCATCTGGATGGGTACATGAATAGGAAGGATTTAGAGGGATATGGGCCAAATGCTTGCAGATGGGACTAGGTCAGATTTCAAAATCTGATTGACACAGACAAGTTGGGCTGAAGGGGTCTGTTTCCTTGCTGTACAGCTCTTTGACTCTACAACTGATACAACTGTGTAGCTTGCTGGGCCATTTCAGAGGACAGCTGAGAGTCAGGAGAGTTTGGAGTCACAGGTCAGGATGGCAGATTCCTTCCCTGGAGGGCATTAGTGAGCCAGATGGATCTTCCCCATAAATTGACTCATGGGTCATCGTTAGATGATGATGTCGTCATTGGACTCTCATATTCCAGACTACTAAAAAAAAGTAACTGTTGAATTCAAATTCCGCCATCTGCTATAGTGGGATTTGAATGCAGGCCCCCAGATCATTAGTTGAGTTTCTGGATTAATAGGCTAGTGATAATAGCATTAGGCCATCCTGGATGTTCCTTATGAGTAGCAAATACTGGCCTTGATAATGACAAGTGCATCAAATGGACAAAGAATACATTTCTGATTGAATGTTCTGTGATTCATGTACAAGGACAGTTATGACTCTCTAATTATCAGCATTTCCTAGTCTGGCATGGTTTTAAAACCTACGTTAGTACAAGCTTTTGCAAAGCTTATAATTAACCCATTGTTTGCATGTTACAATCTACATTGAGTTCTCTCCATTGAGGTAGAGGATACTTTCCTATCAGAGCCTATAATTATTTGAAAGGAAAATACTGTGGATCTGAAATAAATCCAGAGAATGCTGGAGAAACTCAGCAGGTCTGACAGCATCTTGGCTGAGAGAAACAGTGTTAATATTTCAAGTTGATTATGATTCTTCAGAATCCCATAATTATCGAACCCTTGATTAACTTCCTCAATATTTTTAATAAATCTATTCAGGGATGGTAGGACTAACCTCTGGAGAAGGTGAGAGTTGCACCTGGGCGTCCTGGGCCAGACATATGGACACTACATATGGAACCACAAGAACCTTTCAGTTGATGATTGATGCAGAAGTGAATACCTGTCACATTTAAGGAACACACTCTCATTATTTAAACCTTTTCGCCTCATTTTATTTTGTGTTGCATCCTTCCTGAAATGCATTCCCAGAACTGAATGCAATTTCTGCCACCGGGGTCTGACCCAATCTCCAGCTGAGAAAGAATATTTGTATCCTTTTTGAGTCGTCATTTTTCCCTCTCGGAACCAAAGATTCAATAATGCGTGTGCCAGTGTATTGACTGTCTATTTCACAGTGTGAGGGAGTCATCATAGATCCAAACACCCTGATCCAACCCTAACCTCACTGACTCCTGCCCTGATGTGGAATCATCCTATGCCCTCCCACATGTGCAACAAAACCTTTTGAAACAAAACCTGCGGGCCAATTGTGTAAAATGATAACACTAACCCTAACTCTAACTATAACCCTGACCCTAACCCTAACCCTAACCCGAACCAACTGTACCCCTAACTCTTACTATTACCCTGACTCTAACCTTAACCTGAACTAACTATAACCCTGACTCAAACTATAACCCTAACCCTAACTCTAACTCTAGCCCTAACCCTAACCCTAGCTCTAACTCTAACCGTAACCCTAATCCTAACCCTAACCCTAATCCTAACTCTAACTCAGCTTTGAGCAAAATTTCCTGCCTTTGTGAAAGCACTTCCATTATTCAAAATTAAAATGTTGTTAACTCTGATGTTTCTTCAATGTGCAAGATGGGGATCAATAAAAATGTGTGTTTAACCTTTGGAAAAAAGAAGGTGTTTAATTGATCCAGAACTAAAGAAATAGCCACAACTTGGATGTATATAATACTTCCTGTTTGGTAAAACAGGCCAAGACCCACCACCGGGGCATTAAAGATATCCTGGAATGTTTGCAGTCAGCAGGTCTTAAGGGTTGTCAGACAAGGATGAAAACGTTGAGTTAGACAGGTTTAATGGGAATATCCAAAACTGAGCAAACAAGCAGCTGAAGGTATGGGCAGTAATACTGAAGCAATTACAGCCAGGGCACCCCAAAAAGGAGAAGAAGTCTAAAACTGTTAATTTTGAGGCAATGCCAGATGAGAAACCAACTTCAGCCTGTGAACACAGGCAATGAGGGGGTGAATGGAGACTTTCTGCAGCTTAAGGCATAGCCAGCAGCATTTTGCTTGACCTCAGGAGTACAGGACCAGCTAGCAGAGCATCAGAATAGTTAAAGTTAGAGATAACAAAGCCTGAGGTAAGACTGATCTCCAGCCAAATTACAACAGGGGTACGGACAGCAATTTGTAATGTGGTGGGAGCTGGTGTGAATGTTACAAGAGGCTTGGGCTAAAGTTCTTGAGTAGGCCCGAGGGTCAACAGCCTGATGATTTCCCACTCTCGCTGCTTGTTGTAACTCCAGCCCCTTTTTTAACAGCATCTCACTTGACTGCAGGTATCTATGAGCAATGATGAAGTGACAGATCGAAACAGCCTTCAGGCCCAGAATTAATGCATCCATCATTGAATTTCTCAGCGGTGAAATGACTAATAGACATTGTCAACTGTTTACGGTCCATCATCTTAATCTGCGTTACGTCAGGTCCTGAGCAGATGGGCCTCGTTTATTGTAGCTTTGTGGCTGAGGTGAAAAATGTTGATTGTCACTCATTGCCAGGGACGCAGTTGTGCGTAGATCCAATCAGTCACATTAGCTTTTGTCCAGCCCCCACCAGGCACTTCCATCCTTGGTTAGTCACTGTGTTTTTGCCTATCCAATTGTCTTTGATTGTTTAAACTATGCCCAAAGCAATGTGGAAATAATGTTTGAAAAGCTTCGTACATAATTGCACACCCTACAGACCAACACAAATCTCAACCTTTTGCTGAAATAAAACTCATGATACCTTTTAGATGTGGATTGAGTTCATCAACTAACTCAGACACACAGCCCATTTCCATTCCCATTACAACCTGTTCCCTAATTATATTTTTCTCATTTTTAATTGAATAAAAATTTGCAGATATATTTAATCAATCTGTTCAGAGATTTTAGACAAAAAAAAACCCCAAAGAACTGCAGATGCCTGAAATCGGAAAGAAAAACAGAAATTGCTGAAAACAAAAACTCAGCCGATCAGGTAGTAAGTGTGGAGAGAAAGCAGAGTTAATGTTTCAGATCCAGTCACCCCTCTTCAGAACATTTTCATGAGACCATGGTACAGGAGCATCTTACCAAACAAGAACTAATCTATCTCTGTCTTAAATGCTCTCAATTATTTGGCCTCCACAGCCCTCTGTGGCAATGAGTTTGGCAGTTTCACCACCCTCTGGCCGAAGCAATTCCTCCTCATCGCAGTTCTAAAGGGTCGTCACTTCACACTGAAGCTTTGCCCTTGAGTTCTGGTCTCTCCAAGTGGAAACATCTTCTCCACATCCACTTGACCCAGGCCTCTTAGTTTTCTATAAGTCTCCCCATTTAGAAAACAGTTTACACTTCTATTCTTCTCTTTACCAAACTGCATAACCTCACACTTTCCCACATTGTATTCCGTCTGCCACTTCTCTGCCAATTCTCCTAGCCTGTCCAAGTCCTTCTGCAGCCTCCCTGTTTCCTCATCATGACCTGTTCTTCCATCCATCTCCTTGTCATCTGCAAGTGTGGCAATTATACCCTCAGTTCCTGTGTCCACATCATTAATGTATAGTACAAATAGTTGTGACCGTTGCAAAACTCCATTAGTCATTAGCTGCCATCCCTTTACCCTTACCCTCTGCCTCCTGCCAGTCAGCCAATGCCAGTAACTTGCCCCTAACCCTACAGGCTCTTATCTTATTTAGCAGCCTCCTGTGTGGCACCTTGTCGAATAAGAGAAAACCTAACCATCGGCCTCTTGACAATAAGGTGAGGAATCCTGCAGCGAGTAACTCCCCTCCTGGCTCCCAAAAGCCTGTCCCACTATCTACAGGGCACAAGTCAGGAGTGTGATGGAATACTCCCCACTTGCCTGGATGGGTGCAGCCCCAACAACACAGAAGATGTTTGATCCCATCTAGGACAAAGCAGCCTGCTTAATTAGCACCACATCCACAAACATCCTCTTCCTTTACCAGCAGAGGACCATGGAACAGTATGCACCAGTGTGTGTGAAAGGCTAATATTTATTGTCCACTTCTAATTGCCCTGGACAATGCGGTGCTGTGTGTTGACACACAATACTGCTAAGGGTGGAATTTGAGGATTTTGACCCAGTGACAGTGAAGGAACAGCGATATATTTCCAATTCAAGACAGTAAATGATTTGGAGGGCAACCTGCGGGGTTGGTATTCCCACATATCTGCTGGCCTGGTCCTTCCAGATGGAAGTGGTCATGGATTTGGAAGATGCTGAATAAGGATCTTTGGTGAATTTCTGCAGTGCATCTTTTGGATAGTACACACAGCTGTTACTGAGCGTCAGGTTGAAGAGAGTGAATGCTGAGGATGGTGGATGGGGCAGCAATCAAGCAGGCTGCATTGTCCTGGATGGACCTGGGCTTTTCGAATGTCGTTGGAATTGGACTCAAGTGTAGATTATTCCATCACACTCCTGGATTGTGCCTTGTAGATGGTGGACAGGCTGTCGCGAATGACACTTGATAAAATGATGAGCATTCACTGCTTAAAACACTCACTTTCTTCACACATACACAGAAACACTGACTAACAATTTCTCAACATGCTCTATAGTGCTTGCTAGTCTCATCATTTTGGAACACTTGCACTTGGCTGAATAATTAATTTTGCTCCCATTGTAAACTCAAGTGTAAAATGTTGTTCAGATGCCATTTTTGTGATGAGGCTGGAATTGTCTGCATTGTG
Source organism: Stegostoma tigrinum (assembly GCF_030684315.1). Taxonomy (NCBI): domain Eukaryota; kingdom Metazoa; phylum Chordata; class Chondrichthyes; order Orectolobiformes; family Stegostomatidae; genus Stegostoma; species Stegostoma tigrinum. Next base: position 5,572,532 of record NC_081374.1, read on the forward strand.
ACAGTATAATTCATCATTCTGAAAAATTCATCACAACAGCAGCAATGCAATGGAAGGGAACTCACGAATACCCAAAGGTTTGTGAGTGAGAGACTCAGAGAAAATAGAGGGTGATTCATTTTCATCTCACATGGTGTGCATTAGTACAAGGTGGGTTTGAGCTTTTACACTGTCCTTGCCTTTGCTCACTCTGAGGTCACTCACCAGCTTTAAAGAGAAAGTTGGACTGCAGCTTTCAGATTCTGCGCCTTTGCTGGTAAACGTGGAAATCCACAATTGTTTGCTTGATTTGCCCTGTTCACCCCTAATCTTCACTTTGCTGCAGAACTGAACAGTCAAATCCAACATGAGGCAGATCAGATACTGATTGAGCACACCAGAGCAAGATAGGGCTGGCCCATTCGAGTGTGAACAATTTTTAAACAGTGTGATAAGTCTTAATTATCACCAAACAGCCTCCCTAGCCCCGAAATCTTGGTTTTGTTAATGTGGGTTTCATTCTTTTAAATTTTAATTGTTGTTGGAGTTTAGAAAAAATATAAAAATGGGAAGAAAAGTCATTTTGTCCTTATTTTTGTGTCCTTTTATCTCTCTTGATTAATCCGATGTTTCCTACCCCTGTTTCACTTTCTGTATTTGATTTGACAACTAATGCAATATTTTAACGTGTAATTCTTAGTTTGCACTTTGCACAGTTCAGTCAGGATTCTTCAAAGTGACAGTTTTATTGGGTGGCTTTCTCTGCTCTGCTGGAGATACCCTGTCATGTACACCAGGCTAAAACAATCATTGTCAATTGTATAAATGTTTATGAAATGTCAATGGCTTGCAGAACAGCTGTAAATGTAACATGTTGCAAGTTAAGTATCATTTGTTCACTGTCAATGTCAAAATCTGGGCCACGCTCTCTGAGTGGCATTGAAATAGCTAATCGTGAGTGATGAACTTGCCCTGGTCATCCTCCTAACCTCGATCCACCTTTCCTACATGCCTGCGCCAGAAAATTTCCCCTAATTCTTGACCAGTTATTTTTATCCCTCGTAACTAGATCCCAATCTTATCCCACAATCCTGGGTCCAGCCTTCAACTGAACTCTTCTGTCAGTCTTCCCTACTCTGCTATGCCATAGCCTTCCCCCACACTATCGCTCCCACTCAATGTGGCTGTTTGTCCCAACAGCCTTTTATTTAAATTCATTCATGGCATCTGGGCATTGCTGGCTTAGCCCAGAATTTATTGCCCATCCCTAATTGCCTAGGGGGCATTAAGAGTCAACCACGTTGTTGTGGGTCTGGAGTCACATATAGTTCAGACCAAGTAAGGACGGTAGTTTCCTTCCCTAAAGGACGTTAGTGAACCAGATGGGTTTTTGCAACAATTGACAATGGCTACATAGTCACCATTACTGATGGATTAGTTTTCATATTTTTAAATACTTAGATATAAATTCTATCACCTATATTGGTGGGGTTTGGACCCATGTCCCCTGGACATGAGCATGTGCCTCTCAAACACTAGTCCAGCAGCATTATCAAGTGCCATTAGTGAGCCCTGGTGAGGTACCACAGGGCTTTCTTTGGCCAGCCCAGATGCCACTAGCCCCAACCTGAAATGGAAAGTTTACACAGAAAAACATTGGGTGAGGTTGATGGTGATGGGATTGGGGGAAGCAGTCAATGAAATCTGAGCCCACCTCCATCTCCCACCCCTGGTTCTTCAACTGTGTTCATTTCCTATTTCAATTGCAGCTTGTTCCGACTGGGTGCTTTTGAGTCGAATCTTCATTTTCAGTTGCACATTTCAAAATAGTTAGTGGATCGCAAAAGAAATATGAGAGTCAATGGGATCCTCTACACCACACATACACAAGCATCATAAATAGGAGTGGGCCCTTCAGCGTTTCGAACATGCTTCTCCTTCCAGCACCACCTTCTGGCTCGGTCATTGTGTCCTCCAATTTCCCAATTCCCAACAGTCTCTGGGATTCACGATGAAGTTTGTGCCATGTATAGGCAGGGTGGTTAAAAAGGTGTTTGACACGCTTGCTTTCACTGCTCAGTCCTCAGTGTAGTAGCTGGGGTTGCACAGGATATTGGTGAGGCTTCTGGAATACTGTGCCCAGCTCTGGTCACCCTAGTTACAAGAAGGATATTATTAAGCTGGAGAGGGTTCAGAAGAGATTTACCAGGATGTTAGTGGAAATGGAAGGTCTGAGTTATAAAAACAGGCTGGATAGGCTGGAATATAGAAGGTTGAGAGACAACCTGTTAGAAGTTTATAAAATAATGATAGGTATAGGTAAAGTTACTGGTAGTTGGCTTTTGCCTAGGATGGGGGTTTTCAAGTTTAGGGAGCACATTTTTAAGGTGACAAGAGAGAAATTTAAAAAATAAATGAGGGACAAGTCTTTACACAGAGGGTTGTTCACAGAGGGAATGAGGTGTCCTGAGGAAGTGGTGGATGCTGGGTACAATTACAATGTTTAAAAGACATTTGGATAGGTTCACAAATAAGAAAGTTTTGGAGGGATATGGGCCAGGAGCAGGCAGGTGGGACTAGTTTAGTTTAGGATTATATTTGGCATGGACTGGTTGGACCAAAGGGTCGGTCTCCATGCTGTATGACTCTATGGCTGTATGAATCTATAACTCTGAATGAGAAACATGGGGATATCGCCAGGATGAACCAGGGATCTCCAACACAAAGCTTAGTGGTTAATAAACCAGCTTCATAATGTCGAACCTGAATGGGCTTAGTGCAGATTTTGGGACAGGAATTTTCTCCCGAGCCAGAGGAGTGGTTGAGTTTTGTTTTGCTTACATACCTTGCCTTATGACAGCAAACAGGCTCCAATTTTTCCTACATATTGGTTTCGATTTTTCCAGTGAGGAAGTACTGCTGTGAGATGGTGCATCAGCCTTGGAAATGATTCTGTTGCCAATGGTGCCATTGAGAATCTGCAGCTGATTCTGCTTCATGGCAGCCAACACAGTTCATAAATGGGCAAATCCCATTAAATTAGAGAACAAAGGATGTCACAGACTGAGCAAGTCCCATTGCATGCAGCAATGTGACTGTAGTGTTTGGGTTGGTAATGGGCTGGACATTACACACTGCCTCTCAATGTTTTTCTGGCAGGGAGCCATGTACTCAAACCTATTCCCCTGCCTGTAATTTTCATTCCACAGAATTTTAACTTGCCACTTTGGTGACCAGTTTGCTTGGGTAAATTTTAGACTGTTCTTCTCATGATTTTGAACATGTCAATCGCGTTACCTCAAAATCTTTTTTCCAAAATAAACTCCCAACTTCCTAAGCCTGGGCAGTGTTATGGAACAGAGAGACCTAAGGGTACAGGTTCATAGTTCCCTGAAAGTGGAGTCACAGGTAGACAGGATGGTGAAGAAAGCTGTCGGCCTGCTTGCTTTCATCGCTCAGAGCATTGAGATAGGAGTTTGGACAGCTTATTGCAACTGTCCAAGACCTGGGTGAGACCGCATTTGGAATACATGTGCAGGCCTGGTCACCCTACTATACAAAAGGACATATTAAGCTAGAAAAAGTGCGGAGAAGATTTGCTAGGATGGTACCTGGACTATAAGGTTTGAGTTAATAGGAGAGGATGGGACGTTTCCCCTGTAACATAAGAGGCTGAGGGGTGGCCTCTGAAAGGTATGTAAAATCATGAGAAGTATACATAAGGTAGATAGCTGACAGCTTTACCCCTTGTTAGGAGAGGATAAAACCACTAAGCATAAATTTAAGATGAGAGGGGAGAGATACAAAAAAGTCCAGACGAACAATTTTGTCACACAGACCATGCTGAGTGTTTGAAATCAGCTGCCAGCGGTAAAGATGGAAGCAAATACAATTTCATCATTGAAGAAATATTTAGACAGGTACATGGGCGGGATAGGTATGGAGGGATAGGGACCAAACACAGGCCAATGCATTTAGTTTAAATTGTGAAAATGGGGGGCATGGGCAAGCTGGGATGAAAGGCCTGTTTCCATGCTGTAGACCTCTATGACTCTATGGCATCCTAATCTCTCATTTTCCAAAACCATCTGTGGAAGAAAGGAATTCTACTAGGTTATTGCATCCCTTGTACTTCTTCGAAGCATCCCAAGCCCTTACCCTAGATTGATTTCTGGTGCAGGTTGTATGTGTGCAATGGAAGATCCACAGTGCCATGAAATTTCATTTGTTTTGTGTGTGTTTTTCACAGTTTAGGGAGAAACATAGATGCAGATATGAGGAAAACACACTGATCTTCCTTTTTATTCATTCAATCTTCACTGTTTGGGCCTAGCATTTATTGCACATCCCCAATTGCCCAGAGGGCAGTTAAGAGTCAACCACATTACTGTGGGTCTGGAGTCACATGTAGGCCAGTCCAGATAAGGATGGCAGTTTTCCTTCCTAAAGGGCATTAGAACACCAGATACGCTTTTCTGACGATGAACAATGGCTTCATGGTCATCATTAGACTCCTAAATCCAGATATTTATTGAATTCAAATTCCACCATCTGCTGTGGCAGGATTCAAATGTGGGTCCCCAGAACATTACTAGGTTTCTGGATTAACAGACTAGCGATAATGACAGTCTGCCACTGCCTCCCCCAAGCAGTCCAGTGGGACCTTTGGAATTGGCAGAAAGAGACATTGATAGAGTCATACAGCACAGAAACAGACCCTTCAGTCCAACCAGTCCATACCAATCATAATTCCAAACTAAGCTAGCCCCACCTGCCTGCTCCCATATCCCTCCAAACATTTCCCATTCTTGTACTTATCCAGAAGCCTTTGAAACATTGTTACTGCGTCCACATCCACTACTCACTCTGGAAGTTCTTTCCACACACAACCCACTCCCTTGTGTAAAAAAAAATTGTTTTTTTAAAATCTTTCTCCTCTCACCTTAAAAATATACCTTCTAGTCCTGAAACCACCCATCCTGGGGAAAAGACATCTACCATTAACTCCATCAATGGCCCTCATCATTTTATAAACCTCTACAAAGTCATTCCTCAAACTCCTACACTCTAATGGAAAAGGGCCTCACCTTTCCAGCCGCCCTTAGATCTCAAACCCTCCTTATATTCCCAGCAACATCCGGGTAATTTTTTCTGAATTCTAATAATATCCTCCCTATTGTTCCAGCAGTGACACTAAAAGTTCTGTCCCATCTATCTGTGAGGTCAGACAGGGCCTGGTTTTGATGTCTCACCCAATAGATAGCATCCTGACAGTGCAGCTCTTCCTACGGACTGCACAGGACGATCAGCCTGAAATTTGTACTCAAATTTCCCAATGGAACTTCTTTTTCTATGTGTTCACAGGATGTCGGCATTGCTGGCTAGGATGGCACTCAGATCCGCTGAGAATCAACCACGTTGCTATGGGCTTAGAAACACCTGTAAGCCAGGTCAGGTAAGGGTGGCAGATTTCCTGCGCTAAATGGCATTAGTGAACCAGATGAGTTTTAATGATGATTGACATGATCATCACTAGACTGGCATTTTTTCTGAGGGGGGAGCTGATTGCCTAGTTGTATTATCACTGGACTGTTAATCCAGAGACCCAGGTAATGTTCTGGGAACCTGGGTTTGAATTCCATCATGACCAATGGTGGAATTTGAGTTCAATAAAAATCAGGAATTGGAAGACTAGTGACGACCATGGATCCATTGCCAATTGTTGGGGGAAAAACCCATCTGGTTCACTAATGTCCTTTAGGGAGGGAAACTGCCATCTTTACCTGGTCTGGCCTACATGTGACCCTAGACCCACAGCAATGTGGTTTACTCTTAACTGCCCTCTGGGCAATTAGGGATGGGCAGTAAATGCTGCCTGGTCAGTGACACCCTCATCCTGTGAATGCTTTTTAAAAAAAATCCAAATTTTCGTCGAGTGCAATTTTTTATACCTGATGCAGTAGGACTTGAACCTCTAACCCAGGCACAATACAGCTACCCAATGAGGCATGTCTGACAGTTTTTAGTCCTGTCTCCTCTTTGGACGATTACTTTCTAATTCAGAACATCAAGATCTGGCAAAAAAAGTAGAAAATTGGGGCAGGAGTAGGCCATTTGGCTCTTCAGGTCGGTTCCATCAACCAATATGATTGTGGCTGATCATCCAAATCAGTCCCCTGTTCCTGCTTTCTCCCCATAACCTTTGATCCTATTAATCCTAAGTACTATAGCTAACTCTGAATGAGTATGAGCCGCTTGAGATATTTTAACATATTGAGGGTACATATGGCATTCAACCCTTAAATGGAATTCCCAACTTGTTGTGGACTGTGATGACATAGAGAATATTGATGTAGAGAGGCTTTTCTGAAGAAGGGTCCAGGCCCGAAACATCAGCTTTCCTGCTCCTCTCATGCTGCTTGCCCTGCTGTGTTCATCCAGCACTACACCTTGTTATCTCAGATGCTCCAGCACCTGCAGTTCCTACTCTCTCTGGAGAATATTGTGCGGTTTTTGATGATATCCCTGACCCTGAACCAATACCCATTTGAACTAGATGTGAAAATGATAGCAGACTAAGCTAACATGACATATTGAAAGCATTAATGGAACACTTGCTTGTCAGAACTGAAGCAGTTAGTGGGAGAATGTGAAATGTCTCGTCTCATAATGAAGTTCATGCACAGCTGCACCAGACTGTGAAAGGAAAATGAGCTGATTACAAACAATTCTCCCACTGGGCCAGGGCAATCTGCAGATCTCAACTCCGATCCCTGGTCTGTGTGCAGTTAAGATCATCCCAGTTCAGACTAGTACAGTCACCCTCATTCCCAGACATCTGATCCTGCAGCAAAATTACTCCTTAATCTTAAGTAGTTCTTAATAAGTATAAGTGTGGCCCTTAGTGGAAAGATTGTAGGAAGGAATATAGTTCAAAGAAAATTCGAAATTGCTGCAGAAACTCAACAGGTAAGCAGCATCAGTGGAGAGAGAAATGGAGTAAATATTTTGGGTTCAGTGACCGTTCTTGGAATATTGTTTGGGTCACTGGACTCGAAACGTTAACTATCTGTTTCAGATCTTCAGCATCTGCAGTTCTTTGCTTTATTATAAAGGACTGTAGCTGTCTGTCTCCAATGACTCTTCACTAATTAATATTTAAGTTCATTAGTGGGTGAGGAGAGACAGGACTAAGTGAATAATGGGTTAGAAGCAGGAGGCCATTCAATCTCTTGAGACTGTTCCATTGTTCAGTATGGTTTCTACTTTGCTCTTTATCGTTTAAACCCTCTTATGCTTCAATTCTATTAAAGAGTTTCTCTATCTCAGCCTTAAAAATACTCAATGATCCATCCAGCACTATCAGAATGATCATCTGAGACGGAAACTCTCCTCATCTCCATCTTCAACAGGTGACCCCAGATTTTTAAACCATTCCCCTAGTTCTAATCTCCCTCACAAGGGGAAACATCATGTTAGCACTCATCCTATCAAGTCCTCTCAGGATGGTACATAATTTTCTAACGATCACATCAAATCCTAAACCCCAGAGGATACAGGTCCAACCTGTTCAACCCCCTTTACTTCAACAATCAGTCAAGTGATTGTGTAACTAATGCAATTGTGAAACAGAAACAGAAGCTTCCGGAGAAGCTCAGCAGGTCTGGCAATATCTGTCGAGAGAGAAACAGGATTAGCGTTTTGAGTCCAGTGAGCCTTCGTCAGGTTGTTTTATTCTATTTTGAGGCAATTATGTCTTTTGTATAATGAGGAGATCAAGGACTGTACAGGTAGTTCTGCTATAACGTGATATTTATTGTGTGGCCTCGCGCTAAAGAAAATTGCTGTAGCAAATCGCGTTGTAGGGAAATCGGTATAGAAAATTGCTCTACCTGTACAGCAGAAAGTTTGCCTTTTCCAGAAGGGTCTAGGCCCGAAACGTCAGCTTTCCTGCTCCTCTGATGCTGCTTGGCCTGCTGTGTTCATCCAGCTCTACACCTTGTTATCTCCACTATTCATCAATCTTGTTACAGTCAATTCACATTAACGAAATACATGTTACAGTAGACTACCCGTACAACTAGTGTAGTTTTATTCAGAATGTTGTGGAGTACAATCCTTCTTTCTCGTCCTTGGAGGCTACTAGAGTATAGCAAAGAAATTCACGCGGATTTGTGTAAGGTAGTTCTAAGAACGGTCAGCATTAGCATTAAAACACAAAGCTCTGCAGAAACAGACATAAGCCTGCAGCTCATAAATAATAAATTGCACCATTCTCTCCATACGCATTAGCCTAGATAGGAGAGATCTGTCACCCTAACAATACACATGCTACAGGAGCTGAGCACTGCAGCCAAAAGAGATTGATTTTAAAGAAATGATGTAGATCTGTGTCCTGAGCAGTCTGGTGAAAGCAAAGTATCAAGTAAAATGCAAGACCTGACAGAGATTATAGACTGTGTTCAGAACCTAGACTTCCTTGTTTAATTGTAAAATGGACTCAACTGAATTAAACTGTGGCCACCACTAATCACATGGTACAAGTTGACTACATTTTCTGGGAAGTTCCATAGGTGTCACCTACTCAGAACTTAAACTCCTTCTCCAGGATCTCACATCCTTGCATTGCCTGGGCCTTGCAGTCAGCATGCACCGAACAGTGAGTGAAATGTCTCCTCAGAAGGGTGCAGTAAACAAAGGGAACAATCAAACCAATTACACCTGTAAGGCTTCTCATGGCCCACCATCTATTCCTTACAATGCACAATGGTTTTTAACCGCGGTATTGTAACTGACGCTCATTATACTTGTGGAAGTTCTAGTACTCACATCTTATCTCCTGAAATAGAGCCCTGGCTAGAAATCAATTGTTAACAGCCACACAGCCATGGATATTCATAGAGTCATACAGCATAGAAACAGGCCCTTCGGCCCTATTATGTCTATACTGACCAGCAAATGCCAAACTACACTAATCCCATTTACCTGCACTTAGTCCATTGACTGCTCTGGTCTGGCATTTTAAGTGTTCCTCCAGCCGTCTCTGTGACCTGCCTTTGCCATCCTCTCAGGCAGCACATTCCATATTTCTAGCACTTTCTGGGCTAATTGTTTTTTCTCAGATACCCTCTTAAACAATTGGCTCCTTAACTTAAACTTGTTTCCTCTGGTATTGGATACATCAATCATGGGGCTTTGCATACCTGTGTGTACCTCTGTCAGGTTAGCCTCCTCTGCTCCAAGGGAAACAAACGCAGCCTGTCCAGTCTGTCTTCATAACTGCTTTCAGTTCTGATGAACAGTCACCAGCCTCAAAATGTTAACTCTGCTTTGTCCCCACAGATGGTGCCAGGCTTGCTGACTTTCATCAGCAATTTCTGTTTTTGTTTCATATCTCCGCCGTCCTCAGTCCTTTGTTTCATCTCACCAGCACTTACATCTGATTTCAATCTTTAATCTGGTGTGAGTTTCTGGCTCTGTCACCGTTTCACACAATGAGTTCTATTTCTCAAACAGAGGTGTTTCTCTCTAAACACTAGAACACATGCTAAGGGGTAGCAAGTCGTGGCTTTCCCAAAGTGCAGAGAGCCTTTCAATGCTGAAATAATCCCTACCAGAGCAGAGGAAGCTGAAAGGAAATTTCACTGAGTCTTTTTTTTAAGTTAGAAATTATTAAAGGTTTATATAGAAGGAATAAAAAGACAAAAAATAAATTAAAGCCTCAAATATGTGTGATCTGTATGAATGACTTGAATAAAGGGACTGTACATGTGGTTATTAAATTTGCTAGTGACACCAAAATGGACAGGAGAGCAAAATTACTCAGAAGACTTTGCAGGACTTGGAAAAAGGAATTTATTCAAAGTTGGACTGGTTTCTTTAAAAGGCGTCACTGCAAGTCCACTGCAAACATTGGAGATTTTATTTTTAACAAGATTCCTGTAAATCACATAATAACTGCTTGCTTTGTTGTAGAAGCTGATTGTTGTGAAGCCCTGATTTGAACAGCTAGCTTGGACATGTGTTTGTGCTTTTGGTTCATTTCAAGGGAAACCTGTTAGGTGGAAGCTGACTTGAGGAAAGGATACTAGGAAAAAGCTGTCCAGTGGATTTCTTCAATTTTTGAAACGAAAACCCTCTTAATGAATCCACAGGAAAACCAATTTGTTCGTTGAAAGACATTTTCATTAATTACTTGTGGGATGTGAGTGTTGCTGACTGAATCAGCATTTACTGCCTGTCCCTAGTTGGCCCTGGAGAAAGTGGTGGTGAGCTGCCTTCTTGAACCGCTGCAGCCCACAATGTCATTAGGGAGGGAATTCCAGGATACAGACTCAGCGACCCTGAAGGAATGGCGGCATACTTACAAGTCAGGATGAGTAGCTTGGAGGGAAATTTGCAGGTTTTGGTGCTCTGTGTAACCTCTGCCTTTGTCCTTCTAGATGGAAGTGGTCATGGGTTTGGAATGTAAATATATTATTTTTTTTTACTGACTGTGTATGATGACTAATTTTTGCAGCTTTATTGAATAAATTTTGTGTTGATGACACACCTACGTCTGAATTTATTAAGAAACTTGGTCAACAGATCTTACTGTTTCAAACCTGGATCACTTTGGAAACACTGTTTTTGTTTTGTGTTGTAACACATGGAGCTATGGGACTCAAGCGACAGTGCACTTCTCCAGTCTCAGTTATAGCCAACGGGGAGAATTTATTTTATTCGAAGGCTTGTTCATCTGTGGAATTTTCTTTACTAAAATACAGTGGAGGCTGTAGCCAGAACCATCCTTGGGCGGCACGGTGTCTCAGTGGTTAACACTGCAGCCTCACAGCACCAGTGACCTGGGTTTGATTCCAGCCTCGGGCGACTGTCTGTGTGGAGTTTGCACATTCTCCCTGTGTCTGCATGGGCTCCCTCTGGGTGCTCCAGTTCCCTCCCACAGTCCAAAGATGTGCAGGCTAAGGTAGATTGGCTGTACTAAATTGTCCCATGGTATCTAGGTATATACAGGTTCGGTGGATTAGCTGTGGGAAATGCAGAATGATAGGGTTAGGGGTATGGGCCTAGGTAGGATGCCTTTTGGAGGATCAGTATGGAATTATGGGCCAAATGGCCTGCATCCACTCTCGGGATTCTATGACATTGAATATTTGTAAGGCTGAGTTAGAGAGATTCTTGATTCACGGCACAGTCAATTTAGAGTCAAGGTCACATTCCAAACAGGTACATATGTATCATGTGGTGATGCAGGGCTGGGGGGTGCAATTTGTGTGTTTGTATAATCATTCTAATTGAGGAATCAGAGTTCAAATACTCAATAAATTCAAATTATGATGAAAAGAGTGAGCTCACAGGGTGAAGAGGAATGTTAAAACTTGGCAGGATACTTACATCTCAGGGAGTGGTCTTCAGTGATTGTGACAAGATCAGCCAAGTGGACCTCATCGAATAGGACATCCCTGTTTGGAGCTGTTAATGTATGTGTGCGTGCATTTGAGTTAGTGTGTTTCTGTGTCTGTGGGTGTGTGTGGGGGGGGGGCGGTGGGGGGACGTAGAGTGTGTGACTGTGTGTGTCTGAGTTAGCATGTGCCTGTGTGCGTGTATCTGAGTTTGTGTGTGTGTGTGTGCGTGCGTGTGTGTGTGTCTGAGTTAGCTTGAGTTTGTTTCTGTGCCTGTGTGGGGTGTAGAGTGTGTGTGTGTGTACATATAAGGGGAGACTGAATGTGTATGTACGCGCATGTGAGTGTGTGTTTGAATGTGTGTGTGGGTATCTGTGTGTTCTGTGTGTGTGTGCGTGTATGTGTCTGTCTCTGTCTGTCTGTGTCTCTCTGTGTGTGTATGTGTGTCTGTGTGTATATCTGTCTTTGTGCATGTGTGTATCTGTCTATGTGTGTGTATCTGTGTGTGTATCTGTCTGTGTGAATGTGTGTGTCTGTGTGTGAATGTGTGTGTGTATCTGTGTGAACGTGTGTGTCTGTGTGAATGTGTGTGTATCTGCGTGTGAATGTCTGTGTGTGTGTTTGCGTGTGCGTGAATGTGTGTATGTGTGGGGCGTGTATATCTGCCTGTAAATGCATTCTGTGTGTGTGTATGTCTGTGTTTTGAATGTGCGTGTGTCTGTGTGTATGTGTCTCTGTGTGTGTATCTGTGTGTGCATGTATGTCTGTGTGTGTATCTGTCTGTGTGTATGTTTCTGTGTGTATGAATATGTCTGTCTGTGACTAAATATGTTGTGTGACTGTGTGTGAATGTCTGCGTGTCTGTGTGTGTGCCTCTGTGTGTCTGTGTGTGAGTGTGTGTGTGTGCACTATTCAAAGATTATATACGGCTGCTGCTGGACCTCACCCGAAGGTGCTTGTTGGGTGAAACCCCAGGCAAGTGTCACCAGTCGATGTCCTGAGCCTGCACGGGAGGATGAAGGGGCGAATCGGGGAAAGGAAAACCCGACAAATGAGCTGATAAATTCATCTGCGGTGGAGGTCGGAGGTGAAGGAAAATACAGCTGCGTTCAGAACAAAAAAAACCCTCTTGAAATGAAATTAAAATAATGAGAGCCCAATCTGACAAATTGCAGCAACACGCAGAGAAATGAATGATCAGAATCAGAACCACAACCCCCTAACAAAAAACACACTGGCAGAATGCGCCAGCCATCTGGCAGAGATGGTGAGAGACAGCAGAACGGCCGTGTTTTATGGTATGAAGGACAGATTCAGTCTCCGTCTGTCATTCTCAGCATCTGCTATTGAGTGAGTGTTCTGCTGTATCTTTAATTACACATCATTAGGGAAGGCGTCACGTAATGTTACGAAATAATACCCGGAAATCCAGCTGAAACAGACAGGTGTGAATGTCAACATCCACATACTTGGGAAAACCACCTCCCCTTCTCCTAAACCAACCTGAACAGCCCCCCACCCCCACCCCACAGCCGTTTCTAATCCAAGTTTAACTGTTTTGTCGCCGCTGCAGGTTCTTCTGACCCTGAGCATGTCCTTCATGGTTCCTCAGGCGTCACTGTCGGTAGGAGCTAATCTTCAGGGAGGGGAACTCAGAGGAAAATCACGCCAGGCAATTACGCTTTCCTGTCACTTCACAAGTTCAGCTCCTCTGAGCTTCCCGAAAAAGCTTTCAGCAATAGGGATTTGCGTGAATGTTATTCTTACTCAATCTTTTCAGACGCAAAACAGCATTTCCATTTTGTTTTAAAAACACAAGCAACTTTAATTCCTCAATACTGTACCTTTTGCTGTTTGGGGTCTAAATTCTGTCTGTTCTTTATTTCTTGTACACTCTCCTCTCCATTCGTTACCCTTCTCTTGTTTGTGCCTTGATTACCGGGCACTCAGCAGAAAGGACCAGTTCTCTCTCTTTCATGCCTTAGTCTAAACCCGGAATATCTTTCTCCCCCTCTGCAACCCCTTGGCCTTTTGTACTGAACCCCTGTCAAAAGTATCAGGGAAAGCATTTTCCAACACCTTTCTGAAGAATTGTCGCACTAGATCCAAAGCGTTAATTCATTTTCTCTCGCCACAGATCCTGCCAGACCAGCTGAGTTTCTCTGCCTTTGTTTCAGATATCCAGCACTCGGTGTTTTGCTTTGAAGTGACAGGTGGTTTCATTATTGTTAAAGGCGACATATAAATGCAAGTTGTTGTTGTTGGCCTGGAAGTTACCATGTAGTTTCTCTCACTCTGAATTTGATGATGTATTCATAGAATCATAGCATCCCGACTGAGTGGAAACTGTGTAACCCTTCAGCCCAAAAAGTCCACACCAGCCCTCAGAGCTTCCCACCCAGATCTATTCTCCTACAACTCACCTCATCTACACACCCCTGAACACTGTGGGCAATGTAGCACGGCCAATCCGCCCAAGCCTGCACATCTTTGGACTGTGGGAGGAAACTGGAGCACCCAGAGGAAACACAGGGAGAATTACTCGATTCTACTATAAAGATATAATGCAGAAAACAACCTGTCTTTCCACTTAAGGCCGGCCAGCAACTCATTTGAATCAACATTGGCAAAAATCTTTACACTGAACGTAAAAAAAAGTTCAAACAAAGCAGGGAGGCAGAGAAACACAACAAAGCAAGGAATCGATGCATCGTACAAATTGATGCATTGTCTGGAGTTTGTCACTTGCTCCATTCGGCCTCATTGCCTGCTGATACTAGCAAACAGCTAAAATGACAGAAAAGGAGTGGCACCAGGCTGGTAGTTGGAATTTCTGCTCCTAACCAAGTTGTGGCAGTATTGCTAATTCTCAACTTGGTGTCTGCAAAGCAGTGTTAGTCACGCAAAAGGAAAATTTCGAAGTTATCCATGCAACAAGACCAAGAATAAATAGAAAGATTTCCTTTCCAAAGTGAATTAGCAACACAGCCTCATCATGTTGCTATTGCACATACATGCAAGGGTATTCTGTGTCATTGCTGATGCACCTAGATAAAAATTATTCAGAGCAGAAGAGGCCATTCAGCCCCATATATGCGCGGGATTCGGTCACATGGTGGCTCAGTGGTTAGCACTGCTGCCTCACGGGGGTCCTAGGTTTGATTTCACCCTCGGGTGACTGTCTGTGTGGAGTCAATACGTTCTCCCCGTGTCTGTGTGGATTTCCTCCAGGTGCTCTGGTTTCTTCCCACAGTCCAAAGATGTGCAGGTTAGGTGGGTTAGCCGTGGGAATGCAAGGTAACAGGGATTGGGTGTACCTGGATGGAATGGCCTTCAGAGGGTCAGTGCAGACTCAATGGGCTGAATGGCATCTATCAGCACTTTAGAAATTCTATGTAGTTTTTATCCCTTTGAATTTGATGGAGCAGTCCATGCCATTGTTGATTCATCTAGACTAGAAAAGCACACGAGCAGAAGAGGCCATGCAGCCCCTTAGATTTGTGGAACCATTCAAGCAGACCCCCATCTTAAATCATTTTGCCTGGTTTTACTCTGAACCCAGATCTCGCACCTCCAGTTTTCCTGCTTATCCTGATTTGTACCTTACATCAACATTCCAATTCCATCCACGCTCACATCAGAGCAGTCCCTGTTGTTGGTAATCATCAAATTTACAAACATTTCCTGGAAGCCTCCCCATTCCTACATCTCAAAGTGTCAACTCCTGTCCTTCACTGATGCTCAGTTCCAAGGATTGCTGCTGGCTTTCCTTCACCGTTCATAAACACACAAGGGGCAGCAGCAGGATTAGGCCCATTCAGATCCTTGAGGCTGCTGCATTAACCAACACAATCATGGCTGACTTTCACACTTACTCTCTCTCGAGTCTCTCGGAACCAAAAAAATGATCACTTAAACATAGAGCAAGGATCAGGAGAAGGCCATTCACCCCCTTGAGTCTGCTCCGCCATTCAATATGATCGTGGCTGAACTCATCTTAGCCTCAACTCAACTTTCCTGCCCACTCTCCATAAACCTTTAAAACATTAAGAATTAACAATCTGTCTGTGTCTTCCTTAAATTTACTCAGTGACCCACTGCATTCTGGAAGAATGAGTTCCGCAGATTCACAACACTTTGAGAGAAGTAATTCATTCTCATCTCTGTTTTAAATCTGTTACCCCTTATCTTAAAACTATGACCTCATGTTCTAGATTGTTCCACAAGGAGAAACGCCCTCTCTATGTCTACGTTGTCAATGCCCTCTCGCATCTATATACCTTAATTTGTCCTCCTCTCATTCTTCCAAATTCCAGATAGCATTGGCCTAACGGCTCAATCTGTTCATAAGACAAACCCTTCATCTATGGAATCAATCTCCTGTGAACTGCCTCAGTTTTGAATATTTTCAATGACTGAGCTTCCATGACTCTGTTTCAGAAGTTTCAAAAGATTCATTACCCTCTGAGTGAAGAGGTTCATCATCCCAGTCTGACGTGACTGAGCCTTCCTCTTGTTCCTAGGGTGACCAGTTCTCAGAGTCATGCAGATGGTCATGTTTGATGCTGGGGCCTGGCTGATGAATGGTGTTGGACCAAAGCGTTTCAAGAGGGCTTGATTGGCACTACATCCAAATGCATCCATTCCCTCCAACACCAATGCTCAGTAGCAGTGTAGCTTTACTACCTACAAAATGCACTACAGAAATTCAAGGCCCCTTTTCCAACCCATGACCACTCCCATCTAGGAGCTCAAGGACAGCAGATGCATGGGAACACCACCCCCTGCGAGTTCCTCGCCAAGACACTCATCATTCTGACTTGAAAATATACATGATTCCTTCACTGTTGCTGCTAACTGGAGTTTGGAAGAATGAGAGGAGAACAAATTAAGGTATGTAGATGCGAGAGGGCATTGATGTGCCTCTAATAGCACAGGGTGCACCAGCACTATGTGGACTGCAATGGTTCAAGAAGGCAGCTCACTATCACCTTCTCAATAAATACTGGCCCAGCCAGCAGTCCTCACAGCTCAGGAATGAATTTTTGAAAACTAGATTATTCTAAAATTGTTGCAGAGATAATAGGAACTGCCAACGCTGGAGAATCTGAGATAACAAGGTGTAGAGCTGGATGACTCCCCCTCCCAGTCCTTGGCTGACAGACCCATTCTGGGCCTTCTGCAGTGCCACAACGATGCCACCCAAAGGCTGCAAGAACAGCACCTCATATTCTGCATGGGACCCCTGCAGCCCAATGGTATCAATGTGAACTCCCCCGAACACATCCCAAAACCAGCCCAGCTTGTCCCTGCCTCCCTAACCTATCTGTCCTTTCTCCCACCTATCCATTCCTCCCATCTCAACCCCCACCCCCACCTCCTACCTACCAGCCTCATCCCTGTCTCCTGGACCTATCCATCCTCCCTGGACCGACCTATCCCCTCCCTAACTCCCCACCTCCACTCACCTTTACTGGCTCCATCCCAGCCTCTTTGACCTGTCTCCTCTCCACCTATCTTCTCCTATATCCATCTTCTATCCACCTCCCCCTCTCTCCCTATTTATTTCAGAATTCCCTTCACCTCCCCTATTTCTGAAGAAGGGTCCAGACCCAAAATGTCAGCCTTCCTGCTCCACTGATGCTGCTTGGCTTTCTGTGGTCGTCCAGCTCTACATCTTGTTATCCATGGTAAAATTGTGTCTTTATCCTCTTCAAAAACATTGGATAATATTTCCTACCAAAAATGTATTAACTTCAGCTATGAACACTTCTTTGAGGAAAATGTTCCAAATTTCCTCTGTGTGATGAGGTGTTTCCTGACAGCCTGAACAACCATGTTCTAATTTTAGACTGAGGCCCCATTGTTCAACTTGGTCTTTTTCTACAAGAGGAAGTTGTATCAACTCTGTCATTGAGAGCCTTAAAAAAATGGTGTAGCATCTTAATTTTCTTGACAGAGAATACAATTTGTCATTGTAATGGAAACAGAAAATGCTGGAGAATCTCAGCGAGTCTTTTTTTTCTTGGGGGCCAGCATTTATTACCCATTCCTAGAGAAGGTGGTGGTGAGCTGCCTTCTTGAGCCGCTGCGGTCCATGTGCTGTACATACAAGGTTGACCAGGAGCGAATAGCGAGTTTTGAGAAGATTTATAGCTCAGGTTGAGTTTCTGGATGTGAGTTTGCTCTCTGAGCTGGAAGGTTAGTTTTCAGACGTTTCGTCACCATTCTAGGTAACAACATCAGTGAGCCTCCGACGAAACGCTGGTGTTATGTCCCGCTTTCTATTTATCTGGTTAGGTTTCCTTGGGTTGGTGATGTCATTTCCTGCGTTGGTGATGTCATTTCCTGTTCTTTTTCTCAGAGGAAGGAGCGAATAGTTCTGGCAGCATCTGTTGGGAGCCGGAAACGGAGTGCAGCTTGACCCTTCTTTAGAACTGTGATTATTGTAACCTTTTTAGTTCTAACACAATTCTGATGTATCTGTGCTGCCCTCACATCTGAATCCTCTCCCTGGCCAATTTATCCCAAATGTGATCTGATGTTGAGATTATTTAATCCAGAGAGTGACATGACCAGGGTCTTATAAACTGCAAAGTCATTAGGGCAGAGATGGGAAAGTAGAGCTTATGTTTATTGTCTGACTCGGTTTTCATTCCCCAGTAGGAGCACACATATCTCCTTAAGCTCTGTCGATATACTCCTCTCGTTTCGCTTCTGTGAAATATCTTTTTGAAACTGTCAAGTTCTCTTGCAACAAAACGTCTTTCCAAATGTTTCAGAGATAGTAGGAACTGCAGATGCTGGAGAATCTGAGATAACAAGGCGTCGAGCTGGATGAACACAGCAGGCCAAGCAGCATCAGAGGAGCAGGAAGGCTGACGTTTTGGGCCTAGACCCTTCTTCAGAAATGGAGGAGGGGGAGGAGGTTCTAAAATAAATAGGGAGAGAAGGGGAGGCTGATAGAAGACGGATAGAGGAGAAGATAGGTGGAAAGGAGACAGACCGGTCAAAGAGGCGGGGATGCAGCCAGTAAAGGTGAGTGTAGGTGGGGAGGTAGGGAGGAGATAGGTCAGTCCAGGGAGGATGGACAGGTAAAGGGGCAGGATGAGGTTAGTAGGTCGGAGATGGGGGTGGGGCTTGAGGTAGGAGGAGGGGATAGGTGTAAGGACAGATTAGGGAGGTGGAGACTAGCTGGGCTGGTGTTTGTGGCCTCTTCTACATCTGGGAAACCAAGTGCAGAACACCTACGCTTGGCTCACACTAAACAACTGCACCTCCCAGTTGCGAACCATGTCAACTCCCCCTCCCATTCCTTGGATGACATGTCCATCCTGGGCCTCCTGCAGTGCCACAATAATGCGACCCGAAGGTTGTAGGAACAGCAACTCACACTCTGCTTGGGAACCCTGCACCCCAAAGGCATCAATGTGGACTTCACAAGCTTTAAAATCTCACCTCCCCCATCACAATCCAAAACCAGCCCAGCCTGTCCCCATCTCCCTACCCTGCCTGAAACGTCAGCTTTCCTGTTCCTCTGATGCTGCTTGGCCTGCTGTGTTCATCCAGCTCTACACCGTGTTATCTCTGTCTTTCCAAATGGCTAGCTTCCCCATTTCATTGTGTCTGCTGTCCCAACCTATCTGACATCCTCTCTAATACCCTGCTGTGAATTGCTTTCTTCTCTTTCACTTTCCTGTCTAGTCCTTGTGAGCTGATTTTGGCCCTTGTTCCAACTGGTTGTTGGCTGTCATCAGGGATGGAAACCCTCTGAGAGAAGAAATTCTTCCTCATCTCAGTCTTAAATTGGTACCCCCTTTACTCTGAGGCTATAACCTGTGGTCCTAGACCCTCACATGAAGGGAAACATCCTCTCAGCATTTACCCTGTTTTTGAGGGGCTGGGGACAGTTAGAAAGCTACTCAGCGCACACTAATGGGTCAAATCTCCCTTGCCTTGACTCTTAGCAACTGCTTCATAGTTCTTCTGGTTCTTTGAGGCTTTACAACGAAAAGAACTGAGGATGCTCGAGACAACAAAGACTGCAAATGCTGGAAACCAGAGTCTATAGTTGTGAGGCTGGAAAAGCTCAGCAGGTCAGACAATGCCTGAGGACCAGACAAGTCAATGTTTTGGGCCGAAAGACAGGAAGTCCTGTGCAAACTCAGAATATCTGACAGTGTCTATAGAGAGAAAAGTAAAGCTAATGTTTCAAATTCAGTGACCTTTCATCAAAACTCCTTGCACCCTCTCCACTTGCGATAAAACACTTCTTTCTGCATTAACTGATGTTTCCTCCAATGAATTAAAATACAACATTGCTTTAATATAAAATGTACAGCAGAAATTAGGAGCCATGGGAGTTCAAATTCAAGTGATGCCCGTGAGCATTTCAATGTGACTCTGTTATACCATAAGATCATATGAAATAGGAACAGGAGGAGACCATTCAGCCCTTCGAGTCTGCTCTGCCGTTCAATAGGATCACTGCTGATCCAAAATTCATTGCATCCAGTTTCCTGCCCTTTCCCTAAACTCTTGATTCTCTGACTGATCAAGAATCTATCTGCCAAAGCCTTAAATATACTCAAAGGCTCTGCCCCCAAAGCTCTCCGTGGAAAACAGTTCCACAACCCTCTGAGAGAAGAAATTCTTCCTCATCTCAGTCTTAAATTGGTACCCCCTTTACTCTGAGGCTATAACCTGTGGTCCTAGACCCTCACATGAAGGGAAACATCCTCTCAGCATTTACCCTGTCAAACCCCTTAAGAATCCTATATGTTTCAATGAGATCACCTCACATTCTTCTAAACCCCAGTGAATAGAGTTCCAACTGTTTATCCTTTGCTCGTAAGACAATCCCTCCATACCAGGGATCATCCCAGTGAACATTCCCTGAACTGCCTCCAATGAAATGATAGCTTTCCTTAGCTAAAGACCAAAACCTTACTGTTCATAGACTCCCTACAGTGTGGAAACAGGCCCTTTGACCCAACAAGTCCACACCAACACTCAGAGCATCCCATCCCGGACCTATTCCCTTATAACCCACCTAGTCTACACATCCCTAAACACTGTGGGCAGTTTAGCATGGCCAATCCACTCTAATCTGCACATCTTTGGACTGTGGGAGGAAACTGGAGCACCCGGAGGAAACCCACGCAGACACAGGGAGAATGTGCAAACTCCACGCAGACAGTCGGCCGAGGGTGGAATCGAAAACGAGTCCCTGATGCTTGAGGCAGAAGTGCTAACCACTGAGTCACCATACAGCCCCATTCCTTAGAGAAAGTCCAGATGCCTTGAAAGACATAGCACGACTATAAGTTCTTCTTTTTAAAGCAAGAAATCTATTAGTATTTATATAATGGTATGGCCCAGGAAGTTCTAAAACACTTCAGAACCATCAGAGAATTGTAATATAGTCACCAGCTTTCAGAAACTCTGGCAGTCACCATGTGTAAAGACAACACCTACACATCTTTGTCAATGTTGATTTATGATGACTAGTGGCCAGGACACAGGAGAGAATACCCCTGCTCTTCTTCATACTTAGTACCCTGCCATCTTAATATACCTGAGAGATTAGACAAGTCTTCACTTTTGTTACTCATCCAAACAACAGCACCTCTGACATGAGCTGCCTTCTTGAACAGCTGCAGTCCATGGTCTGTAGGTTTGATTTGATTTATTGTTGTCACATGTGCCTAAGTACAGTGAAAAGTTTTGTTTTGCGTGCATTACTGGCAGATCATAACATACAAGGACAAAGAGATCACAGGGTATTTAGACAGAGTGAGGCATAGAAGTTTACGGCTGCACTGGAGATGCACAAAGTGAGACCAATATTAGATTTGAAATTAGAGAGGTCCATTCAACAGTCAAATAACAGCAGGGAAGAAGCTGTTCTTGAACCTGTCCATATGTGTGTTTAAATTTATGTATCGTCTGCCTGATAGGAGAGGTCGGAAGTCAGTGTATGTGGGGTGGGAGGGGTCTATATTGAAATTGGCTGCCTTTGCCCAGCACTGAGAAGTACACATGGAGTTGAAAGACAAGAGGTTGGCTTGTGTGATGGTCTGGGCAGTGTTGACAATTTTCAGTAGTTTCTTACAGCCTTGGGCAGACCACTTGCCGTGCCAAGCTGTGATGCATCCAAGTAGAATGCTTTCCGTAGAAGTTGGTGAGGGAATGTACGGACATGCTGAACTTCCTTAACTTCCTGAGGAGGAAGAGGTGTTGTTGCGCTTTCTTGGATGTTGCTTCTAGGTGGGAGGACCAGGACAGCTTGTTGGTGATCACCACTCACAGGAACTTAATGCTTCCATCTCATATCCATTGATGTAGATAGGGCCGTGCCCTGCTCCTTTCTTCCTGAAGTTAATGAGCAGCTCTTTAGTTTGTCTGATGTTGACGGAGACATTGTTATTCATTACACCATGCCATCAAACTCTCTACCTCCTTGTATTCTATCCCGTCATTGTTTGATATCAGCCGACAACAGTGGTGTTGTTAGTAAACTTGTAGATCGAGTTGGGACAGGATTTAGCCACACATTTGTGTGGGTACAGCAAGTACATTAAGGGGCTGAACATGCAGCCATGTGGGGTGCCAGTATTGAGGATTGTTGCGGAGGAGTTGCTGATGCTTATCCTCACTGATTGCATTCTGTGGGTCAGGAAGTCAAGCATCTAGTTGCAGAGAGTGTAGAACAGATCTAGGTTTTAGAGCTTGGAGATTAGCTTGGTTGGGATTATTGTGTTGAAGATGGAGCTGTAGTCAATATGTAGGAGTCTAAAATACGGTATCCTAATTATGCAGATATTCCAGGGATGAGGGAACTGGCATCTGCTGTGGACATGTTGTGACTGTAAATTCCAAGGAATCAAGACAAGTTGGGAGGCTCGAGTTAATGTGAGCCATGGCTAACCTCTCAAAACACTTTGCAGTTATGGTAGTCAGAACCACTGGACGATAGTTGTTGAGGCACATTACATGTGTTTTCCTTGGTATTGGATTCATCATAGAAGCCCTACAGTATGGAAGCAGGCTGTTCATCCCATTGACCCTCCAAAGACTATCCCACCCAGATCCACTCTGTCCCTGTAACCCGGCATTTCCCATGGCTAACCCACACAGCCTGCACACTATAGACAATTTAGCACTTTCAATCCACCCGACCCACACAACTTTGGATTGCGGGAAGAAATCGGAGCACCCAGAGCAAGTTTCACACAGTTGCCCGAGGGCGGAATTGAACCCGGGCCCCTGGCGCTGTGAGGCAGCAGTGTTAACCACTGAGTCACTGTACTGCCAACGGTGATTGTCTCCTTGAAGCAGGTGGGGACTTCAGATCGTAGTAAGGAGAGATGTCAGTGAATACCCCTGCAGCTGGTCCACGCAGGATCTGAGTGCACGGGCTGGGCACTCCACGTGGGCTGGTCACTTTCCCTCTCAAAAAAGGCTGATCTGACATCTGCAGCAGCGACTGAGGGAACAGGTGCGAGCGGGGCTGTTGGGACAGGAAACACTGTTCCACTGGCTTTCTGCTTGAACTGAGTTTAAAAAGGATTGAGCAGGTGAGGGCGGGATATGTTTTTGTCCGCTATTCTGTTTTACTTCATTTTCTATCCCATTCTGTCATGTCAGCCTTGCCACAGGTGATGGGCGTCCATATGGTTGGTTTGGGCCTCTAGCTTGGCCTGGTACTGCCTCTTGGCATTGCTAATGGCCTGGCAAAGGTCATTCCCTGGGTTTTCTGTACAGGTCTGGGTCACCCAACTTGAATGCCACATGCCTGCTCTTTGGTAGACAATGGATTTCCCGGCTCATCCACGGTTTCCAGTTGGGGAACATGCAGATTGGCGCGCAATCCTCAGGGAGGAAATTTGCAGGAGTTTGATCCAGCAACACTGAAGGAACAGTTAAATCGTTCCAAGTCAGGATGGTGAGTGGCTTGGAGCTGATCTTGCAAATGGTGGTGCTTCAAAGAATGTCACAGGATCCCTGCAGTGTGGAAGCAGGCCATTCAGCCCATCGGCTTCGGACCAACTGTCTGAAGAGCACTTTGTGACTGCTTATTATCCTTCACCAAAGATCACTGAAATAGACAGATTACCCGGTCGTTGTAATTTGTTGATGCGGGAACTTATTGTGTGCGAGTCGCTGCACCATTTCCTTCATTGCCATGGTAACCAAACTTCCAGGGTACTTCATAAGCTGCACATTCTTTGCGGAATCTGGTAAGCTGTGGAATCTGCACTAGAAATATTCCTTTGGTAACAAAGGGGAAACATTGAATGAATTAGGTGAATAAAATTGATGCATTTAAGAGGAGGACGAAAACACACGGGTGGCAATGATTAGAATTGTGCACTGATGGGTGAGATCGGGTAAGGTGAGAAGAAGCTCCTGTGAAGAATTAACACTGGTACAAGCCAAATATCAAGAATCGTTTGTTTCTGTGCTGTAAGTGCCCAAATGCAGCAAGATCTGAATGATATCCAGCCTTGGGTCGACAAGTGCCAAGTACCATTTGCAACTCACAAATGCCAAACAATGACCATCTCCAACAAAAAAGAATCAAAGGGTCAACCCTTGACATTCAATGGCATCACCATTACTGAACTTCCCACAAGAAATGTCCTGCCATTGACCGGAAACTGAACTGGACTCACCATATAAACACACTGGCTACAACAAGAAGTCAGAAGCTGGGAATCCTGCAGTGAGTAACACACCTCCTGACTCCCCAAAGCCTGTCCACCATCTACAAGCCACAAGTCAGGAGTGTGATGGAATACTCCCCACTTGCCCAGATGCGTGCAATCCCAACAACACTCAAGAGGCTCAACAGCATGTTTGATTGACACCACATCCACAAGCATTGATTCCCTCCACTACAGACATTCAGTAACAGCAGTGTGCACTATCTACAAGATGCCCAGCAGAAATTCACCAAGGCTCCTTAAACTGCATCTTTCAAAACCTCGAGATAAAGTGTGGAGCTGGAGGAATACAGCAGGCCAAGCAGCATCTTAGGAGCGCAAAAGCTGACGTTTCGGGCCTAGACCCTTCATCAGAGGGTCTAGGTCCGAAACGTCAGCTTTTGTGCTCCTAAGATGCTGCTTGGCCTGCTGTGTTCATCCAGCTCCACACTTTGCTATCTCGGATCCTCCAACATCTGCAGTTCCCACTATCTCTTTCAAAACCACGTCCACTTCCATCTAGAAGGACAAGGGCAGCAGATGCATTGCAACACCAGGATCTCCAAGTTCCCCTCTAAGCCACTTCCCTTCCTGACTTGTAAATATGTCGCTGTCCCTTCACTGTCGCTGGGTCAAAATCCTGGAATTCCCTCCCTAAGGGCATTGTGGGTCAACCTACAGCACATGGACTGCAGCGGTTCAAGAAGGCAGCTCGCCCCCACCTTCTCAAGGACAACTAGGGATGGGACAATAAATGCTGACCCAGCCAAATGACACCCACACCCCATGAATGACTTTTAAAGAAATTTTATTTAAGTCCATGTTATTACCTGTGCAGTCCGCATCGGGGCTGGTAGACATAACATGATGATAGCGCAGGGCGGAATGTTTTATTTGGGTTTCCTGCCGGAGTTGT